>NC_080173.1:40607636-40910136 GCF_950295315.1 Erinaceus europaeus | reverse complement strand
ACCAGGACAAAAGTCCCCCTAAATGCTCCCCAAAGGAAGAAACACAGAAGAAGGAGATCAACATTGAAATGCTAGCTGAGGAATTAGTTACAGGAGTGAGGAAAGAGTTTGAAAGAATTGTCATCATAAATGCAGAAACAACAAATGAGACTCTGAAAGAAAGCATTAACTATCTTGAGGTAACTAGAGAGCTGAAAGCTGAAATAGCTGAGCTAAGAGCACAACTAGCTAAAATAAGCTAAAACAGTATCAGAACAGGGTAACAAAATAGATGAACTACAGAAAACAACAGAGGGGAGAGAGAATAGCATACATGAGGCAGAAAACAGAATTAGCAAGATTGAGGGTGAATTAGAGAAAACTAAGAAAGAAGTAAGAGATCTCAAAAAGAGATTAAGAGATGCTGAAAACAACAACAGAGACATATGGGATGATTTAAAAAGAAATAATATAATAGCAAGTAGGTGAGGAGGGTATATGTAGCAAGCAAGTAGAAAGACCTAAAAAGACACCATAAAGTCCATAATGAAATTATGTCTACTTAGACTGAGATACCCTCCTCACCTACTTCCTATTATACTTCCCTCACTCACTCCAAAGCTAACCTTATCAAAGTAAGGACTGCAAAAGCTGAATAAAGGCAAGAGACTGGCATACTTTAACAATGACTCTTTAGTTACTATCAGGCCACCCCATCAGCTGGTGCCCTATTTGAGGAGTCCTTCCTGAGGTTCCCAAACAGATATGATGGGCCTAGACTTCGAATAGATCCCTCTCTCCATTGTTACTGGTCATTTCTATCAGGAAAAACACAACAGACCCCTTGGTGGGCCCCCATAGGACCTTGCCCTCAACTTGGAAACAATGGTAGAGAATGTTTCATCCTCTGAAGGGAGGCTGGACAACATACTCTATGTTCCACCTGAGGAAGATGGGTCCTGAAATTGAGGCAGCTTGGAACGTTCCTATTCATGACCACAGAATGTGAGCTCAGTTCTACAGGGATGCAGAGGTCACATAGGCTCCTAAGCTGAATATGGGCCCCAGAGCAGATCAAATCAATGGGGTTTACACTCAAGAATACTTATACCCCTTTCCCATATTTGGGAACTACTCTCTTCCCTGGTCCAGCTTTCTGGTCCTTTTTCCAGCCATAACATCATCTCCCCAGACAGTAACTTGGATCCGCCTGCATATCAGATGTCAGGCTCGGGAAGTGGGGCGGTAGCGCTGTGGGTTAAGCGCACATGACACGAATCCCAAGGACTGGCATAAGGATCTGGATTTGAGCCCCGGCTCCCCACCTGCAGGGGAGTCGCTTCACAGGTGGTGAAGCAAGTCTGCAGGTGTCTGTCTTTCTCTCCCCTTCTCTGTCTTCCCTTCCTTTTTCCATTTCTCTCTGTCCTGACAATGATGATGACATCAATAACAACAACAACAATAATAACTACAACAGCAATAAAAAAACAAGGGCAACAGAAGGGGAAATAAATAAATAAATAAAAAATATTTAAAAAAAAAGAAGAAGGCAGATGTCAGGCTTAGGGAAAAAAAGGACTACTAGCTATCTACAAAATGGAGACCCCTCCCCCAACTCTTCATCTGAACTATTCCAGCCTTTAGGTTCATGATTAGTCAACAATTTGTTTGGCTCTATATGTTACCTCTTTTTTCAGCCACCAGGTTCCAGATGCCAACATGCCAATCGGACTTCCCTGTACAGACGACCCCACCTATGTGTCCTGGAGCTCCACTTCCCCAGAGCCCTGCCCCACTAGGGAAAGAGAGAGACAGTCTGGGAGTATGGATAGACCTGCCAATGCCCATATTCAGCGGGGAATTACAGCAATTACAGAAGCCAGACCTCCCACCTTCTGCACACCGTAATGACTCTGGATCCATATTCCCAGAGGGATAAAGAATAGGAAAGCTATCAGGGTAGGGGATGGGATATGGCATTTTGGTGGTGGGAACTGTGTGGAGTTGTACCCTTCTTATCTTGTGTTTTTTTTTATCAGTGTTTCCTTTTTATAAATAAAATAAAATAATATCTTCAATCTATAATATTGATAAATGTCAATGGCCTGAATTCATCTATAAAAGGCACAGAGTAGGAAGATGGATCAGAAAATACAACCCAACCATATGTTGTCTGCAAGAATCCCGCCTAACTCAACAAGACAAACACAGACTCAAAGTGAAAGGATGAAAAACTACAATACAACCCAATGGACCACAAAAAAGGGGCAGGAACAGATATATGCTCACATCTGGCATGATAGACCTTAAAATAAGTAAAATTTAAAAAGATAGGGATGTGTTTACTTAGTGCTCAGAGGATCAATCAATCAAGAGGACTTAATAATTATCAACATCTATGCACCCAAGGAGAGGCCATTTAAATACATCAAACATCTACTGAAAGAGCTACAGCAATAAATTAACAGCAACAAAGTAATAGTAGGGGATTTAAACACTCTCTCAACTTGACAGATCATCCACGCAGAAAATCAATAAAGAAATGAGGGAGCTAAATGAAGAGATAGATAAACTAGAACTATTGGACATTTTTAGAGTAAAACTGGTGATTTCACTGTTTTTAGCCCACCTTTAATGGAGCTTGAAGAAACCATGTTAAATGAAATAAGTCAGAAACAGAAGGGTGAATATGGGATGATCTCACTCATAGGCAGAAGTTGAAAAACAAGATCAGAAGAAAAAAACACTAAGCATAATTTGGACTGGAGTTGGTGTGTTGCACCAAAGTAAAAGACTCTGGGGGTGGAAGGAGTGGCTGGGAAGGGGAAGTTCAGGTCCTGTAACAGGATGGCAGAGGACCTAGTGGGGGTTGTATTGTTGTGTGGAAAAATGATAAATGTTATGCATGTAAAAACTATTGTATTTACTGTCAACTGTGAAACATTAATCCCCAAATTAAGAAATAAAAAAAAAAAAAGAAAGAAAGGGAAAGAGACAGAAACCTGGAGCACCACTGCTTCACCACTTGCAAAGTTTTCTCCTTGCAGGTGGGGACTTAAGGCTTGAACCGGGTCTTGTACTCTCTAGCATGTGTGCTCAACCAGGTGTGCCACCACTGAGCCCCTGGTTCTCTATCTCTCTCTTAAAATAATAAATAAATATTCAGTATAGTAGTAGGATACAAAATCAATACATGAAACCTGTGGCATTTCTGTATACAATCAAGGAATCAGAGGAAAGGGAAATAAAAGACTCAATACCATTTACATTGATCCCCAAAAGGTAAAATACCTTGGAATGAATCTCATGAAGGAGGTGAAGAAACTTTACAATGGAAACTATAGTATATTGCTAAAAGAAATAGAGAAGGACACACAGAGTGGAAGGCTATTCTTTGTTTCTGGATTGGAAGAATAAACAAAATCTACAATTTCAGTGTAATTCACATCAAAATTCTAATGGCATTTTTCAAGCAAATGGAACAACTTGTCCAAAAATATATGTGGAACCTCAAAAGGCCATGAATGGCCAAAGCACTCCTGAGAAGAAAAGGAAAAATATGGAGGTATCATGTTCCCCAAGTACAAAATAATAAGTCAAATCAAAATGGATTAATTATCTCTATGTTAGAGCAGAAACTCTCAAATTTATAGAATAAAATTCTGGCGAAACTTTGCAGAACCTTCACATCAGAATTTATTTGGAGTCTCAAATATTTGGGCATGGGAAATGAAAACAAGAGTAAATATATGAGATTACATGAAACTAAAAAAACTTCTACACATTAAAAGCAAACTACATAAGGATAACTAGGCAACTAAGTAAATAGGAGAAGATATTTGCTCATCACACATCAGACAGTCTCTACAGAATTGGTACCAATCTACAAAAGAAGCAAAAACAATGCAATAAAAAAGTGGGCCAAAGAACTAAACAGATTTCTAAAGAAGACATACACATGGCCCACAGATACATGAAGAAGTGCTCCTCTTCACTTATCATTAGATAAATTCAAATTAAAGGCATACTGAGACACCATTTCACACCTGAGAGAATGGCTTACATCAACACACCAGGAAATGACAGGTGTTGGAGAGGTTGTGGAGAAGTAGGAACTCTGCTACATTGCTGGTGGGAATGCAAACTGGTATTGCCCCTTTGGAAGACTGTATGGGGAATCCTTAAAATACTATTTTTTTATTCAGTGGATAAATCCAGATATTTATCCAGTGGATACTCAAACACTAGTCTTCTAGCATATTAGACATATGCTAATAGCCAAAACCTGGAAGCAAACCAGGTATCTAACAACAGATGAGTGGCTGAGCAAGTTGTGGTCTATGTACACAATGGAATACTACTCAGCTATTAAAAATGGTGATTTCACCATTTTCAGCCTATCTTGGATGGAGCTTGAGGGAATCATGTTAAGTGAGACAAGTCAGAAACAGAAGGATGAATATAGAATGATCTCACTCTCAGGCAGAAGTTGAAAAACAAGATCAGAAGAGAAAACACAAGTAGAACCTGAACTGGAGTTGGTGTACTGCACCAAAGTAAAAGGCTCTGGGGTGGGTGGGTGGCTGGCGGAAAGTACAGGTCCAAAAAGGATGATAGAGGACCTAGTGGGGGTTGTATTGTTATGTGGAAAACTGAGAAATGTTAAGCATGTACAAACTATTGTATTTACTGCCAAATGTAAAACATTTGTTGGTCTGCTTCTAAATTCTGCTTCTAAGACCCCTTCTGTTGCATTGCTTGACGCTGTGGCCTTTTTACATAATCATTGTTTTGCCCACATTGGTTTAATCCCACTGGTTCGAGCTCTTTTTCTACTCCGCCCCCTCTCCTAGTCACATCCTGTTTTCCACCATTTAATTCCCACTGGTTCTCTAGACTTTTCCTTCTCCCCACCCCCTATCCTCTTCGACCTGACACTTCCACCTCAGGAGATATATAGGACAGGACTGTGATTAAAGATTAGATAGCTTGCACTGCATTCCTCATCAATAAAGATTGAACTGCATCCCAATCAGCCATGAGTCCCTGGTCGTCTGTCTCTCTCCCGCCCTCAAAGCTAGCCCGGCAAACATTAATCCCCCAATTAAAAAAAAAGAAAAAGAAAAACAACATCAGAAGAGAAAACATTAAGCAGAACTTGGACTGGAGTTGGTGTATTGCAGCGAAGTGAAAAAATCTGGGGTAGGTTGTAGAGGAGGGTTTAGGTCCTGGAACATGATGGCAGAGGATCTAGGGGGGGTTGTATTGCTATGTGGAAAACTGAGAAATGTATGCATGTACAAACTATTGTATTTACTGTCAACTGTAAAACATTAATCCTTCAATAAAGAAATTCAAATAAAAAAGAAGAGACATATGCACCCCTATATTCATAGCTGCATTATTCAGTAACCAAAGAGTGGAAGCAGCTTAAATGTACATCAACAGATGACTGTCTAAAAAAGTTATGGGATATACTCCATGGAATATTACTTTGTGATCAAAGTTGTTAATGTTGTGTCCTTTGGGACAAAATGCATGGAACTGGAGGTGATTATACTTAGTTGAAGTAAGTACAAAAATGAAAGACAACTACCAGATGGTTTCAATCAAATGTGGAATCTAGAGATCTGATTTACATGAACTTCCTAAAAACAAACAAACAAACAAACAAACAAAAAATATAAACAAAACAGAAGCAAGCAAACTAAGATTTGTGAGAACTATGGTGGTTATCTTTGGGAGATTGGAGTGTGGAGATATGGAACTTTGGTGGTGGGTGTGATGTGGAATTGTAATCCTTTTTTTTTTTTTTGTCTCCAGGGTTATTGCTGGGGCTCAATGCCTGCACTATCAATCCACTGCTCCTGGAGGCTATTTTTTCACTTTTGTTGCCCTTCTTGTTTATCGTTGTTATTATTATTTTTGTTATTCCTGTCGTCATTGTTGTCGGATAGGACAGAGAAAAGGAGAGGAAGGGAAGACAGGGGGAGAGAAAGACAGACATCTGCAGACCTGCTTCACCGCTTGTGAAGCAACTCCCCTGCAGGTGGGGAGCCAAGGGACTTGGACTGGGATCCTTAGGCCGGTCCTTGTGCTTGGCGCCATGTGCGCTTAAAGCGCTGTGCTATTTCCTGGCCCCTAGAAGTCTAACCATATACTCTTGTAACAAATTATTAATTACAAATAAATATTATTATAAAAATTATAATACTGGGGGTCGGGCGGTAGCGCAGCGGGTTAGGCTCACATGGCGCCAAGTGCAAGTACTGGGGCAAGCAAGGATCCTGGTTCCAGCCCCACCCCACTTCCCACCAGAAGGGGGTCGCTTCAAAGGCGGTGAAGCTGGTCTTCAGCTGTCTTTCTCTCCCCTTCTCTGCCTCCCCTCCTTCTTGATTTCTCTTGGTCCTATCCAACAACATCAGTGGCAACAATAACGACAACAACAAGGCCAACAAAATGGGAAAGGAAAAAAATTGTAATACTGTCTGATGGGATTTGTAAGGCATGGAGGTGTAGAATGTAATGACATAAAGGGGAGAATGAATGGATATCATAAGTAGTAGGGGTTCTATAATTCATTTGAAATGATAAATTATTTGCACTAAGTAGTCTATGAAAAGTTATGCATTATAGTCTTTTTCTTTTTGCCTCCAGGATTATCTCTGGGGCTCAGTACCTGCACTACGAATCCACTGATCCTGGTTGCTATTATTTTAATTTTTGTTGTTGTTGGATAGGACAGAGAGAAATCAAGAGAGGAGAGGAAGACAGAGAAGAGGAGAGAAAGATAGACAATCTGCAGACCTGCTTCACCACCTGTGAGGCAACTCCCCTGCAGGTGGGGAGCCGGGGCTGGAACCAGGAACTTTGATCCAGTCCTTCCTTGTGCTTCGCACTATGTGCACTTAACCTGGTGCACTACCACCCAGCCTGCAGCATTATAGTCTTTTTTTTTTTTTTTTTTTTTTGCCTCCAGAGTTATCACTGGGGCTCAGTGCCTGCACTACGAATCCACTGTTCCTGGAGGCCTTTTTTTTTTTTTTTTCCCCATTTTGTTGCCCTTGGTGTTCTTGTTGTAGTTGTTATTGCTGTTGTTGGGTAGGACAGAGAGAAATCGAGAGAGGAAAGAAAGACAGGGAGGGGGAGAGAAAGACACCTGCAGACCTTCACCGTTGGTGAAGCGACCCCCTGCAGGTGGGGAGCCAGGGGCTCGAACGGGAATCCTTCGTGCTTTGCAGCCATGTGTGCTTAACCCGCTGCGCTACCGCCCAGCTCCCAGCATTATAGTCTTTAATGCTTTTCCCCTTTAGAAAAAAGAAGTGTGAGATGCGGGAGTCGGGCGTAGCACAGTGGGTTAAGCGCAGGTGCCGCTAAGCACAAGGCCCAGTGTAAGAATCCCTGTTCGAGCCCCCGGCTCCCCACCTGCAGGGGCGTCGCTTCACAAGTTGAAACAGGACTGCAGGTGTATATCTTTCTGTCCCCTTCTATGTCTTCTCCTCTCTTTGTTTCTCTCTGTCCTATTCAACAACAATGACATCAATAACAACTGCAACATTAAAACAAGGGCAACAAAAAGGAATAAATATTTTTAAAAAAGAAAAAATATGCAACTTTCTAACAGCATTCTTTGAATTTTACGTAAAATGCCCTTTTAAGCTGAAGCAAATGTGACTGATTTTCAATGTGAAAATAAAACACAAATTGGGATTCTTCAAATTTGATGACCTGAATTCAGCAAATGAATCTTCAGACAACAGTTTAAGAAAAATGTTAACAGGTCTAAGGAGATAACACAGTAATTATGCAAAGAAGCCTTTTATGCCTGAAGCTTTAAGGACCCAAGTTTGATCCCTAGCACCACCATAAGCCAGAGCTGTGCAGTGCTCTTGTCTCTCTTTCTCTGTGTATCTTTTTAATTTTTTTCCTCTAGGGTTATCGATGGGTCTCGGTGCTTACACCACAAATCCACTGCTCCTGGAGGACATTTTTTGATAAGACGGAGAAAAGGAGAGGATGGGAATACAAAAAGGGGGAGAAAAAACCAGACACCTGCAGACCTGCTTCACTGCCTGCGAAGCGACTCCCCTGCAGGTGGGGAGCCGGGGGCTCCAACCAGGACCCCTGCACTTGTCCTTGAGCTTTGCGCTATGTGTGCTTAACACGGTGTGCTAACACCGGACCTCCTTTTTTTTTTTTTTTTTTGATAGATATAGATAGATAGAGAGAGAGAGAGAGAATGTGAAAGAGACTGAGGCATTGAAGCTTCCCTCAATGCAATGGGGGAAAGAATTGAAATTAATTAAAACAACATAAGAATTTTGTGGGCTCAAGATAAAGAATATTAGCATTATAGGAATTCTAAAGGAAGGGGGAGGGGGAGGGGAGGGGTAGATAGCATAATAGTTATGCAAACAGACTCCCATGCCTGAGGCTCTAAAGTCCCAGATTCAATCCCCCACACCACCAGAAACCAGTGCTCGGATTAAAAAAAGAAAAAAGAGAAAGGGAAAGAACTTTTTTAAAAAAAAATATTTATTTATTCCTTCTTGTTGCCCTTGTTTTTTTAATTTTTATTGTTGTAGTTATTGTTGTCGTTGTTGTTGGATAGGACAAAAAGAAATGGAGAGAGGAGAGGAAGACAGAGAGGGGGAGAGAAAGATGACACCTGCAGACCTGCTTCACTGCTTGTGAAGCGACTCCCCTGCAGGTGGGGAGCCGGGGCTGGAACCAGGATTCTTCTGCGGGTCCTTGCGCTTTGTGCCATATGCGCTTACCCGCTGCATTACCGCCCGACTCCTAGAACTTTTTTTTTCTCCTGCAGGGTTTTCACTGGGGCTCGGTGCCTGCACTACCACTGCTCCTGGAGACCATTTTTCCTATTTTGTTGCTCTTGTTGTTGTTGTTGCCATTGCTGTTGTTGTTGTTGGGTAGGACAGACAGAAATTGAGAGAGGAGGGGAAGACAAAGAGGGGGGACAGAAAGACACCTTCAGACCTGTTTCAATGCTGGTGAAGTGACACCCCTGTAGGAGGGAAGCCTCGGGCTTCAACTAGGATCCTTACTCCAATCTTTGCGCTTTGAACCATGTGTGGTAATTCCTGTGTGTTACAGCCTGGTCCCAAGGAAGAACTTTTATTTGGAGGATAATAGCCAAGAACTTCCCAAACTGTGAAGGAGACAGATACTTAGCTACAGATACAGATCTAGAACACACATTCAAGGACCCAAGTTCAAGCTCCCTGTCCCCATCTGCAGAGTGAGGAAAGCCTCAGGAGCAGTGAAGTAGTGCTGCAGATGTCTCTCTTTCTCTTTATCTCCTTCTTCCTTTCAGCTTCTATTTCTATCCAACAATCAAATGCATGAAAGAACATAACACCTTTATTAAAAATTAAAAAAAAATCTTAGGGTGGTGCACCTGGTGAGCACACATATTACAATGTGCAAGGACCTGGGTTTAAGCCCCCATTCTTCAACTGCAGGGAGAAGGCTTCATAAGTGTTGAAACAGTGCTGTAACTCTCTCTCTCTCCTAGTGATTTAATATTGATTTACCAAATTACAATATAGGGGTCAGGTGGTGGCACAACTGGTTAAGCACACACATTACATTGTGCAAGGATTCAGGTTCAAGCCACTGGTCTCTACCTGCAGGGAGAAAGCTTCATAAATGGTGAAGTAGGGCTGCAGGTGTCTCTCTGTCCCTCTCCTTCTCTATCTCCTCTCTCCTCTCAATTTCTCTCTGTCTCTACCCAATAAGTAATCAAATAAAACAAAAAATTTAAAAAAACTACAACATAACAAAGGTACAACTCCACAACTTTCCCACCACCAGAGTTCTGGATCCCCAATCCCTCTATTGTAAGCTACAGCAGTTCTCTCAAGGTTGCAGCTGTGGGTTAACTATTATTTACTCTCCTTCTTCTTATTTGTTTATTTTAAATTTTTTATTTATAAAAAGGAAACATTGACTAAACCATAGGCTAAGAGGGGTACAACTCCACACAACTCCCACCACCAGAACTCTGTATCCCATCCCCTCCCCTGATAGCTTTCCTATTCTTTTTATCTCTCTAGGAGTATAAACCCAGGGTCATTATGGGGTGCAGAAGGTGGAAGGTCTGGCTTCTGTAATTGCTTCTTCGTTGAACATGGGCGTTGACAGATCAGTCCATACTCCCACCCTGCCTCTCTCTTTCCCTAGTGGGGAAGGGCTCTTGGGAAGCAGAGCTCCAGGACACATTGGTGGGGTTGTCTGTCCAGGGAAGTCTGGTCGGCATCATGCCTGGTGGTTGAAAAGAGAGTTAACATACAAAGCCAAACAAATTGTTGACCAATCATGGACCTAAAGGCTGGAATAGTGCAGATGAAGAGTTGGGGGGGGGGTCCTCCATTTTGTAGATAGCTAGTAGGCATATTTAGGGCCCCAGCTGATGGGGTGGCCTGACAGTGACTAAAGAGTCATCATTAAAGAATGCCAGTCTCTTGCCC
This sequence comes from Erinaceus europaeus, assembly GCF_950295315.1. Taxonomy (NCBI): domain Eukaryota; kingdom Metazoa; phylum Chordata; class Mammalia; order Eulipotyphla; family Erinaceidae; genus Erinaceus; species Erinaceus europaeus. Next base: position 40,899,667 of record NC_080173.1, on the reverse strand, counting down.
TTATTCAGCTTTTGCAGTCCTTGCTTTGATAAGGTTAACTTTGGAGTGAGTGAGAGAACTGTAATAGGAAGTAGGTGAGGAGGGTATCTAAGTCTAAGTAGACATTATCTCATTATGAATTTTATACTGACTCACTACAGACTGTTGTGTATTTTTGCTTTTAGGTATGTATTTTGCCCTAATTTATGGATAAATGTGAATATATGCCATATCTTTCTGGATCTGGTCTATATCTAGGTCTTGGGATTTTGTTAGGAAGTGAACCTCCTGGAATGGAGTTAGAAAATACTATGAAAGGAAAGGTCTCACCTGAGTAATGAGGATGAAAGGTTGGCATTCCATGTCTGACGTCTCTGGATACAGTCTGAAGTGAAGCATGCTAGGTGGTACTCATTGCATTGATTAGGTTAGGATCAGCAGATGCAATATCATTTAGTATGAATTGAGAGAAGCATGCAGGAAAGTGAGCCCCACCCTAGAGGTTCCAGGACTGGGGAAAATAGAGGCTCTATAGAGGAAGTGGGAGGTTCCTGCTGTCTTAGGGTTTAAGAAGAATAGATAGTTATTGCTATAATCACATTATTTGGTAATTGGGTTAACTTTGAAATATCCTTTTGTTAGGATTTGCTGTATCATACACAACATCACCATAATTTATGTCCTTTGACATTATTTGCATATAGCTGTGCCACCGGTTGCTTCTGTTCTCCCTTGTCTAAGCTTTTAAGAGAGTCAAAATATCAAAGACTCAGCCTATGTATTAAAAAGACTCAGTCTGTGCTTTAAAAAGTTTGAGACATTCAATCAATTTTCTCCTCATATTAATTAAATAGTGATTTATATGACTACAAATTAATAGGAGTGTACATAAACACCATTCCCACCACCAAAAGGCTGTGTCCCATCCTATTCTCCCTCCATTCCCCTCACCCCACCCCGTGATGCCGAACATCCACCCTCACTCTCAACCCAGGATTTTTACTTTGGTGCCCTACTTTATTTATTTATTTTTACCAGAGTACTGCTCAGCTCTGGCTTATGGTGGTACAGGGGACTGAACCTGGGACTTTGGAACCTCAGACACTAGAGTCCAAGAGTCTCTTTGTATAACCATTATGCTATCTACTCCTGTCCAGTTAACTATTATTTCTATAACTATCTGTCTATATTTGTATATATTTGCCCCCTTTTAATGTGTTTATTGGGGGATTAATGGTTTACAGTCGACAGTAAATACAATAGTTTGTATATGTGTAATATTTCCACATTTCCATTCTGCCTCTCTTATGTCCTCCTCTGCTATCAGGTTCCAGGACTTGAACCATCCCCCCCATGCCAGAGTCCTTTACTTTGGTGCAATACACCAACTCCAGCCCAAGTTCTGCTTAGTGTTTTCCCTTCTGTTCTTATTTTTCCCTTCTGTCAGTAAGTGAGATCATCATATTCTTCCTTCTCTTTCTGGCTGATCTCACTTAACATGATTTCTTCAAGCTCCATACAAGATGAGGTGAAGAAGGTGAATTCACCATTTTTAATAGCAGAGTAGTATTCCATTGTGTACATATACCACAACTTACTCAGCCACTCATCTGTTGTTGGACACCTGGGTTGCTTCCAGGTTTTGGCTATTACAAATTGTGCTGCTGTGAACATAGGTATACACAAATCTTTTTGGATGGGTGTGTTGGGTTCTTTGGGATATATCCCCAGGAGAGGAATTGCAGGGTCATAGAGTATGTCCACTTCTAACCTTCTGAGAGTTCTCTAGACTGCTCTCCACAGAGATCGGACTAATTTACATTCCCACCAGCAGTGCAGGAGGGTTCCTTTGACCCCACAACCTCTCCAACATTTGTTGCTGCTACCTTTTTTTTTTATATATTTATTTTATTTATTTATTCCCTTTTGTTGCCCTTGTTGTTTTACTGTTGTAGTTATTATTGTTGTTGTCATCGTTGTTGGATAGGACAGAGAGAAATGGAGAGAGGAGGGGAAGACAGAGAGGAGGAGAGAAAGATAGACACCTGCAGACCTGCTTCACCGCCTGTGAAGCGTTTGCTACCTTTTCTAATGTATGACATTCTCACAGGAGTGAAGTAGTACCTCATTGTTGTTTTTATTTGCATTTCTCTGACAATAAATTAGAACTTAGAACATTTTTTCATGTTTGTCGTCCTTTTGGATCTCTTCTTTGGTGAATATTCTGTTCATGTCCTCTCACCATTTTTGGATACCCGGGGTCACTTTTGTTGTTGATGTTGTTACTGAGTTTGGTGAACTCTTTATATATTTTGGTTATTAGCCTCTTGTCTGATATATGGCATGCAAAGATCTTTTTCTATTATGTAAGGCATCTCTTTGTTTGGGTATTGGTTTCTTTTGCCATGCAGAAACTTTTTAATTTGATGCAGTCCTGTTGGTTTATTTTTGTTTTAGTCTTCTTTATAATTGGATCAGTCATTGAAGATGTCTTTAAAATTTATGTGGAAGGGGGTCGGGTGGTGGCGCAGTGGGTTAAGCGCATGTGGCAAAAAAAGGGACTGGCGTAGGGATCCAGTTTCGAGCCCCTGGCTCCCCACCTGCAGGGGAGTCGCTTCACAGGCGGTGAAGCAGGTCTCCAGGTGTCTATCTTTCTCTCCCCCTCTCTGTCTTCCCCTTCTCTCTCCATTTCTCTCTGTCCTATCCAACAATGAACAATATCAACAATGGCAATAATAATAACCACAACAAGGCTACAACAACAAGGGCAACAAAAAGGGGGAAAAATGGCCTCCAGGAGCGGTGGATTCGTGGTGCAGGCACCGAGCCCAGCAATAACTCTGGAGGGAAAAAAAAATTATGTGGAAAAGTGTTCTTCTAATATTTTCCTCTAAGTATTCTGATAATTTCTGGTCTAACATCCAAGTTCTTGATCTATTTGGAATTTATTTTTGTGTTTGGTAAAATATAATGGTTGTTTTATTCTTCTGCATGTTTCAACCCAATTTTTCCAACATCACTTGAAGAGACTCTCCTTTCCCCAATTTAGTTGTCTGGGTACCTGTGTCAGAGATTAGATGACTATAGGTGTGGGACTTATTTCTGGACTCTCAATTCTATTGCACTGGTCATATGTCTATTTATGTTTTAGTACCAAGCAGTTTTCTTTATAATAGGCCTATAATACAATTTGAGATCTGGGAGTGTGATGCCTCCAGTTCTGTCCTTCTCAAGATTGTTTTGGCAATTCTAGGTATTTTCTGGTTCCAGATAAATATATGTAGCTTTTGTTCTATTCTGCCCCTCCCCCCGCCTTAAGGACTCATCTTCCTTTCCAAGTCACACATACACCTATTACTACATTCAGATGTCACTCTCTTTTTCCTCCACTCTCTCTGGCTCCTGATGGAGTTGGAATTCATAGCCCTCTGGTCATTTCCCCCCATCACTTCTCACCCATGGAGAGTATGAATCAAAATTATTTTTGAGAAACAATTATTTTTGGGGAAAATATTTTTGGGTGCAGAAGGTGGGAGTTCTGGCTTCTGTAATTGCTTCTACCCCCCACCCCCATCTTTCTCAGTAGACTTCTCAACTAAAACTCTATAGACCAAAAGGAATTGGTAGAATATATTTAAGTTATAAAATGAAAAATATCTCCAACCAAGAATATTTCACATAACATTCATTCAGGTTTGAAGGAGAGACAGTTCTCAAATAGCATTTAAAGTAATTCATCACCACCAAATCAATCCTGCAAAAAATACTAAAGGAACATCTATAGTGAAAAAAAAGACCGTACCAGTGATATCAAGATACTTGACAATTTTCATAAAACATCAAAAAAGCGGGAGTCGGGCTGTAGCGCAGCAGGTTAAGCGCAGGTGGCTCAAAGCACAAGGACCGGCATAAGGATCCCGGTTCGAACCCCGGCTCCCCACCTGCAGGGGAGTCGCTTCACAGGCGGTGAAGCAGGTCTGCAGGTGTCTATCTTTCTCTCCTCCTCTCTGTCTTCCCTTCCTCTCTCCATTTCTCTCTGTCCTATCCAACAACGACAACAACAATAATAACTACAACAATAAAACAACAAGGGCAACAAAAGGGAATAAATAAATAAAATAAATATTTAAAAAAATATTAAAAAAAAAACATCAAAAAAGCACTTTATATCAGTATTGCATTTAACAATATACTGCTTTTCTGTCCATGGAAATGTTTCTTACACTTTCTTTGACCTTCAATTTTTTTTTTTTATTCCATTGATCCCATTTTAGTACGCATCATTTTTTTTTAAATTTATTTATTTATTTATTTATTTTTTATTTAAGAAAGGATTAATTAACAAAACCATAGGGTAGGAGGGGTACAACTCCACACAATTCCCACCGCCCAATCTCCATATCCCACCCCCTCCCCCGATAGCTTTCCCATTCTCTATCCCTCTGGGAGCATGGACCCAGGGTCATTGAGGGTTGCAGAAGGTAGAAGGTCTGGCTTCTGTAATTGCTTCCTCGCTGAACATGGGCGTTGACTGGTCGGTCCATACTCCCAGTCTGCCTCTCTCTTTCCCTAGTAGGATGGGTCTCTGGGGAAGCTGAGCTCCAGGACACATTGGTGGTGTCTTCAATCCAGGGAAGTCTGGCCGGCATCCTGATGACACCTGGAACCTGGTGACTAAAAAGAGAGTTAACATACAAAGCCAAACAAATTGTTGAGCAATCATGGACCCAAAGCTTGGAAAAGTGGAGAGGAAGTATTAGGGAGGTACTCACTGCAAACTCTAGTATACTTCTGCTTTCTTACTTTGGTGCCATACTCCAAACTCAGTCAATTTCTGCTTTGCGTTTCTACTTCTTTTTTTTTTTTTTACATGCATAACATTCCCCAGATTCCCATTTAGCAATACAACCCCCACTATTTCATTCATCATTTTTCATGGACCTGTATTCTCCCCACCCACCCACCCACCCCAGAGTCTTTTACTTTGGTGTAATACTCCAATTCCATTTCAGGTTCGACTTGTGTTTTCTTTTCTACTCTTGTTTTTCAACTTCGGCCTGAGAGTGAGATCATCCCATATTCATCCTTCTGTTTCTGACTTATTTCACTCAACATGATTTTTTCAAGGTCCATCCAAGATCGGCTGAAAACGGTGAAGTCACCATTTTTTACAGCTGAGTAGTATTCCATTGTGTATATATACCACAACTTGCTCAGCCACTCATCTGTTGTTGGACACCTGGGTTGTTTCCAGGTTTTGGCTATTACAAATTGTGCTGCCAAGAACATATATGTACACAGATCTTTTTGGATGGATGTGTTGGGTTCCTTAGGATATATCCCCAGGAGGGGAATTGCAGGGTCATAGGGTAGGTCCATTTCTAGCCTTCTGAGAGTTCTCCAGACTGTTCTCCACAGAGGTTGGACCAATTGACATTCCCACCAGCAGTGCAGGAGGGTTCCTTTGACCCCACACCTTCTCCAGCATTTGCTGCTGTTACCTTTTCTGATGTGTCACACATCAGAAAACGCATCGTTTTTTTAAAATATATATTTATTTTCCCTTCTGTTGCCCTTCTTTTTTATTGTTGTTATAGTTATTGTTATTGTTGTTATTGGTGTCGTCGTTGTTAAATAGGACAGAGAGAAATGGAGAGAGGAGGGAAAGACAGAGAGGGGAAGAGAAACATAAACACATGCAGACCTGCTTCACCGCCTGTGAAGCGACTCCCCTGCAAGTGGGGAGCCGGGGGCCAGTCCTTGAACTTTGTGCCACTTGCATTTAATCTGCTGCGCTACTGCCTGACTCCCCAGGCATCGTTTTAAGATTATTGCTTAGAAGCCCCCATTAAAGGAGCCTATGTTCAGGCATCACACACTTTATTTAGGAAAATCAATTTGTGTGCATAGACACGGGCTAGTCATTCTAACAATATGGCAACTAGTTGATAAAGCTGGACTCTATCTGGTTCTTCCTACCTGGAATGAAATTTTCATTAATCTGTTTAAATAACCTGACCTTTCTGGGGGCCGGGCAGTGGCACACTGGTTAGGCACACACATTACCATGCACGAGGAACCCGGTTCAAGCCCCTGCTCCCCATCTGCAGGGATGACGCTTCACAAGTGGTGAAGCAAGTCCAAGGTCCAGCAATAAGATGCATAGTATAATGGTGATGCAAAAAGACTTTCAAGCCTGAGCCACCAAAGGTTCAAGGTTCAAATGCCAGCAACACCATGAGCCAGAGCTGAGCAGTGCTCTGGTGAGAAATAAATAAGTAAACAAATAATTGGAGAGATAGCATAATGGTTATACAGAAAGAATCTCATGCCTGAGACACCAAAGGTTCCAGGTTCAATCCTCAGCATCACCAGAAGCAGCAGTTTAGCAGAACTTTGGGAAGAAGAATAAAAAAAGCAAAGGAGGTGCCTGAGGGTGGCACACCTGATAGAACGCACATGTTACCATGCTCAAGGACCCAGGTTCAAGCCCCTGGTCTCCATCTGCAGGGGGAAAACTTCAGGAGCATAGGGCTGCAGGGGTGTCTCTCTCTCCAGTTCCCTTTCAATTGCTCACTGTCGAAAGAAATAAAGAAAGGAAAGAAAGGGGGAAGGAGTAAAGGGGGGAAGGAAGCACAAAGCTCCATCTCTTCGGGCAGCTTGTCCCTTTAAGTAGGTGGAGCCTGCAGGCGGGTGGGGCGCGCTGCAGCCTGGCTCTGCGGGCCCCGCGCCTTCCCCCCTCCCCCCCCCCCCCCCCGCGCGCCTGCCGGTTTCCCGGGAGGCGGGCCGTGGGCACGGCGGGCGGCAGGGCCATGATGCGGATGGGCTGCTGGTGCGCGCGGTGGCGGCGCGGCTCGGGGGCCCCGGGGCGGCGCTGGCGGTCAGGGGCACCGGCGGGCCGCGCCCTGCGGGTGCTGGTGGACATGGACGGCGTGCTGGCCGACTTCGAGGGCGGCTTCCTGCGCAAGTTCCGCGCGCGCTTCCCCGAGCTGCCGTTCGTCGCGCTGGAGGAGCGGCGCGGCTTCTGGCTATCGGAGCAGTACGGCCGCCTGCGGCCGGGGCTGAGCGTGAGCATCCCGCCCCGGGCCCCGCACGCCCCCGGGTCGCCCCGCCTGGGGTCTGTAGCGCCGGCGGCCCCGGCAGGTGAGCCGCGCTGGGCTGCCACCTCCCACGCCGAGAGCCCGCGGACGCGCCCCGCTTCTGCCTCACCGGTGGTAGACTTGTCCCCAGGAATCTTTCTTTTTTTAATGTATTTATTGGTGATGTGAAGGGAGACCCAGAGCATCGCTCTGCCATCTCTACGCCGGACTCCAGCTTGTCCGTGGTGTCTCCTGCTCTGTCACCTTTTATTTTTAGAATAAGCATTTCGAGTAAAGTCCTCTTTGACCCCTACGGCTGTCACAGACCCTTTTCTCTTTATGAATTTGATGCGTGTATTCGCTATTTATTATTTTGTATTTTTAAAAATTTATTTTGGATAAAGACTGAAGTTGAGACGGAAGGAGAGTGACACTGAGACCTGCAGCACTGTTTCAGTTAGAGAAGCATCCACACCTTTGTACGCCCCTCCCACACCTGGGCTGGAGCAGGGGGGGTTGAACCTGGGCTCTTGCTCATACTAATCTGTGCGCTTAATCGGGTTTGCCACCACCTGGCCCCTGAACTCACCATTAAGAAACTTTTTTTTTTTCATGATTAAAAAGAAAAAAAATCAGTGCACTGCTCACCTTTGACTTATGGTGGTGCTGGGCACTGAACCTAGCCCTGGGCATGAAAGCCTTTTGCATAACTTATACCATGTTATCCCCATCATATGGCACAGGTATCCAACTCAGGACATTGTGCTTTTTTTTTTTTCCTTTTTCTTTTTCTTTCCCTTTTTCTTTTTCTCTTTCTTTTTCTTTTTCTTGCCAGCACACTGCTCAGCTCTGACTTATGGTGGTACCTCATAATCATTATGCTATCTCCCTAGCCCAGGATTTCATGCTTTTAAGTCCTAAGCTTTAGCCAGTGCACCACCTCTCAGACTGCTTCACCATCCTTGTTTTCCTTTTTCTTGAAAATATAGCTCCCAATGATATTTAAGAGCCAGAGAAGTTGGATGACTTTTTGGACATCACACAGTGTGTGTGTGGTGAGGTGTGTGTGTGGGGGGGGGTCGGAGTGTGGTCATCTCCTGGGCTTTCCCCCTTATTTTGTCACCCTTTTCAACAACTGAGCCCACCAAGTTCATCTTGGATGGTGCTGTGCTGATGTAATCCTAGAGGGGTCTGAGCAGAGAGCTTGGTTGTAAATCTCATTTTGTGAATGGGCAGGAGTCTTTTGCACTGTACACACAGAGTTTTCTTTTTTTCAAAATATTTTATTACCTTGATTTATTAGCTAGAGATAGCCAGAAACCGAGAAGGTAGGAGGAGACAGAGAGGGAGAGAGAGAGACATCCACAGACCTGCTTCACCACTTGCAAAGCTTTCCTTCCGCAGGTGGAGACTAGAGCCTTGAACCTGGGTCTTCGTGCATTGTAACGTGTGCTTAATCTGATGAGCCACTACCCAGCTCCCATAGTGTTTGCCTTTTAAATTATATCTTTTATTTTAATTAATATTTATTTCTTTTCCTTTTTGTCGCCCTTGTTATTTATTGTTATTGTAGTTATTGTTGTTATTGATGTCGTCGTTGTTGTTAGGACAGAGAGAAATGGAGAGAGAAGGGGAAGACAGAGAGGGGGAGAGAAAGATAGACACCTGCAGACCTGCTTCACTGCCTGTGAAGCGACTCCCCTGCAGGTGGGGAGCCAGGGGCTTGAACCTGGATCCTTATGCTGGTCCTTGTGCTTGGTGCCACGTGCGCTTAACCCGCTGTGCTACTGCCTGACTCCCTTATTTTATTTTTTATCTCTACCAGGGTTATTGCATGGCCTCTGTTCTGGGAGGCCATTTTTCCTTTTTTCCTTTTTTTTCTTAATTAGAAAAGAGAGAAATTGAGAGGGGAAGAGAAGATAGGGAGAAAAAGAGAGATAACTGCAGACCTGCTTCACAGCTTGTGAAGCTTCCCCTTGTCCATAGTAGTATGTGTGCTGAATAGGCCTAGTACACCACTGCTCAGGTCCCCAAGGCTGGGTGTTTTCTGTCCCCCTCCATTGGTCACTTCAGGTCATTGTCAGAGGATTCAGTGATGCGATGATGCCATGAACCTGTTGTGTAAATACAGCCAATCCTGACTATATGCTCTCCTCCGTGAGCTAGACAGTCCACTGCATAGTTACTGAGATGGGTCCCCACTTATACTGACCGGCATTCAGTCATTAGGCTCATGTCTTCCTACCTCCCCAACACATTTCACTTGGCTATTTCTAACAAGTGACGTGATTTTGACTTAAAATAACAAGGCACTTTGGTGGTATCTTGGTTTGTTCAAGGCAGCTGTTGGAAATGCTGCTGAGTGTGGTTAAACCCAGGTTCTCTTAGAAGATTCCAGGCTTTCAGAGGCGACTTTCCTATCCCTCATGTAAACTGGAGGAGACATCCTAGTACTTTTTGCACCTCCTTTAACATGTTCACCTGCTCTGTGTATATCATATAGTGTGTATTTATAGACAGATAACACCTATAGTGGTCTAGACACCTTATTTCCTTTTAGAACTGTATTAAAGTGATAAAGCTAGCCTACCCTAGCTCTGCAAAGGGTAGTGGCCTTTCCTGCCCTCTGTACATGGCACAGAGGGCAAAGGGACAGAGCTCCTGGGACACTCAGTGCTCTGGTGATTCCTTCTGCTTCAGGGGACATTGCAGGCTGACATGTGACTTTAGTAGGGAACACATGTGCTTTAGGCCCAGCATAACCCACTGCAGATCATCCCTGGGTCCGCCCCTCGCCCAGCATCTGGGATTAACAGCAATCCAACTTGTCATGTACACATGAAGGCATTTCTCCTTTACGGAAGTACCACCCTGTTCGTACCCCTTTGCCCTGCAAGAATGGAAGGTGAGGCTCATCGTAACTGACTTAGAATCTTAGAGTCTTAGGGCAGTTGAGGGACTGAGCCCAGGGAGGAAAGACCTTGACCAGGGTTTTGGAGACAGGCTGAAAGAAGGTCAGGGTGCTGAGACTCTGAGGTAGTCAGAAGTGGTCAGGGCCTCAAGGCTGGGGCAGGATTCTCAACTCCTCGGGAGCATGTTCTGCCCTTCCACACTGCCTCCCTATTGCCGGGGTATGGTGGTGGTGGGAGTGTGAGGGGGAGTTCCCTGGGCTGGTGGGGTATTACAGTTTACTTATTGATCCTCTGAGTGCTGGTTTCCTCATGGTAGTTGGCATGAAGAAAAAAAAAGGGACCCCTTGAAGCAGGGAAGATGAAATTTATTGAAAGAAAGAAAATCGAGGTATATGCATACACTTGCGTTACACACCATAAACCGTGTTTCCAGTGGCTCAGGGTCAAGTCCTTTTTAAAAAAAATTTTTAAAAATATTTATTTACATATTTATTCCCTTTTGTTGCCCTTGTTTTTAAATTTTTTTTGATTTCTTTGTTGGGGAATTAATGTTTTACATTCAACAGTAAATACAATAGTTTGTACATGCATAACATTCCCCAGTTTCCCATATAACAATACAACCCCCACTAGGTCCTCTATCATCCTTCATGGACCTGTATTCTCCCCACCCACCCACCCCAGAGTCTTTTACTTTGGTGCGATATGCCAATTCCATTTCAGGTTCTACTTGTGTTTTCTTTTCTGATCTTGTTTTTCAACTTCTGCCTGAGAGTGAGATCATCCCATATTCATCCTTCTGTTTCTGACTTATTTCACTTAACAATTTTTCAAGGTCCGTCCAAGATCGGCTGAAAATGGTGAAGTCACCATGTTTTACAGCTGAGTAGTATTCCATTGTGTATATATATCACAGCTTGCTCAGCCACTCATCTGTTGTTGGACACCTGGGTTGCTTCCAGGTTTTGGCTATTACAAATTGTGCTGCCAAGAACATATGTGTACACAGATCTTTATGGATGGATGTGTTGGGTTCCTTAGGATATATCCCCAGGAGAGGAATTGCAGCATCATAGGGTAGGTCCATTTCTAGCCTTCTGAGAGTTCTCCAGACTGTTCTCCACAGAGGTTGGGCTAATTGACATTCTCACAAGCAGTGTAGGAGGGTTCCTTTGACCTCACACCCTCTCCAGCATTTGTTGCTGTTACCTTTTCTGATGTATTACATTCTCACAGCAGTGAAGTGGTATCTATCTCATTGTTGTCTTTATTTGCATTTCTCTGGCCATCAGAGACTTGGAGCATTTTTTCATGTGTTTCTCAGCCTTTTATATCTCCTCTGTGGTGAATATTCTGTCCAAGTCCTCCCCCATTTTTGGATGGGGTTATTTGTTGTCTTTGTTGTTGAGTTTGGCAAGCTCATTATATATGTTGGTTATTAAACTCTTATCTGATGTATGGCATGTAAAGATCTTCTCCCATTCTGTGAGGGGTCTCTTGATTTGGGTAGTGGTTTCTTTTGCTGTGAAGAAGCTTTTTAATTTGATGTAGTACCATAGGTTTATACTTTCCTTATTCTTCTTTGTAATTGGATTCATTTCATTGAAGATGTCTTTAAAATTTATGCGGAAAAGAGTTCTGCCAATATTTTCCTTTAAGTATCTGATAGATTCTGGTCTAACATCCAAGTCCTTGATCCACTTGGAATTTACTTTTTTATTTGGTGAAATACAGTGATTCAGTTTCATTCTTCTGCATGTTTCAACCCATTGTTTCCAACACCATTTGTTGAAGAGACTCTGCTTTCTATATTGAATAGTCTGGGCCCCTTTGTCAAAGATTAGATGTCCATAGGTGTGGGGGCTCACTTCTGGGCTCTCAATTCTATTCCACTGGTCAGTGTGTCTGTTCATGTTCCAGTACCAAGCAGTTTTGATGACAGTGACCCTATAATACAGTTTGAAATCTGGGAGTGTGATGCCTCCGGTTCTGTTCTATTTTCTCAAGATTGTTTTGGCAATTCTAGGTCTTTTCTGGTTCCAGATAAACATTTCTAGCATTTTTTCTATTCTCCTAAACATTTGTAGCATTTTTTCTATTCTCCTAAAAATTGTGCTTGGGATCTTGATGGGGATAGCATTAAATTTGTAGGTGGCTTTGGGTAGTATATTCATTTTGATGATGTTAATTCTTCCAACCCATGAACATGGAATATCTTTCCACTTCTTTGTGTCTTTTTCAGTTTCTTTGAGTAGTGACTTATAATTTTCAGTATACAAGTCTTTCACTTCTTTGGTTAGATTTACTCCTAGATATTTTATTTTTTTTTGTTGCTATAGTAAAAGGAACTGATTTCTGGATTTCAATTTCTTCTAACTTAGTGTTTGCACAGAGTAATGCCACTGACTTTTGAATGTTAATTTTATAGCCTGATCCCTTACTGTATTGCCTGATGATTTCCAAAAGCTTCTTGCTGGATTCCTTAGGTTTTTCCATGTATACTATCATGTCATCTGCAAATAAGGAGAGTTTGACTTCTTCTCTTCCAGTCTGTATCCCTTTAATTCCTTGCTCCTGCCTGATGGCTATGGCAAGAGCTTTCAACACTACAACACTATGTTGAATAGTAATGGTGATAGTGGGCAGCCCTGTCTTGTACCTGATCTGAGTGGAAATCCTTCCAGTTTTTCACCATTGAGTATGATGTTGGCTGTAAGTTTGCTATATATGGACTCCACTATCTTCAGGAATTTTCCATCTATTCCCATTTTTTGTAGTGTTTTGATCATAAAGGGATGTTGTATTGTGTCAAAGGCTTTCTCTGCATCTATTGATATGACCATGTGGTTTTGGTCTTGCTTTTGTTGATGTGGTGGATCACAATGATTGATTTACGTATATTAAACCAACCTTGCATGCCTGGGATAAACCCCACTTGGTCATGATGAATAATCTTTTTCATATACTGCTGTATCTGGTTGGCTAGAATTTTGTTCTATTTTTTCGCATCTATGTTCATCAGAGATGAAGTTTTCTTTTTTGGTTGTGTTCCTGTCTGCTTTTGGTATCAGAGTGATGCTGGCTTCATAGAAGCTGGCAGGGAGTATTTCAGTGTCTTCAGTCTTCTGGAAGACTTTTAAAAGTAGAGTTATTAATTCTTCTTTGAAGGTTTTGTAGAATTCATTTGTAAAACCATCTGGTTCAGGACTTTTATTTTTGGGGAGATTTTTGATAACTGTTTCCATTTCATTAGCTGTGATGGGCCTGTTCATGTTATCTACTTCCTCTTGACTTAGTTTTGGAAGTTGGTAGGTATCTAGGAAATCGTCCATTTCTTCCAGGTTCTCTAGCTTGGTGGCATATAGTTGTTTATAGAAGCCTCGCATGATATGTTGAATTTCTGCAGTGTCTGTTGTGATAACTCCTTTTTCATTTAGTATCCGATTTATTTGGGTCTTCTCCCTTTTTTGTTTTGTGAGTCTGGCTAAAGGTTTATCGATTTTGTTCACTCTTTCGAAGAACCAAAATTTATTTTCGTTGATCTTTTGTATGGTTTTCATATTCTCAAGGTTATTTATTTCCGCCCTAACTTTAGTGATTTCCGTCCTTCTGGTTGCTTTAGGGGTTACTTTCTTCTTCTTCTTCTTCTAGGTCTTGAAGATGCGCAATCAGGCTGTTTATTTGTGCTTTTTTCTTGTTTCCTAATGTGTGCTTGTATGGCTGTGAACTTCCCTCTTAGTACTGCCTTAGCTGTGTCCCAATATTTTGATAGCTTGTGTCTTCATTTTCAATGAAGTCTCGAAACATTTTGATTTCTTCCTTGATTTCCTCTTTGACCCAGAAGTTGTTAAGAAGTGTACTTTTGAGCTTTCATATTTTGGGACTGTTACTAATCTTTTGTTAATTGTTAAGTGTTAGTTTAATTCCACTGTGGTCTGAGAAGATGCTTGGGATGATTTCAGTGCTCTTGAATTTGCTGATGCTGTCTTTGTGGCCTAACATATGGTCTATCCTTGAGAATGACCCATGTGGATTTGAGTAAAATGTGTATTCTAGTTTCTTGGGATGAATGACTCTGAAAATGTCCAATAGTTCTAGTTTATCTATCTCTTCATTTAGCTCCCTTATGTCTTTATTGATTTTCTGCCTGGATGATCTGTCAAGTTGAGAGAGTGGGGTGTTGAGGTCCCCTACTATGACTGTTGCTGTTAATATATTGCTGTAGCTCTTTCAGTAGAAGTTTGATGTATTTAGATGGCTTCTCATTGGGTGCATAGATGTTAATAATTGTTAAGTCCTCTTGATTGACTGATCCTCTGAGCATTAAGTAGTGTCCATCCCTATCTTTTTAATCTTATCTATTTTAAAGTCTATCATGTCAGATATGAGAATAGCTTTTCCTGCCCTTTTTTGTGGGCCATTGGCTTGTATGATAGTTTTCCATCCTTTCACTTTAAGTTTTTGTTTGTCTTGTTGATTTAGGTGAATTTCCTGTAGACAGCATATTGTTGGGCTGCATTTTCTGATCCATCTTCCTACTCTGTGTCTTTTAATAGGTGAATGTAGGCCATTGACATTTATTGATATCAAAGATTGAAGATATTTTAACGCCATTCTTGTAGAGTTTTAGAGTGTTCTGATATATGTCCTATTTATGGTGGTCTGATTGTTTATAGGAGACCTTTCAGAACTTCTTTCAGGGCAGGCTTGGTGATACTTGATTCCGTCAACTGTTGCTTGTCTGAGAAGGTTTTTATGCCTCCATCTAGTCTGAATGACAGTCTAGCAGGATACAGTAGTCTTGGTTGAAAGCCTTTCTCATTGAGCACTCGATAGATATCTTGCCATTCTCTTCTGGCCTGTAGTATTTGTATGGAGAAGTCTGCTGCTAATCTTATGGGTTTTCCTTTGTAGGTGACTCTTTGCTTTTCTCTTGCAGCCTTCAGGATCCTTTCTTTATCCTTATTCCTTTCCATTCTAAGTATGATGTGTCTTGGTGTCTTTAGGTCTGGGTTAATTCTGTTTGGGGCCCTATGGGCTTCTTGAATCTTTATGTCTTTGATGTTGTTTAGACTAGAGAAGTTTTCAGCTATTATGGCCTGGAGAATGCTTTCTTCCTCTCCCTCTCTTTCTTCCTCTGGTATGCCAATAATGCGTATATTGTTTCTTTTGAAGTCATCCCATAGGACTCTGTTGTTGTTTTCAGCATCTCTAATCTCTTTTTGAGATCTCTTACTTCTTTTTTAGTTGTCTCTGATTCGTCCTCGATCTTGCTAATTCTGTCTTCAGCCTCATTGATTCTATTCTCTTTGCCCTCTACTGTTTTCTGGAGTTCATCTATTTTGTTGCCCTGTTCTGATACTGTTTTAGCTTGCTCAGGCCAGTTGCGTTCTTAGCTCAGCGATTTCAGCTTTCAGCTCTCTAATAACCATGAGATAATTAGTATTTTCTTCCATAGTCTCATTTGTTGTTCCTGTATTTCTGATTACAATTTTTTCAAATTCTTTACTCACTCCTGTGATTATTTCCTTAGCTAGTGTTTGGATGTTGAAGTCGTTATTTTGTGCTTCACCCTCTGGGGGACTTTTAGCTGGACTCTTGTCCTGGTTCGTTTCTCCAATATTTCTTCTTGTTGTTTTAACCATTTTATATGTTATGTTATGAGTTCCCTCTCTCAGTACTTTTCAAATTACTGATCACTATTGCCTGGATTGACTTGTGTCTAAGTAAGTTAATTAAAGGGTTCAGATTGGTGGAAGTTATCAGTTGTTTCAATAGTATTTTAATCCTTGAGTTGGAGCTCAGTGGTTTAAAAGCCTCTTTTTTTTTCTTCCCTGTAGGCTATGGGAGCCTGAGGGCTTTTAAACTATCAATAGGCTTCTTAGCTTAATCACTGACTCCTGACCAAGAGATAAAGCAGGGTGTGGCAGAGATAATCCAGTGGTTATGCAAAGAGACTTTCACAGCCCCTCAGCTATGCCACTAAGGTATAGGTCTTCTCCTGAGTTTCCTGGTTAGATCTCTGTCCCCTGGTGTCTCTTCCTGTCGCTGCACCAGATTCTGAGGGCAGTAGCAATGGAGACTCAGAGTTGCACTTGGTGAGTCTCCGGGTAGTCCTATCCTCCCTTCATCTGTCCCCTTGTTGGTGGAGCAGACTGGAGGTGGTGTCTAAACTGATAAACTGCTGGTCTGTTAGCAGTCACTTAATCTCTCCCTATGGTCCTCTCTGTCACCAGCCACATGTGTTTGTACTCACCGGTGGTTTAGTGGGTTCCTGTGGTCATTCTAGTCCTGTCTTGTTTCTGTCCCGGGTGATCTCTTTTGGTATTCCTAGTTGATCTGGGAGAGGAGAGGAGTGTGTTTTTTTTTTTTTTTAATTGTCATTATTATTGTTGTCGTCATTGTTGGATAGGACAGAGAGAAATGGAGAGAGATGGGGGAAGACAGAGGGGGAGAGAAAGATAGACACCTGTAGACCTGCTTCACTGCCTGTGAAGTGACTCCCCTGCAGGTGGGGAGCCGGGGCTCTAACCAGGATCCTTATGCCGGTCCTTGTGCTTTGTACCACCTGCACTTAACCTGCTGAGCTACAGCCTGACTCCCTCAATTCCTTTTGTAGGCTGTTGGTACACCTAAGCAGGAGCAGGTCAGCCTTTTCTGCTATTAGTTATTCCAGGATGCCTTGCTTGCATATTGAGGTTCATAAATAAGCTGGAAGTCCTTCCTCCAGGACCTCTTTATGACCTGGACCTGCCCTTAACATCCCTTGTCAAGACCCCCTGTAAGTGTCTTCCTGCAAGCCTCTATTTCTTCACCTGAAATGAGGGATGTGGTTCCTGTGAGGTATAAGGACACATGTCAGTGAGAAGCACCCACTTGCGTGATACCTTATAGTTGGCAAGAGTCGGGCTGACATGGCTGTGCATGGAGTGCCATCTGAAGCTTCTGGCCTGCAGGCAACACCTCTTGCCCTATGCACACAGCAGGGCTCACACCTTTGTTTCTTAGCAGCTGAGCAGTGTTTCTGAGCCCCCCCACCCCCAATTGCCCTTGTCCCTGACTTAGGGGAAGTGTGGCATTCTGCAAAGGTGATTTGAGCTCAGCAGCAGAAAGTGGGAACCCCTGACTGAGGGGTGGGAGATGGGCCTCTACTCCTGTTTCTCACAGTGTCACCAAGTTGCCCTGTGACATTAGGTCAGTCCTCACTTGGAGCCTGACTTTGCTCATCTGTAAATGATGGCCTGGAATTTTGGCCCTTGAACTTTATTTTTTATTTATGAAAATATGTTGATGGGGGGCAGGGAGGAAGCAGTAGCACACAGGGTTAAGTGCACAGAGTACAAAGTGCAAGGACCTACCTGCACAAGAATCCTGGTTTGAGTCCCTGGCTTCCTACCTGCAAGGGGGGTGGGTCATTTCATGGTCGGTAAAGCAGGTCTGTAGGTGTCAGTCTTTCTCTCCCCCTCTCTATCTTCCCCTCTTGTCAATTTCCCTCTGTCCTATCCTATATAAAAAGAAATACCCTCCAGGAGCAGTGGATTTGTAGTGCAGGCACTGAACCCCAGCGATAACCCTGGAGGAAAAAATTTGGGGGCCTGTTGGTGGTACACCCAGTTGAGTACATGCTATCATGCACAAGAACCTAGATTCCAGCCCCCATTCCCCTCCTGCAGGGGTACACTTCAAGAGTGTTAAAGCAGGCCTGAAGACCCCTATCTTCATCTCCCTTCTCAATTTCTGTTTGGTCTATAAAATAAAATAGAAGTGGAAGGGGGGGCAGGAAAAAAAAGGCTGCCAGAAGCAGTTGATTCATAGTGCCAGGACTAAGTCCCAGCAGTAACCCTGGTGGCAATAGAAAGAAAAAAAAGAAAAAGAAATATGTGTGTAGTCCTCAACACCACCACAAGCCAGATGAGCCATGGCTCTGGTTTTAAAAAATAAAAATTTTCTTTTCTTTCTTTTTTTAATTATCATCAGGATATTGCTATGGCTCTGTGCCTGCATGGCCATTCCATTGCTCCTGGTGGCCATTTACCCCTCCTTCCTCCTTTTCTAGTAAAGATAAGGGCACACAGAGTCCTGCAGACCTGCTCCACTGCTCATGAAGCTTCCCCTCTGCAGGTGGGCCTAGGGGCTTGAACCCAGGTCCTTACACATAGTATGCCACCACAGGGCCCTTTGGCCTTCAGACTTAAATCCTTTTTTTTACCAGCACACTGATCAGCTCTGGCGTATGGTAGTGTGGCACTTTGGGCCTTGGGCATGAGAATCTCTTTACATAACCATTATGCTATCTATCCCCCCCTTTTTTTTTTTTTTTGCTACCAGCATTGTCATTGAGGATTGGTGCCTATATGATTCTACCATTTCCAGTGGTCATTTTTTTCTCTTATTTTTTTCTAGATAGAGGGTGAGAGACAGAGATAGGGAGAGAGAAGGAGAGGTACCTGTATTACTATTCCACCATTTGTAAGGTGGATGAGGAGACATGGTTTTGAACCCTAGTTCTTGTGCATGGTAACATGTACACTCTACTGAGTGAGCCACCACCAGGTCCCTATTTTTTAAAAATAGATACAGAGGCAGGGAGAGAGAAAGAGAGAGGTTAAGGGAGACCATAGCACCAAAGCTTCCTTCAGTGCATTGGGAGGCCATGCTTGAACCTAGGTCATGCAAAGCAGCACAATGTCCAAATAAGTCAACTTGCTGGCTTCCTACTTCTTAAAAAGCATTTTATTTATTTATTTATTTATTTATTTATTTATTTGAGTTGAGAGAAGTTGAGTGGGGAGGAGGAGAGTGATACCACAACACTGCTTCACAGTTTGTAAAGCTTCTCCCCCTGCAGATGGGGAGCAGTGGTCTGAACCTGGGCCCTTGCACAGGGTAACATGTCTGCTCTACCAAGTGCACCACCACCTCACCCCTATTTTTTGTTTTTAAATAGGCTACTTCTTGTTATCCTGCCACATAAAACAGTAAATGGCCGATGGGAGCAAGGAGCACAAAGCCCTGCCCACAGGTCTTCTTCATGCTCTTACCCATCAAGGGAAAGCAGGGCTCTTAAGGATCTAAGCATCTCTCCAGCTCTCATATTTCAGTGATGCTAGTATTTGTAGTGTTGGGGTGGGACCTACTCCGCCCTTGGAGCACCCATACTGCCTCCTGCCCATAGCACCACCTGGGTTCTCCAGCACTGCTGGCCTCAGCAGGTCCCTGCTGAATCCTTTTTTTTTTTCCTCCAGGGTTGTTGCTGGGCTCGGTGCCTGCACCATGAATCCACCGCTCCTGGAGGCCATTTTTTCCCCTTTTGTTGCCCTTGTTGTTGTAGCCTTGTTGTGGTTATTATTATTGCCATTGTTGATGTTGTTCATTGTTGGATAGGACAGAGAGAAATGGAGAGCCGAGGGGAAGACAGAGGGGGAGAGAAAGATAGACACCTGCAGACCTGCTCCACTGCCCGTTAAGCGACTCCCCTGCAGGTGGGGAACCGGGGGCTCAAACTGGGATCCCTATGCCGGTCCCTGCGCCTTGTGCCACATGCGCTTAACCCACTGCGCCACTGCAGACCTCCCTGCTGAATCCTTATACAAATCCCATCCTCCCTGGAGCAGGCCCAGAGCCCCTAAACTCTAAGCAAACTCCCCACACCTGAAACATGCCTCAGGGTGTGTGTAGGGGTGAAGCCCTCAGGGAGCCACTCTCTTCTTTAGACATGTCCCCATTTCCCCCCACTAGGGGAGTCCACCTGCTGAGGTCCCTGCAAGTCACCCACTTCTCTTGTCTTTTTAGGAGAAGGCCATCAGCATATGGGAATCAGAAAACTTCTTCTTAGACCTTGAGCCTCTGCCAGGGGCGGTTGAAGCTGTGAAGGAGATGGCCAACCTGAAGAAGTAAGTGTATCTGCAGCCCAGCCCTATGCTCGGCCAACACTACATCTGTCTTCTGCCCCCCTCATCTGTCTCCTTCCCTCTTTGCTCCTCACTCTCCACATGGGATTATGCTTATTTCATCTTTACTGGACTAGATTAAAAAAAAAAACTAACTGAATAAAATGGACTCCAGTAATAATGGCAGTGATCCTAACTAGACCTGTTTTTAATTTAATTTAATTAACTTATTTTCGTTACTGCTCAGCTCTGGCTTATGTTGGTACAGGGAACTGAATCTGGGACCTCTGGTGTTTTCAGGCATGAAAGTCTTCAACAGAATCACTATGCTAAGGGGGCAGGTGGTGGTGCATCTGGTTGAGCATACATGTTACCATGTGGAAGGACTCCAGGTTCAAGCCCCCAGTCCCCACCTGTAGGGGGAAAGCTTCACAAATGGTGAAGAAATGCTGCACATGTTTCCCCTCCCTCCTTCCTTCTCTCTTTTTATCCCTCTCTTCCTCCCTCTCAATTTTTATCCTCTATCCAAAATAAATAAATCTTAAGAAAAAGAACCATTATGCTATCTCCCCCACCCTTTTAAAATTTAATTAATTAAACATTTTATCAGAGCACTACTCAGTTTATGGTGGTACTGGGGATTGAACCTGGGACCTCAGAGCCTCAGGCATGAACGTCTTTTTGCAGAACCATCCCTAGCCCTCTAATTTTCCTGGTTCTGTGGATGTGCAAAGTTCGATGATTCCACAGGCTTCTGAGCTGTCATAGCGTGCCAGTGGTGTAAAGCTGGATGAGACATGCTCTTGGAGAGCTGGCAGTCCCTCTAGAATGTAGATGTGAGGCAGAGTCATCCCACTAAAGGTGATCAGAGGTTGTACTAAGTGCTGAAAAGAACCAAGTGTCATAGGCAAGCTGGTGAGCAAGGGTGGTGAAGAAAGAGTGTATTTTAAAGTGTTGTAGGAGATACTTCTGTTTTGCTTTAGGGAGTTAATTGGTGTCGCTGTCGGCCCGCAACAACGACACGGACACCAGAATCTTCTTCCTCAATTTCCCTTTATTTCCTTCTTATGGCTACCTTAAGTACCTTTCACTGTTACATAGTCAGCCAATGGGCATTAAGCAAGCATGCAGCATTCATAGATCATGCAGCCTTCTACCAATCATAAAACAGTTCACGTGTACAGCACGCAGTCTGTTCAGTTGGATCGTCCAACTTCCGCAAAGTTGTTTACCACTTTACTGGTTTAGCCACCACATGGCCGGCACCATCTTAGGGGCATGATGTGCAGTGTCATTATGGCTCCCGACAGCTCCCCCGTTTATATATAATAAAATGAGCAGGGGACCATGCCTGTCTTAGGTTGTCCCAGACTGTTCGTACCCTTACCCGTCTTCAGCGGCCGGGCAGCTTGGCACACCGCCTGTCTTAGGTTGGTATAGGAACCCCAGGGAACTTACCCGTCTTTGGCTACTGGTCCAGCATGCTTAGCCAGATTTGAGGGGTCTCTCCACCTTGGATAGCCAACATGGCCTGGACCATAATTTGTCGTTCGACTCGAGCCTGTGCTCTGAGATGACACAGACTAATAAAGGCCCAGGATGATGGCACCCACAAGCGCTGTCCCGAGGACCCCTACTCCAGCCCATTCTTTTAGGTGGGAGACTGCCGAGAGCACATAAGCGGCAAACTCTTTTGCCATGGCAATCTGCACTTTGGTGGTATTAATGGAGAAAATTTGGCGTCTCATGGTCTTGGTCAGCGTGTCAAACTCAGCGGACCAGGTGCCACTGAGCATCAGGGATAATCGCCTGGAGTGATTAGCTGCCAGACTGTTATTGACCCATGCCGTACTGGTGACTCACACTCCAGGCATGCTCCGCACGCAATGAGCAGCCAGCATACCCTCTATTTGCTCAACTGACTCTTGGAGAAGGTCTACCCTTTGGTTCACAATCATGATACCTGCTCTGAGTTGTTGAACAACAGCTAGATTGGTTTGTAAGGCCTCGGCCGTGGATGCGGTGAGATTATTTAGAGCTTCTGCAGTAGGTATGCTGGTAGCTAGGGAAATGCCTGCCGCCGTGGCAGCAGTGGCAGATACAGCAATGGCAGCAACAATTGCCGCTGTGATGCCAAAATCTCGCCTGGGGCGGAGCAAAATCTCTAACTCTCCTTCCTCTATCTTAGTGGGTACAGGGAGATAAGTGGGTACCCTGGCCACTACAGCTGTGCCCATACCTTTCCAACATTGTTACATCTCCCTGACTTACAAGGCAGCCGGGTGGTATTAACCGAAGCATGAACAATGAACGTGAACGGGGGCTGTACACATACAGGTGTAGGGGGAAATTCAATGTAGCATTGCATTCAGAAGGAGAAACATTAGTTTCAAACGTCTCTCTGGGAGTATAAGAATAGGTGCAGTTTTTCCACGTAGCCCCCCGCACAAAGGAGAAAGGGGAAATGTCCGAGCAACCCCCGCCCGAGGTGCAGAACAGCCACACTTGCCAAGGGTTGACTGGGGCACCCTGCGTGGGATTGCCAAAGGAGTAGTTATATCCTCCAAAAGAGCTGTTGCTAAAGGTCGGGAACCTGCAAGGTGGAGTTGCACACCCGACGGCAGACCCGAGGGACAGTGGCAGAAGTCACTGTGACTGCCCAGGGGCGCCCGGAGCTATTGGAGAAATGTCCCAGGGTCTGATTCAAAGGCGTCACGCAGGGTCCGACAGAGTCTGCCGAGACCCCGGGGGCTTGAAAGCAGACAGTCCCTTGGAGTAGAAAGTCCGTGGTATTGAAGTATCCTGTGGCCGGGTCGAAAGGCACTGTAGGAAGTCCTGTGGAGGCATTTGTGGACAGGAAGGCTGGCAGGATTTTGGACTCATTGGTCACTGGCAGGGGGAATGGCCACGCGCGGGCCGGACTCCACAGGGTTCGCGTTTGTGCCCTGGCCGTCGTCATCACCATCATCATGATCAGCAGGGCACGCGGGGGAGTCATCTTTATGCGTCATAGCACGGGTCAACCTTTCCGGGATCCACACAGGCGTCTGCTGATTCTCCCCTCTTTACTAGACAGGATTTCATCAGGGTCCACAATCCTAAAGTTCCCGGCCTCGGGGGCCCCTCCTTGTCCTCTATCTTTCTGAAAACTTCTCCAAGGTGCTCCCATTGCGGGACGGTAAGAAGTCCCTCTTCCAGGAACCATGGAGCGACCTCTTCTACCGTGGACATGAAAGTTCTAATGGTCCCCGTCTTAACGGGGGTCCCATTACTCTTCAGTAATTTCTTAATAGTTCCCTCCATGCGCTGGCTTGACTGAAAGCCTCCCATGGTGACGCCCTGCTTCAAAGCAGCTTAACCTGTGATCACAATCCTGCACTTCTCGCAGCTCCCTAGTCTGTTTGACTAGCTTTCGGTTTACTCACGGACCATTTTGAGATTCCCGGGTTTCGGCACCACTTGTCGCTGTCGGCCCGCAACAACAGCACGGACACCAGAATCCTCTTCCTTAATTTCCCTTTATTTCCTTCTTATGGCCACCTTAAGTACCTTTCACTGTTACATAGTCAGCCAATGGGCATTAAGCAAGCATGCAGCATTCATAGATCATGCAGCCTTCTACCAATCATAAAAGAGTTCACGTGTACAGCATGCAGTCTGTTCAGTTGGATCGTCCAACTTCCGCAAAGTTGTTTACCACTTTACTGGTTTAACCACCACGTGGCCGGCGCCATCGTAGGGGCGTGATGTGCAGTGTCATTATGGCTCCCGACAAATTGGTTCTATGACTGGAAGTCACACTCATACATTCTACTGATATCCATTAGTAGTTACAGACCATGTGCTTCCCAGTGGCACATTGGGTTAAGCATACACATTACAGTGTGCAAGGACCTAGTTAAAAGCCCTGGTTTCCACCTGCAGGTAGAAAGCTTCACGAGTGGTGAAGTAGGGCTGCAGGTGTCTCTCTGTCTCTTTCCCTCCCTATCTCATCTCCCTGCTCACTTTATCTCTTTCTCTATCCAATAATAAGTAAATAAGAATATTAAAAAAAAAAAAAGAAAGATCAGGGGGCCAGGCAGTGGTGCACCAAGTTAAGCGCACATAGTATGAAACACAAGAACTTACATGAGGATCCCAGTTTGAGCCCTGGCTCCTCATCTGCAGGAAGGACACTTCACAAGAGGTGAAGCAGGTCTGCATGTGTCTGTCATTCCTTCCCCATTTCTATCTTCCCCTTCTCTCTCAGTTTCTCTCTATCCTATCCAATAAAATGGAAAAAATGACCCCGAGGAGCAGTGAATTCGTAGTGCAGGCACTTCTTCTTCTAGCGTTTGCCCTTCTTCCATAGCCAGTCAACAGCGTCAGGTTGAGCCTGATGTAAAGTTTCGAGACCTCCTTTGAATCTGGAGGGGTGGCAGTCATTGACTGAGCCCCAGCGACAACTCTGGAGGCAAAAAAATATATATATAAACTACAACAACAATAAAACAACAAGGGCAACAAAAGGGGGAAAAGCAAATTAAAAATAAAGAAATATTTTTAAAAAAGCGTTCAGAAAGTGTTTTAAAAAAGAACTTAAGGGCGGAGGGTAGGTAGCATAATGGTTATGCAAAGAGACTGTCATACTTGAGGCTCCAAAACCCCAGGTTCAGTCCCCCACACCACCATAAGCCAGAGCTGAGCAGTGCTCTGGTTAAAAAAAAAACTTAAAAAACAGCCTTTATATAATTGATTCTCATGCTGTATACCATTTTATTATTTAAATATTTTTTTATATATATATATATATATATATATATATATATAGAGAGAGAGAGAGAGAGAGAGAGAGAACTACAAAACATCATTCTGGCACATGATGTCAGGGATAAAACTCAAGACTTCATTCTTGAAAATCCAATACTTTATCACCCACACCACCTCCTGGGTCGTTACTTTATATTATGAAAGGTTTACTGCATTTTATTTGTAAAGACTAATTTATAAGAGATGGTATGAGAGACAAACAGAGCATCACTTTGGCACATGTGACACTGGGACCAAACTTAGGATCTCATGTTTGAGAGTCTGACACTTTATTCACTGCACCAGCTTCTGGGCTGTACCATACACCCCAACAAGAAACATGGGGGGGGGGCAGTAAAATAGCTCACTTGGATAGTGCACTGCTTTGCCATGTGCATGACCTAGTTTGAGTCTGGCCTCCACCATGTTGAAAGAAGTCTTGGTGTTGTGGTCTCTTTTACTCTCTGTCTCACTGTGGCTTATCTAAAACAAACAGACAAACAAAACCTAGGGGACTGGGAAATGACTTGCTTTGTAGAGCACACACTTTACCATGTTTGAGGACCCAGGTTCAAGTCTCTGGCCACCACAAGAAAGCAGCATACAAAAAGGAAGCTTCACAAGTGGTTCTGTGATGTCTCTCCTCTCTCTCTCTCTCTCTTTTTAAAATTTTTAATATTTATTTTCTCTTTTGTTGCCCTTATTGTTTTTTTATTGTTGTTGTAGTTATTATTGTTGTTGTTACTGATGTCATCGTTGTTATATAGGACAGAGAAAAATGGAGAGAGGAGGGGAAGACAGAGAGGGGGAGAGAAACATAGACACCTGCAGACCTGCTTCACCACTTGTGAAGCGACTCCCCTGCAGGTGGGGAGCCGGGGGCTGGAACCGGGATCCTTGCGCAGGTTCTTGTGCTTCGCACCCTGTGTGCTTAACCCGCTGTGCTACCGCCCGACTCCCTCTCCTCTCTTTCTCTCTCTTTCTCTCTGTCTCTCTAACTGGAAATACAGAAAGAGCCCACCAGGAGTGGTGAAGTCATGTAGGTGAGAAGCCCCGGCAGAATGCTGGTGATGATGAAAAAACAAACAAAACAAACCCAGGTTCAGTCCCCTGCACCACCGTAAGCCAGAGCTGAGCAGTGCTCTGGTAAAAATAGTTAATTAAAATTAATTAATTAAAAACCAAACCCTGTAACTGTTAATCATCATACACTTATGTTCTTTTGTATCTTTATTTATTATTATTTTTTATTGCCACCAGTTATCTCTGGGGCACTATGAATCCACTATTCCCAGTGGCCATTTTATCCCCCTTTTCTTTTTATTTGATAGGATAGGAATTGAGAGTGGAGAGGATGATAGAGAGGGAGAGAGACAAAGAGAGACACCTGTAGCACCGCTTCACTGCTTGTGAAGCTTCCCCCCTGCAGATGTTGGATCAGGGGCATGAACTCAGGTCCTTATACATGCTAATGTGTTCACTCTACCTCATGTGCCACCACCCAGATTTTCCCTTTGTATCTTCATAAATTTGATTATTTTGGACATTTCCTTTTTGTTTGACTTTATTAACTCACTATGTTTCCAGTGTTCAGTCTTGTGGCAAAATCAGTACTTCATTCCTTTTCATTGCTGAATAGTACTTCACCATGTGAATATGCCACATTTTGCTCATTCATTCATCAGTTGATGAACATTTTGATTTTTCTACTTTGAAAAATTATGAATAGTATTGCTGTGTGTGTGTGTGTGTGTGTGTATGTGTGCATTCATTTTTATTAGGTATTTTACCTAGAGCTAGAATTACTTAATCATATGGCAAATCCATGTTTAGCATTTGGAGATCTGCCAAACTATTTTTCTTTTTTTAAAAAAAAAATAGTTGTTTTTTATTAGGGACAGAGAAAAAGCAAGAAGGGTGGGAGAAGATAGAAAGGAAGAGAGTCAGAGGGATAACCTCAGCCCTGCTTCACCACTTGTGAAGCTTTCCCTCTGCAGGTGGGGACTGGGGGTTTGAACCTGGGTCCTTATTGCATTGTAATACATGGGCTCAACTAGGTACACCACCACTTGGCCCCTCAAAGTATCTTTCAGAATGATCACATCATTCTCACATTATGGAAGGAGATTACACTTTCTCCACAGTTTCATTAATGCTTGTCTGTTTTTATTCTGGTCATCAACAATTGTGAAGTGATATATCATTATGGTCATTATGTTTTCATTTCTGTGATGGCTAACATTGTTTACCTTTGTGTGTTTTAGCATTGTTTTTATCTTATTTTATTTATTTATCTTTTATATTATTATTTATTTTGTCTCCAAGGTTATTGCTGGGTTATTGCTGGTGCCTGCATGAACCTACTGCTCCTGGAGGCTTTTTTTTTTTTTTAATTTCTTTATTTGGGAATTAATGTTTTACATTCGACTGTAAATACAATAGTGTGTACATGCGTAACATTTCCCAGTTTTCCATATAACAATACAACCCCCACTAGGTCCTCTGTCATCCTTTTTGGACTTGTATTCCCCCCCAAGGAGGCTTTTTCCCCCCCTTTTGTTGCCCTTGTTCATTGTTGTTGTTGTTATTATTGCTATTGCTGTTGTTGTTGTTGTTGGATAGGACAGAAAGAAATCAAGAGAGGAGGGAAGACAGAGAGTGGGAGAGAAAGATAGACACCTGAAGACCTGCTTCACTGCTTATGAAGAGGACCCCCTGCAGGTGGGGAGCCGGGGGCTTGAACTGGGATTCTTAGTCCGGTCCTTGCACTTTGTGCCATGTGCACTTAACCCGCTGCACTACTGCCTGGACCTCTGTTTTTATTTTATTTAGTGTATTTGATAGAACAAAGAGAAATTCATAGGGTGAGGGGAGATAGATAGATAGGCAGACAGACTGACATGCAGCATTGCTTTACCAGTTATGAAGCTTCCCCCAAGTAGGTGGGGACAGGAGGCTTGAACCCTGGTCTTTGTGCACAGTAACATGTGCAATAAACCAGATGTGCCACCACCCAGCCCCCTTTTTGTGTTCTTATATACATTTTGTATATATTTTTGAGGAGTATTTGTTCAAATCACTTGCTAAGCTTTTTTTCAATCAGTTTATTTACCTTTTTTTCTTGCCAACTGGTGAGGGTTCTCTAGGTACTCCAGATAACAAATTTCTTAGCAGAAACGTGATCTTTAAATATATTCTGTCTTTCTAGATGGTGGCCTTTGAAATATAAATGTGTTTATTTTGTGGCTTAATGTGTCTTCTTCTTTTTTAATTTTAAAAAAATATTTATTCCCGGGCAGGGGTAGATAGCATAATGGTTATGCAAACAGACTGTCATGCCTGAGACTTTGAAGTCCCAGGTTCAATCCCCTGCACCACCATAAACCAGAGTTGATCAGTGCTCTGGTAAAAATAAAAAAAAAAAAAATATTTATTCCCTTTTGTTGCCTTTGTTGTTTTATTGTTGTAGTTATTATTGTTGCTGTTATTGATGTTGTTGTTTTTGGATAGGACAGAGAGAAATGGAGAGAGGATGGGAAGACAGAGAAGGGAAAGAGAAAGATAGACATCTGCAGACCTGCTTCACCACCTGTGAAGCGGCTCCCCTGCAGGTGGGGAGCCAGGGGCTGGAACCAGGATCCTTGAGCAGGTCATTGCGCTTTGCGCCACCTGCACTTAACCCTCTGCACTACCACCTGACTCCCTTAATGTGTCTTCTTGTGTCACTTGTGTATAGTTGTCATGTCGAAAAGTCTTTTGCATAATCCAAAGTTACCATGATTTGCTCCTGTGTTTCACAGTTTAATTCTTCTGTTTAGACCTTTGATCTGTTTTGAATTAATTTTTGTATAAGGTATAATGAAGGGTATCATTTCATTCTTGTGCATATGGATGTCTCATGGAAAACCATTTGTTTAAAAGATGCTCCTTGGTGGCTGGGAAGATATAATGGTTTTGCAAAAAGACTGAGACTCTGAGGTCTCAGGTTCAATCCCTTACACTACCAGAAGCCAGAGCTGAGCTGGGGTATGTTAAACAAACAAACAAAATAAAAACCCAACTCTCTCAGAGCAGGAAGTAGCTCACCTGCCAGAGCATACATCCTACTGTGAGTGAGGCCCTGGGTTCCAGCCCTGGCACCACATGGAAGCACTATGGATAACACCAGGGAACTCCATGGATAATTGGGCATACTGTGGTGCTTCTCCTCTCCCCCTTCTCTGTCTCTTCTATCTGTATAAAATAAAGAATAGAAAATTGGACTGCTTTGTCATACATTCAGCTGAGATTTGAGCCAGCACTGGAGGAAGCTTAGGTGCTGTGGTATCTCTCTCCCTTTCTCTCCCTTTCAGTCACTGACTTAAAAAATGTTTGGGCATTCTTTATATCATGTAAATGCCCTCCCCAGGGTCAACATTCAGAATTCTGACATAATAAATGGGGATCAGAGCGACACAGTGCCTAGAGCTTGAGTTGAATTGTACAAGTGTTTGGCCAGTAACTTACCTTTGACTTTGAGTTCAGGTCCTTCAGAGGCGTATGCTTCAGGGAGGCTTATGATTGGAACTGGATTTACAGTGGCTTATAACTTCTTCCATCTGCCACAAGAGTCTCAAAAGGTAAAGGGTATGTGTGTTTGCACTGGAGCTTTTCAGAGCTCTATTCTTGGCCAGATCTGCATCTCCTGAACCTCATTCAGTGGTTGCTTAGGGGAGATGCATGAGTTGGAGGTTGGGAGGAGCTTGGCTATCTCATCTCAGGTCAACCTCCTCAAGGCTACAGTTCTTAGATGTTAGGCCTCAACCCTGGTCTTGGTGTCTTTATCTGTAATGATGATGAGAGGTCCTCTGCTATGCCCAATAGTTAGTAGGTGAGAGAGAGATAAAGAGAGAGAGAGAGAATACCAGATCATCACTCTGGCATAGGCAGTGCCAGGGATTGAACTCAGAACCTCATGTTCCCAAGTTAGATCTACTATGCAGTCTTTCAAGTTGCAAGAAAGAGACCACAACACCAAAGCTTCCTCCAACATGGTGAGGGCTGGGCTCAAACCTGGGTCTCACACATGACAAAGCAGTGCTCTGTCCAAGCCAGCTTACACAGCCTTCTTTAACCAAAGCAGTGTAGGAAACATCAAGCAATGGAAATTTCTTTCCTATAGGACTTTCCAGAGCTTTTTGTATGACTTCCACCAAGAATGCTGCCTTCTTCCATTGTATTTTAGCCTGGAATCTCCTCTCCCCTACCCCCCCCCCCCATATTTTTCTCCACAGCTTCCCAATTAACTCTTTTTTTCAGAAACCATAGACTGGAATGGTAGCCTAGACCCTGTCATTGGTCCTTTCCTCCTTCTTTTGTTCTTAACTGGGCAGTAGCTTCCTATAGGTGGGCAGTGCTTAAGGCCTGGGTGAGGGGTAGGCCCAGTTAGTGTCAAAGTGAGCATTCCTGTGTCTGTTGAAGCAGAGAGGAAGGCTCAGTGCTTCAGTGGATGGAGATTTGTCAAGCATACTCTACACCACATGCTGGGCTTTTCCTGGCTGAATCAAAACTACATGCATTGAGCACTGAGAGGTGATACATGCTGCCAGCAAATGAACTACTCATGGAATCATACTCTGACACATGGAATTATACAATGGAATATTACTCAGCAACAGAGAGGCATGAGCATGAATGTGAATGATACTTGCAAACATGCTTTATTTATTTATTTATTTGGCTTCTGGTGGTTCTGGGGATTGAACCTGGGACATCGGAGTCTCAAACGTGAAAATCTTTTTGCACAACCATTATGCTATTGCCCAAGCAAAAACAAGCTTAAGGGAAGGAGCTGTCAACACTCAATTTATAAGAAATAGCAGACTAAGAAATCATAAAGATGGGAAGTGGGAAGGTGGGTTTCTAAATTCATGGACAGGAATAGGTTGTGACTATTACTTGATATAGGATTTCTCTTGGGATAGATGAAAATATCCTAAGATTGATGTGATTATGCAGCTCTGTAATATACTAAAATTCATTGAACTGCTTAAAGTAAACTGGCAGTGTATGAATTATATCTAATGAAACTATTCGGCTGTCAGAAAGTCATGGCACATTTCTGCATAGAAAAACAGAAAAAAAAAAATCAAGACTTTTCCAACAGCCCAGTATTAAAAAGTTAGTCTTTCTGGAGGGCTAGGAGATAGCTCACCTGGTAGAATGCACACTTTATCATGAGTGAGGACCTGTATTTGAACCCCCAGCCTCTATGTGGAAACACCATGTACAGGGAAAGCTTCATGAGGAGAGATGCAGTGCTGTGATGTCTCTCCTCCCTCTGTCTTTTCCTCTCTGTTTCTAACTCTCTAGCTTAAAAATATAAAATATCCTGGAGACACAGCATAATGGCTATGCAAAAGCCTTTCATGCCTGAGGATCTGAAGTCATAGGTTCAACTCCTAGTATCACCATAAACCAGAGCTGTGCAGTGCTCTGGTAAAATAAAATTAAATTAAAAATAATAACTTGCCAAGAATGTGCTCACATGACACCCTTGTGGCAATAAATACAAAAGCATTCTGTATTCCCAATTAAACAAAGGGACTATTGACATTTAACATGAATGAATCCCCCACATCAGGACCAGATGGTGGCACACCTGGTTGAGCACACATGTCAATGGTGACCTGGGTTTGAGCCCCTGCTCCCCACCAACAGAAGGGAAGCTGGTGAAGTGAAGCAGTGCTGCAGGTGTCTTTCTGTCTTCCTCTCTCCCTCCATCTTCCATCTCAATTTCTCTCTGTCTCTGTCCAATAAGTAAATAAAAATAAAATAGGAGGCGAGGCAGTAGCACACTCTGTTGAGCTCACATTATTTTGTACAAGAGTCCCTGCTCCCCACCTGCAGGGGGGATAGTTCACAAGTGGTGAAACAGGTCTGCAGGTGTCTTTCTCTATCCCTCTTTATCTCCCACTCTTACCTCAATGTCTATCTGTCCTATCAAACAAAATAGAAAGAAAAGGAAAAAATGCTGCCTGGAGTGATGGATTTATAATGCTGATAGCAAGCTCCAGTGATAACCCTGGTTGGAAAATAAAATAAAATAAAATAAAATAAAATATCTCCCCCCTTATAATTTTACTAGGTGAAAGAAACCAGACTAATGGGAGTATTTACTCTTGCTATTTGTGAAAAAGTTCTAGAAGATGCAGTCTGACCTATGATAGCAGACAGATTTATGGTTGCCCAGGGCCCACAGATCAGGGGAGGAGCAGGCTGAGTGTTGACCAAGTGGGTTAAGTGTCTGCCATCCTACTTGTGGTAGTCTGCATTTTATACCTGTTAGAGCTCACACAGTACCTTTGAATGTGTGTGTAGTCTATAGCACATCAGCCCTACCTCAGTGAAGCTACTAGTCTACCTGCATGCTGAGTGAAGAATAGCTTGGTGGGGTGGAGTTAGAAGGGAAAAGGCAGGAGAGATACTCAGGGACTGGGCTGGGTGACAGTGGTGGATTCAGCCTTAAAACAGACTTACTTACTTGAGACAAGGAGAGAACCAGAGTATCACTGGCACATGCAGTGCCAGGGGTTGAACTCAGAACCTCACACTGAGAGTCCAATACTCCACCCACTGTGCCATGGTTTTCAGCATTCTGTCTGAGTAGCCAGATGTATGTGCTTTGTCCTCACTGAGTGCCATAGGCAGAATCTGGAAGGTCTTGGAAACTGCCCATGAGTGAAATGTTGTGTAACAAACAAACCAGCTCTGTGTGAGTCCTCCCTCCCTCCCTCCCTCCCTCCCTTCCTTCCTTCCTTCCTTCCTTCCTTCCTTCCTTCCTTCCTTCCTTCCTTCCTTCCTCCAGCTCAGTGGCTTGGGTGCAGCTGGGTCTTGGGATTTAGGGGGGAGCGGCTGTGTGCTCCAGGGTGTGGGGTGCACTGGTGCCCTGGGTGGGGGAGTGGGCAGGCTGGCAGGCTCACTGCCTCTCTGTTCTCACAGCACTGAGGTCTTCATCTGCACCAGTCCCATCAAGATGTATAAATACTGTCCCTACGAGAAGGTGAGCCCCTCCCACACCTGCATGCAAGCTCCCCATTGCCCTTCTGGAAGGAGGCCCTGCAGCCCAGGGGCTTTGTGGACACCCATTTTCATGCCTTCCCAGGCGTCCTAGGACAACTATTTCAATGTGTCCTGTCCCCCTCTCCCCCTCCCTTGTCCTGCCCCCAGGTGGTGGGGGTGGGGTGGGAGGACACTGAGGCGTGACTTCTGTTGCTCCCCAGATCTCCCAGAGGGGAGTAATCACTGCTCTCACCCTCCTGACTGGAGGAGGTGTGGCCTGATGGGTCTCCATCTTTCCTCCTGCCTCCCTCTCCAGTACGCCTGGGTGGAGAAGCATTTCGGCCCTGACTTCCTGGACCAGGTTGTGCTGACCAGAGATAAGACGGTGATTTCTGCAGACCTCCTCATAGATGACCGGGTGGATATCATAGGTGGGTGGCATGGGCATGGAGGGTGGGGTCCAGGTGGGCTCAGCAGCAGGGCCTGGGCTTTGGACTCCCACCCTATCCCAGGGTACCCGAGTCTTGCTTCACCTGGTCCCACGCTGTTATTTATTTATTTTTTCTGTTGTACTGGGGCTTCACTCATACATGAGTCTATCATGATTCTCTCTCTTTGGATTTCATAGAGAATCAGAGGAGAGATACCGCATCACTTGCTCATCTGTGGAGCTTCCCCATGTGCTCTGGTGCTTACCCAGCCCAACTAAAAAAGGGAGGCAGGGCAGGAGATAGCTGACCCAGTAGGTGTTTGTATATGTTATAAGGCATAAGGATCCAGGCTTGAGCCTCTGGCACCACATGGGAACATCATGCATGGGGAGCTTCACAAGTGATGCATGGTGTCTCTCCTTCTCTCCCTCTGTGTTTCTCACTCTTTCTTTTTTTTTTTTTAATGCTTTTTTTTAAAAATATTTATTTTATTTATTCCCTTTTTGTTGCCCTTGTTGTTTTAGTTGTAGTTATTATTGTTGTTGTCGTTGTTGGATAGGACAGACAGAAATGGAGAGAGGGAGGGGAAGACAGAGAGGGGGAGAGAAAGATAGACACCTGCAGACCTGCTTCACTGCCTGTGAAGCGACTCCCCTGCAGGTGGGGAGCCGGGGTTCGAACCGGGATCCTTATGCCGGTCCTTGTGCTTTGCGCCACCTGCGCTTAACCCGCTGCGCTACAGCCCAACTCCCTCTTTCTTTTCTTTTACCTAGAGCACTGTTCAACTTTGGCTTATGATAGAATGGGGGAATTGACCCTGGGACTTTGGAGCCTCAGGCATGGGGGTCTCTTTGTATAACCATTATACTGCCTCCCCTGCCCTCTCACCCTCTTTATTAAACAAAAAAAGAACCTGCCAGGAGCAGAGGAATTGTGTATACACAGAGCCCCCAGAAAGGACATGTGGTGGCAAAACAAATTATTTGTTTGTGAGGGGGGAAGTGAGGGACGATGGAGACCAAAGTACCAGTCTACCTTCCATGGAGTTGAACTTATTTTGTCTTTGTGGTGCTGAGGCCAGGGTCTCAGGCATGTAAGTTATACATTTTACTATGGTGCCACCTTCCTGGCCACTCAAGAGCAATCTGGATCTCACTTAACAATGTTTGCTGAAAAGCAAAGCAGTTTCTCTCCTGGCAGGTAGTTCAAGGCCCACACTTGTCTCCTTTGTTTTAGAATTCCCTCCTCTCACTAAACAAATGGGCATCAGCCTCGGAGTACTTGAAGGGGGGAGGGTATTGGTGCACCTAACAAGAAAGGTGGGGGAGGAGGGCTTCAGGTATGGCTTGATTAAGGTGCTCAACTCCAGTCACCATCAGGAGTCCTGAGGCACAGTCCTATTGTGGACTGACCAGTGTTGATGTATCCACTCCTTTAGCCCCCAGACCTTGGGCTGGCTCTGGGCTGAAGCCTTGCTCTCCTGTCTACAGGGGCTGAGCCGAACCCCAGCTGGGAGCACGTGCTATTCACCGCCTGCCACAACCAGCATGAGCAGCTGCAGCCGCCCCGCCGCAGACTGTGCTCCTGGGCCGATGGCTGGAGGACCCTCCTGGACAGCAAGCGGCTGTGCTGAGCCCCCATGCTCTCCAGGCTTCGACTTGATCTGAGGCAGAGGAGGCCCAGGGATAGCACAGCCAGGCCCCACTGATTGAAAGCAGCAGGAGAAGCAGAGACCTAGTAGCTACTGCCCTGCAGGGTTTTCCAGGGTTCAGCCTGCAGCACCAGGCAGCCAGGAGAACCCCCAGGTGGGGGAGCTCCTCAGCTTTGGCTCCCCCTTCTGCCACACCCAGCTCCAGACAGCCAGGCCTCTTGGGTAGGGGTGGGAATGGGGGCATGTAGACTTGCCCCATCGCATCCCATCTGTCCTGTGCGGGGGGTGGGGGTGGGTGGGGGTGCTGGGGTGGTTGTGGAAGACACAAGAAATAAATGCTGTCCGCCTGCAGCCTGACGTGTCCTCCAGCCCCACCCCATATCCCTTTAGCACCTGGGCCTCATTTTCCCATCTATGCCCCACCCCTCGCTGAATGGTACCTTCTCCCTCCTAGTCTTGCTGGTCTGCCATTTGACTTGCTGGAGCTCCCCCTTAACACCTCAGCGCCTTGACTTTTATACCATTTGAATCTCTGGGAGGGGGCAGGTTAAGCCAGGCTTTCTCCAGGGACTTGTGCCCAAGCAAGGGACATCTCATCTGTTCAGCTCTGGGGCTCACTGGGCAGGCTTTCCACCTCCTGTTATGAGCATGGTGGGGGCTGGGGGGAGAAGATGAGGACACCAGGCCTCTGCCTTCTCTGTCTTGGGCCTCTACCCTTTGGGACCTGGGGGGTGGGGTGGGACTTTCTGCTTGTCACATGATGCTGGGGTGACCTAAGCAGATAGTGCCATGGCTGGACTTGCCTGCTGCCCTGGGGTCCCCACACCATGAAAGATAGACAGCTCATCCTGGGGACAAGGACAGCATCTCACCCAGGGTCACCCTGCCTTGCATCTATAGCTCTGGCCCTGTGTTCAAGTGGTCTTCCCCCAGAGCTGTGTCAAGGACTCTGTGGGGCTGCAGCCCAGGCTCTGACAGCCTTATCTTTTAGCCCAGTGGTTTCTGGGAGTGCCAGAGTCCCCTTAGAAACTGCAGGTCACCCCTTTGTCACTCAGGCAGCTTGTACTCTGCACCCTGAAGTGGCAAGCCCTCCCACTGCCCTTAATCTAAGGAGGGAAGCATGCTGGCGTTTGGTGCTCCAGAGTATGGAGCATTAGCAACAAGAAGTCTGAGTGCTGGGGAGTGGGGCACAGCCACTTTTGGGGAGGGAGCAGTGACAGATTCAGATAGGGTCTTGGGGGCCCTTTTGTCTGAGGAGAGATGGAGTCCAAATGGAGAGGAGGAAGAAGGAGGTGGTACAGTGGAGCCTAGGCATTGGGCACAGTGGTGGTGTCCAGTGGCATCTTGTCCTCCTGGGGGAAGTAGACACCCAGAGCTGCTGACAGCTAAGGCCAGGGCTATGAAACCAAAGTTCAGAGAAATGCCTCTTTTAAAATGGAGACAGAGAGAGAGAGAGAGAGAGACCAACTGAGACCACAGCACCGAAGCTCCTTCAGTGCAGTATGTGCCAGGTTGTGCAGGCAGCAGAGCTATTTTGTCAGCCCTTCTCCTCTTGCTGGAAGTGGAGAGATCCTAGACTCTTGATTCAATCAGATTTGCTATCCATTGTGCCAGTGACCCCCACAAAGGAGAGCTCTTTGAAATGAAGATGCCCAGGGCTGGGCCGTGGTGCATCTGGTAGAGTACACGTTACCATGTGCAAGGACTCGGGTTCAATTCCCCACCCCCTACAGGGGGAAGTTTCACCAGCAGTGGAACAGGGCTGTGGTTGTCTCTCTCCCATCTCCCCCTTCCCTCTCAATAATTTCTCCCTGTCCTATTTCATAAGAAAGGAAGGAAGAAAGAAGAGTGGCCACTAGGAGTGGTGGATTCATCATGCAGGCACTGAATGCCAGCAGCAATCCTGGTGGCAATAAAAGAAAGATGAATATGGGATGATCTCACTCTCAGGCAGAAGTTGAAAAAAAAAAGAGGGGGCCAGGCAGTAGCACAGCAGGTTAAGCGCACATGGCGTGAAACACAGGACCCGCATAAGGATCCCGGTTCTGTGACACCAGCTTCCCACCTGCTGGGGAGTTGCTTCATAAGTGATGAATCAGGTCTTCAGGTGTCCATCTCTCTTCCCCTCTGTCTCCCCCTCCTCTCTCAATCCTATCCAACAACAGCAATAACAACAAGGGCAATAAAAATGGAAAAAATGGCCTCCAGGAGCAGTGGACTTGTAGTGCAGGCACAGAGCCCCAGCAATAACCCTGGAGGAAAAAAAGAGAAAGAAAGAAAGAAAGAAAGAAAGAAAGGGAGAGAAAGAGTAGGCAGAAACAACAGGCAGTCAGGCTCTGGGCTGAAGCCTGAGAGGTGAGGGTAGGGGTGGCCTTGGGGTGAGCAGGGCCCTGGAGTAAGAGCCCCCCCACTGGGCCATGGTGTCCATCTCCCCCCCAGCCCTGGAACTCTATCCCTGTCTCATTAGCCACTTGCTCTGTAGGATTTTGCATGACCTTGAAGCCACTCTGGTGCACCCCCCATGGGCTGTGTTAGGGTTTAGCCTGGGCAGCAGCTTTGGGAATTCCCAGAGGGCTCAATTGCCAGTAGACGGTGAGGTGGGACCAAGGCCCAGCCTCCCTTGAAGGCAGGCATCCAGGCCCTGGGGGAGGTATGATCTCAGTCACAGCTCTTAGACCCCCCACTTCCAGAGCTGGCAGGATCCCTCAGCAAAGGGGTCAGGGAAGTGCAACATTTATTTGCCACATGGGTTACCACTGGGGCTCAGTGCCTGCACAGTTCCACTGTTTCCAGAGGGCAGTTTTTTTAATAGAGTAGCTGAGACAAGAGAGAGATAGAGGAGAGACACTTGCAGCACTGCTTCACCACTCATGAAGCTTTCCACCCCCCCCCACCTCCCAAGTAGGGACTGAGTGATTAAACTCAGGCCCTTGTGCATGGTAATATATGCCCTCTACCTGCACCACTACCTAACCCCAATAGTGGCTTTTTTCTGGAACACTGCTGCTTGGCTTCTGCTGACTTATGCTGAGAACCTAGAAGGTTCAGTGGCAGAGAACATGGGGTGGGTGGTTATCTCTGCAAGGTTCCAGTGGGAACCAAGAGTGCTTGTCTCAGTGTGACCACGAGGTGGCAGCACAGCCACTTGATATAGGGTGTGTGTGTGTGTGTGTGTGTGTGTGTGTGTGTGTGTGTGTGTTTGTAAGAGAGGAAGAGGGAGAGGTGGGGCCAGGGGAGAGAAAATAGAGGAGTGTGGGATGATGGGGTGCAGGTCTAATGAGTCTTAGCTAAGGGGAAGGAAGGTGAAGATCAAATCTCCTACACTTACTGTGATCCTTGAGTTCTGTCTCTTCAGCCCAGGAAACTTCCTGCCAGACTTTAGGGAGACCAGAGCACAAATGTACTGCTTCCCAGCCAGAGGAATACACAGCCACATCTGTCCTGGACACACATGGCCCCTAACATACATAGACAAGCCATCCTGCCTGCCCTCGAACCCTCTCATAGATGTCCTGAACCCCCTCCCCCCTTGAGTGCACACACTATCACTTTGTAGGGTGATCTGTACCCACTTACAACCTCCTGGCAAGGGGAGGCAGCTTCCTCCCCTCAGGGATAGAGGCAGAGAGGGAGACAGTGAAAGAGAGTGACAGAGATGGTAGAGAGACAGGAGAGACACTTGCAGCACTGCTTCACTTCTTGTGAAGCCTTACCCTACTGCAGGTGGGGACGCCAGATCCTCACGCATAGAAACATGTGTGCTCTACTAGGTGTGTCATTACCCAACTCTGGTGAAGTGGTCCTTGATCAGTTCCTGTAGAGCTGGCTGAGACCCAAAGGCTAGGGCCTAAGTGGGCTGGAGACAATTAGATACATAGAATTTAGAAGCTGGCAGAGGAGTGAAGTCAAAGAAATTCAGCTGTTCTGCATCAAGTTGGGACCAAGCTCTTGTGAAAGAACAGGTGGCTCTTGATGGACTGCAGCACACAGAAATGACCACCAGATGGCACCAGAGGATCGTCTCTGGCTGCTGAGTCTGCCCTGACCCTCTTGTTTCCTTCTTGGCTTGCCTAGCAACCCCCAGAAAGTTCTGGAACCACCTATGGGCAGGGCCAGGCCAGGCTAACTGCTGTCTCAGTAAGTGGAAGAAACAGATAGCAATTCTCTTCTGAGACTAAAGGAGATTCAAGGAGGCTGGGAGAGAACACATCCTGTAGAACTGGTGACCTATCTTTCAGGGTCCTCCATGGGAGGTCCCACTCACAGTTCCTGTCCCCTTTCCTTGTCCAGCCTAATACACTTATGAGGCTGACCGTCATTTTCAGGGGAGCTAAGGAAAAAAAGATGAGAGAGCATCACTCTGGCATGTGCAATGCAAGGAATCAAACTCAGGAACTTTATGCATTGTGTTACCTCCAGGTGTTACTGTGCCCTCCCACTGCATCTGGTGCCCTTAGGGATGTCATACTCACACAGCAGGTGGGGTGCTGACTTCACACTGTACCTCTATTCTATGCATGTTATACCCTCCTGAGGGGTGAGAGTAGGGGTGAGCTTGGGGTGTACAGGGCCCTTGAGTGGAGCCCCCCACTGGGCCATGGTGTCCATCTCCTACCCCCCCCCCCCAACTCCATCACTGTCTCATTAGCCACTTGCTTTGTAGGATTTTGCATGACCTTGAAGCCATTCTGGTGCACCACCCCATGGGCTGTGGTAGCCATTGTGGGTGAAGTGCCCAGGAAACCCTGACAGGGTGCCCTAGCACTGGGGACATAACCTTGGCTCTGGATGGTGCTCCCAGGAGAGTGGACAGAGGACAGGGAGGAGTTCCTGGCAGGATCCTTGTCACATCACCAACCCCACCCACAAACCGGGAGAGAGGATGAACTCATTTTCATTTTGTGAGAGTTGGAGCTGAGAAAGTGGAGCCCCGGTCAGATCTCCCAGAAGGCTGAGAGGTGAAGGATGGGTGGGGGGCTGACCAGCATGGAGGCCTAGCCTCCATGTTCCTAAGCCCCAGCTCCCCTGGGCCAGGCAGGCAATAAACATTGAAGGCAGGAGAGTCAGGCCTATGGAAGGCAGGCACATGAAAGGGGTGGCTGCTGCAGAATGTGGGGGGCACTCGTGGCCTCTGGGCCCCTGGTAGGGTGGTGGCTTAGGAGACCTAGTGGTTCAGGAGTTGCTAGATGAGCGGAACCCTTTTACCCAGCATGTATACACATAATCAGGCACACACCACCAGTCACAGACACATACACAATCACACACAACCACACAGTCATGCACGCACAATCATATGCATAAGTTAAATGCTATAAGGGGCTGAGGGAAAGCCAGTGTGGGTACTAGGACTGAAGGGACACAGTGGGGGTCAGGCATTAGCACAGAAGGTTAAGTGCACATGGCACAAAGCACAAGGACTGGCATAAGGATCCTGGTTCGAGCCCCTGGCTCCCCACCTGCAGGGGGTTGCTTCATGAGCGGTGAAGCAGGTCTGCAGGTGTCTCTCTCTTCCCTCTCTGTCTTCCCTTTATCTCTCCATTTCTCTAACCTATCCAACAACAACAACAACAATAAAAACAATAAAACAATAAGGATAACAAAAGGGAAAAAAATAACCTCCAGGAGTAGTGGATTTATAGTGCAGGCATTCAGCCTCAGTGATAACCCTGGAGGCAAAAAAAAAAAAAAAAAGGGACACAGTGATCCCAGTGGCTGATGATACATATCCTAGATGTCCTAAGCACCATTTATTAGGTCCTGCCTGGTGACCTTCTGTGACCTTGTAGCAGAATGAAAATGACCCAAGGTGGTTCTAGAGAGAAGAATGAATGGAAAGAGACACACTAGTGGACCCAAGCATAGGGCTACTGGTAAGAACACAGAAGGATTGTGCAAAGCGTGATTAAACAACATTTTTCAGGAGTTGGGCGGTAGCACAGCAGGTTAAGTGCACATGGCGCAAAGCGCAAGGACCAGTGTAAGGATCCTGGTTCAAGCCCCCGGCTCCCCACCTGCAGGGGAGTTGCTTCATAAGTGGTGAAGCAGGTTTGCAGGTGTCTTATCTCTCTCTCCCCCTGTCTTCCCCATCTCTCTCCATTTCTCTGTGTCCTATTTAACAACGACAACATCAATAACAACAATAATAACTACAACAACAAAACAACAAGGGCAACAAAATGGAATAAATATTTAAAAATATATTTTTGGGGGGCTGGGTGATAGTGCAGTGGGTTAAGCGCACATGGCATGAAGCGCAAGGGCCAGAGTAAGCTTAGATCCTGGTTTGAGCCCCAACTCCCCACTTGTAAGGGGGTAGCTTCACAAGTGGTGAAGCAGGTCTGCAGGTGTCTTTCTCTCCTCCTCTCTGTTTTCCCCTCCTCTCTCTATTTCTCTCTTTCCTATCCAACAATAACAACAGCTATAACAACTACAACAAGGGCAACAAAATGGGAAGAATGGCCTCCAGGAGCAGTGGATTTGTAGTGTAGGCACCGAGCCCCAGCAATAACCCTGGAGGCAAAAAAAAAAAAAATTTTTTTTCAAAAAGGACAAATCTGGATTTATGTTGCCAAGAGACAATCTACCAGAAAAGAAAAGCTATGAATCTTGTAGGCCCTTAAGAACACAGTTTCAAAATATTGAAAAAAAATATTGAGATAACCATGAAGATACATGAGTAGCTTCAGAATGAAGTAGGGGACTTTGATATGATTTTTCTGATAATTGACAGAAAAGGAGAAATAAAAATTATATATACATACATATATATATATATATATATATATATACACACACACACACACACACACACACGCACAGTTTAGGGGTTAGGCATATGTTTCCATGAATAAGGCCCAGATTCAAGGCCCCATACCTCACCTGCAGGGGGGGTCTTTATGAGTGGTGAAGCAGTACTACAAATCTCTCTGTCTCTCTCCCTCTCAATCTCCCTATTCCCTCTCAATTTCTCTCTGTTCCTATCCAGTAAATACATACATAAATGAAAAATTTTAAAACTGTTCAGGTATATTTAACATTGTCTTCAGATATACATGGACTGGTTATACTAGTGAAATACTGAAGTGAAGAGGTAAGAGGAGTTAT
Source organism: Erinaceus europaeus (assembly GCF_950295315.1). Taxonomy (NCBI): domain Eukaryota; kingdom Metazoa; phylum Chordata; class Mammalia; order Eulipotyphla; family Erinaceidae; genus Erinaceus; species Erinaceus europaeus. The sequence goes on along the minus strand of NC_080173.1, from coordinate 40,857,790 downwards.
TTTAGAGACAGTATGATTATCTCCTTAGGAAGGAAAAAGCAATACACCAAATCTAACCCAAGTTGTACCAAAGCAAAGAACTCTGGAGAGAGGGGAGTGAAGGGGTGGGACTTTGAGGGTCCTTGTTTGTGTGGTGGAAAAGGACCTAGAGTGGGGTGAGAGTGTTTTGCAGATACCTATCATGGAGAGATGAGAACTTTTATCCATGTGTCAACAACTGTACTCTAAACCATTAACATCCCAATTAGAAAAAAAAAAAAAAGGATAGGATAGTGGTGATGCCAAAAGACTTAGGTTCAGTTCCCACTGTAAGCTAGAGCTGAGCTGAAAAAAAAGTATAAATGGCAGAGCTAATAGAGGGTCAAATGCCATAACTGGACTGAGGAAGCTCTTGAAGATGCTGAGAGGACCAGATCACAAAGGGCTACCCTTTCCATTTGAGGAGGTGATAATCCCAAAGTGTAGGGGAGGCAAGGAGGTGAGTGGTGCTCTTCTAAGGAGACTGGCAGTGGTTTGATCTTATTTGCAGAGCTGATCCTGAAAGCACTAAGACTCCCTGCCCATTGTGTTGGGGGACTCTCCAGGGTTGAGTTTGAGGGTTGAGGCAGGCCCTGGATCTCATTGTCTGAGGGCCCCTGCTGGGCTTTGGGGCTTCTGAGTTCAGCCCTGCCCTTTGATAAAGGCCTGTGCTGTAGATTCTCTATCCAGACAGCCCAGTGCCACGCATGTCCCTCCTAATCCCCTAAGACTGAAGGAAGAAGCCACAGGGGGACCAGAGGGCAACTTGGGGGGTTGAGAGAGAGCTTGCCAGGAGGGCCTGGGGTTGAGCACATGGGAGTGCCATGGCAAGGGAGGAAGTTTTGGTGATATGATGTCACTCTCTCCATTAGAATGAAAAAATCATCAGTCTGAGAGCTGAGACCATGCACGTGGGAAGCCCTGGCTCTGCAAAAGGACCTTAGTGTCTGGCTGAGATGGTGTGACTTGGACTGGCTTTATAGAGAAAATCCTGAGGAATTAGACTGAAAGTGAAATTGACAGCCTACCCCATTCAAAATAGTATTAAGTATATCTCCAGTGTTGTGTGACTGGCCTTGCAACTGGTGACTTAAATAAAACCCCAAAGCACTCATTGGCTAATCAGGCACCAGCAAAGCTTCCATACTGACAGCCCCCCCTACACCCACCCCTCAGACAAAGGGGGTCCTACTCCCCACCCCCCCCAAGGTGACCCCTTTGTGGGCCTCCTGTCCTGGCAAAATACCAGGGGACACAGTGATCCCTCAGGGCAGAGGACAGGGGGGCATCACATGCTCCCCCTGTAGAGTCCTACTCAGACACCTGAGGCTCCAGGTCTGAACCCCTGTGCAGTATGTACCAGAGTGGTGCTCTAACCTGTGTGTATATCTCTCTCTCTGTCTCATGTGAAACTAACTCTTCTCTCACGTGTAAAAAATATAATCTTAAAAAAACTAAAGCCATCACTCATTCTCTTATCTGGTTCTTTCATTACAAAACCAAACCAAAACAAACAAACAAACAAACAAAAAACAGCCACCAAGCTAGAGAACCTGGAAGAAATGGATGATTTCCTAGATACCTACCAACTTCCAAAACTAAGTAAAGAGGAAGTAGATAACATGAACAGGCCCATCACAGCTAATGAAATTGAAACAGTTATCAAAAATCTCCCCAAAAATAAAAGTCCCGGACTAGATGGTTTTACAAATGAATTCTACAAAACCTTCAAAGAAGAACTAATACCTCTATTTTTAAAAGTCTTCCAGAAGATTGAAGACACTGGAATACTCCCTGACAGCTTCTATGAAGCCAACATCACCCTGATACCAAAAGCAGACAGGGACACAACCAAAAAAGAAAACTACAGACCAATATCTCTGATGAACATAGATGCTAAAATACTGAACAAAATTCTAGCCAACCGGATACAGCAGTATATCAAAAAAATTGTTCATCATGACCAAGTGGGGTTTATCCCAGGCATGCAAGGTTGGTTTAATATACGTAAATCAATCAATGTGATCCACCACATCAACAAAAGCAAGACCAAAAACCACATGGTCATATCAATAGATGCAGAGAAAGCCTTTGACACAATACAACATCCCTTTATGATCAAAACACTACAAAAAATAGGAATAGATGGAAAATTCTTGAAGATAGTGGAATCTATATATAGCAAACCTACAGCCAACATCATACTCAATGGTGAAAAACTGGAAGCATTTCCCCTCAGATCAGGTACTAGACAGGGCTGCCCACTATCACCATTACTATTCAACATAGTGTTGGAAGTTCTTGCCATAGCAATCAGGCAGGAGCAAGGAATTAAAGGCATACAGATTGGAAGAGAAGAAGTCGAACTCTCCTTATTTGCAGATGACATGATAGTATACATGGAAAAACCTAAAGAATCCAGCAAGAAGCTTTTGGAAATCTTCAGGCAATACAGTAAAGTGTCAGGCTATAAAATTAACATTCAAAAGTCAGTGGCATTCCTCTATGCAAACACTAAGTTAGAAGAAATTGACATCCAGAAATCAATTCCTTTTACTATAGCAACAAAACAATAAAATATCTAGGAATAAACATAACCAAAGAAGTGAAAGACTTGTGGGAGTCAGGCTGTAGCATAGTGGGTTAAGCGCAGGTGGCGCAAAGCACAAGGACCGGCATAAGGATCCCGGTTTGAACCCCGGCTCCCCACCTGCAGGGGAGTCGCTTCACAGGCGGTGAAGCAGGTCTGCAGGTGTCTGTCTTTCTCTCCTCCTCTGTCTTCCCCTCCTCTCTCCATTTCTCTCTGTCCTATCCAAAACAACAATAACAATAATAACTACAACAATAAAACAACAAGGGCAACAAAAGGGAATAAATAAATAAAATAAATATTAAAAAAAAAGAAAAAAAAAGAAGTGAAAGACTTGTATACTGAAAATTATGAGTCACTACTCAAAGAAATTGAAAAAGACACAAAGAAGTGGAAAGATATTCCATGTTCATGGGTTGGAAGAATGAACATCATCAAAATGAATATATTACCCAGAGCCATCTACAAATTTAATGCTATCCCCATCAAGATCCCAAGCACATTTTTTAGGAGAATAGAAAAAATGCTACAAATGTTTATCTGGAACCAGAAAAGACCTAGAATTGCCAAAACAATCTTGAGAAAAAAGAACAGAACTGGAGGCATCACACTCCCAGATCTCAAACTGTATTATAGGGCCATTGTCATCAAAACTGCTTGGTACTGGAACATGAACAGACACACTGACCAGTGGAATAGAATTGAGAGCCCAGAAATGAGGCCCCACACCTCTGGACATCTAATCTTTGACAAAGGGGCCCAGACTATTACATGGGGAAGGCAGAGTCTCTTCAACAAATGGTGTTGGAAACAATGGGTTGAAACATGCAGAAGAATGAAACTGAATCACTGTATTTCACCAAATACAAAAGTAAATTCCAAGTGGATCAAGGACTTGGATGTTAGACCACAAACTATCAGATACTTAGAGGAAAATGTTGGCAGAACTTTTTTCCGCATAAATTTTAAAGACATTTTCAATGAAACGAATCCAATTACAAGGAAGACTAAGGCAAGTATAAACCTATGGGACTACATCAAATTAAAAAGCTTCTTCACAGCAAAAGAAACCACTACCCAAACCAAGAGACCCCTCACAGAATGGGAGAAGATCTTTACATGCCATACATCAGATAAGAGTTTAATAACCAACATATATAAAGAGCTTGCCAGACTCAACAACAGGACAACAAATAACCCCATCCAAAAATGCGGGGAGGACATGGACAGAATATTCACCACAGAAGAGATCCAAAAGGCCGAGAAACACATGAAAAAATGCTCCAAGTCTCTGTCAGAGAAATGCAAATAAAGACAACAACGAGATACCACTTCACTCCTGTGAGAATGTCATACATCAGAAAAGGTAATAGCAGCAAATGCTGGAGAGGGTGTGGGGTCAAAGGAACCCTCCTACACTGCTGGTGGGAATGTCAATTGGTCCAACCTCTGTGGAGAACAGTCTGGAGAACTCTCAGAAGGCTAGAAATGGACCTACCCTATGATGCTGCAATTCCTCTCCTGGGGATATATCCTAAGGAACGCAACACATCCATCCAAAAAGATTTGTGTACACATATGTTCTTGGCAGAACAATTTGTAATAGCCAAAACCTGGAAGCAACCCAGGTGTCCAACAACAGATGAGTGGCTGAGCAAGTTGTGGTATATATACACAATGGAATACTACTCAGCTATAATAAATGGTGACTTCACCGTTTTCAGCCGATCTTGGATGGGCCTTGAAAAAATGTTGAGTGAAATAAATCAGAAACAGAAGGATGAATATGGGATGATCTCACTCTCAGGCAGAAGTTGAAAAACAAGACCAGAAAAGAAAACACAAGTAGAACCTGAAATGGAATTGGTGTATTGCACCAAAGTAAAAGACTGGGGTGGGTGGGTGGGGAGAATACAGGTCCATGAAGGATGATAAATGACATAGTGGGGGTTGTATTGTTAAATGGGAAACTGGGGAATGTTATGCATGTACAAACTATTGTATTTATTGTTGAATGTAAAGGACTGGTGAAAGAGTTCACTTGGACAGTGCGCTGCTTTGCTATGTGTGTGACCCAGGTTCGGAGCCTGGCCTCCACCACACTGGAAGAAGCATTAGTGCTGTGGTCTCTTTAACAGTCTCTTGCATCTCTCTTTTTTATTTTTTAAAATTTATTTATTTTCATTTGATAGGACAAAGAGAAATTGAGAGAGGAAGGAAGATGGAGAGGGAGAGAGAGAGAAAGACAGAGAAAGAGAGGGAGACCTGCTCTACAGCTTCACCACTCATGAAGCTTCCCCCCCTGCAGGTGGGGGCTGGGGGCTTGAACCCAGGCCCTTGCATTTGGTAAAATGTGTGCTCAACCAGGTAACATGTGTGCTGTTGCCCAGCCCCATCTCTATCTTTGGGTTTGAACCCCCAGCTCCCCACCTGTAGGAGGGACATGTTCACAAACAGCAAAACAGGTCTATAAGGTCTTTCTCTCCTCCTCTCTATCTTCCTCTCTTCTCTCAATTTCTCTCTGTCCTATACAATACAATAGAAAGAAATGGCCACCAGGAGCTGTGGATTCATACTGCTGGCACTGAGCCCCAGCAATAACTCTGGAGGCCAAAAAGGAAAAGAAAAGAAAAGAGGAGGAGGAGAAGGAGGAAGAGGAAGAAGAGGGAAAAGTTGTGTCATACCTGTGGATACCCCAGGGCAGGAGGTGCAAGGCTCACCTGGAGGACAGGGCCTGTGTGTTTGCAGGTATAGACAGTGGATCAAGAGGACACTGAGATCCTTCCCCTCCCCAGTGAGTCCCAGCCTGGAGGATACCCGCCAATAGTCACCCACTCTTTGTCCCCTGGGTGACTGGTGTCCTCAGGTCCACAGTCTGCCTCTCTTGACCTCACCTGCACCCTTGCCCTTTGCTGGCTCAGTGTCTGCTGAGTGGATACATAAATAGATGCTCCAATCATCCCACAGAGAGACCAATGCTAGGGTGAGTTGAGGATAGGGACCTGGGTCCCTGCTGAGTTTTCCCTGACCTCCTGCAATGCCAGCTAAGGGTGAGCCAGCCTTGGTGGGCTTCCAGGAGGCAGAGGATGCACTGAAAGGACCTAGGCAGAAGGAGATAGCAGAGATCTGTGGCTGTCTTTGAAAGCCTGGTGAACTCCTTGGAAGAAGCAAGCCCAAGGGAACTATTTCCTCCTGTCCCCCTGGGGAACTTAACACATTCCACCTGGAACCCAGAGATACAGGCAGGTCCTGTTCCCACATGGGTACCCTGTCCCAGGGGCCCCAGGCCTGGGGTGCAAGAAATGGGGGCAAGGCAGCCAGGCGGGAGGGACTGGTTAATCCACCAGGTGGATTGGCTGAATATGCAGGTGGCTCCTGGTGGCCTTTGTGCGTCTGTGTTGCTCTATTTTTACAGCCCTGGTGATGGCTGACAGTAATGCTCTCTTAAGACGTGGATACTGGAAAATGGAAAAGTTGGGTGGCAGCTGTTGTGCTTGGAAAGCCACATTCTGTCCCTGTCCTCTGTTGCCCAGAGAGGCTCAGGGGCTCATAAAACCTGGCTGGGGCCCTTACCCTCTCCCATGCCTTAATTTCTTTTCCTCTCCTCTCCTCTCCTCTCCTCTCCTCTCCTCTCCTCTCCTCTCCTCTCCTCTCCTCTCCTCTCCTCTCCTCTCCTCCCCTCCCCTCCCCTCCCCTCCCCTCCCCTCCCCTCCCCTTCCCTTCCCCTTCTTTCCCTTCCCCTTCCTTCCCTTCCTTTTCCCTTTCCCTTTCCCTTTCCCTTTCCCTTTCCCTTTCCTTCCCTTCCCTTCCCTTTCCTTCCCCTTCCTTCACTTCCCCTCCCCTCCCCTTCCCTTTCCCTTTCCCCTTTCCCCTTTCCCTTTCCCTTCCCTTCCCTTCCCTTCCCTTCCCTTCCCTTCCCTTCCCTTCCCTTCCCTTCCCTTCTCTTCCCTTCCCTTTCCTTCCCCTTCCTTCACTTCCCCTCCCCTCCCCTCCCCTTCCCTTCCCTTCCCTTCCCTTCCCTCCCTTCCCTTCCCTTCCCTCCCCTCCCCTTCCTTCACTTCCCCTCCCCTCCCCTCCCCTCCCCTCCCTTCCCTCCCCTCCCTTCCCTTCCCTTCCCTTTCCCTCCCCTCCCCTCCCCCTTCCTCCCCTTCCCCTTCCTCCCCTCCCCTCCCCTCCCCTCCCCTTCCCTTCCCTTTCCTTCTCTTCCCTTCCCTCCCCTCCCCCCTCCCCTTTCCTTTTCTTTTTGCCTCCAGGGTCATTGCTGGGGCTCGGTGCCTGCACTATGAATCTGAGAGAGGGAGAGGGAGAAGGAGAGGGAGAGGGAGAGGGGCCACAGGGAAGGGGAGATAGCATAATGGTTATGCAAAGACTTTCATGCCTGAGGCTCCTCAATTCCTAGTTCAATCCCTAGTACCAACATAAGCCAGAGCTGAGGATTGAACCTGGATTGAACATATGGCAAAGCAGTGCACTATTCAAGTGAGCTATTATGTCGTGTCCCTCTCACTCTTGTTTGTTTGTCTGTTTATTTGATAGAGACAGAGAAACTGGAATGGAAGGGGAAGATACAGAGAGAAAAAGAGATCTACAGCACTTCCTTACCCTTGTGAAGCTTTCCCCCACCACTTGAGACTTGAACCTGGGTAAGGACCCAGGTAGCATGGGTGCTTATCCAGGTGCACCACCACCCTCCCCTACTTTTTAAATTGGGATTTTAATTGTTTGCAGTAAGTGCAGTTGTTGACACATGGGTAAAACTTCTCATCTCTCCATGGTAGGTGTCTGCCAAGCACTCTCATACCCAGCCTAGGTCCCCCTGCACCATCATGCACCAGGACCTGAAAGCCCCCTACCACCTCTACCCTCCCCAGAGTCCTTTGCTTTGGTGTAATTTCTTTCTCTCTCTTTAAATTTTTTTATTTATTGGATAGAGACAAAGAGAAACTGAGAGGGGGTGGGGAGATAGGGAGAGAGACAGAGAGACACCCGCAGTTCTGCTTCACCACTTATGAAACTTTCCCCCTGCAGGTGGGGACCAGGGGCTTGAAAATATGTCCTAGCGCATTGTAATGTGTATGCTTAACCAGGTGTGCCACCTCCTTAAGATTTGTTTATTTATTATTTGTTTTTATGAGAGAAGAAAACCAGAACACTGCTCTGGCTTCTGGTGGTGCCAGGGATTGAACCTGGGACCTCTGGGGTTTCAGGCATGTAAATCCTGTGCTCTACTGTGCTGAGCTCTCTCCCCAGTCCCTGAGTCCTAGTTTGGACTCCACAGCCACAGGAAAGCCTGACACTGGGCAACACACATGACCTGGGAAAGGGGAGTCTTGGTTCCCATGTCTGTTAAAAGGGGGTAAAGTAGCCACCCTGCTATGGGCATTCAATTTCACAGTGTCTGTGGCGACAATTTTGGAGTCCTTCCTATGCCCCCATTGCTTTTTACTTTGTGCCAGTCTAGATATTAGCTGAATGTTTATAGGTGCCCCCCCCCTACTGAGGTGGGGACAGGGGTTGGAGCCCATTCCCTGGGAAAGGGGACCCTTTAGTTAGTCCTGGCAGGGGTTAGTTGTACTCATTCCCCAAAGTAAGGCACAGCCACCAGGCTATGGTGAGGGTACATTGGTGCCAGGCCTGAAGCTGGGGGCTTCTCTAATCCCTCCATCTCACCTACTTGACACCTTGCATCTGGATGAAGCAGCACAAGAACGTGCAAAGTAATGTGTGAGTCTAGAACAGAAAGGCAGTCAGGCTTCTATTTTGCAGCCCATAATGGAGGTGGTGAAGCCATGGCCATGCTGTGAGGACAGCCCAGTGTATTCCCAAGAAGTCCTGAGGCCTGGCCTTCCCCCAGTGGCTCAGGCTTGCAACTGCATGCTGCCCAGTGAAATGAAGGCAGAAGTGACAGCTGCCACCTCCTTGGATAACAAGCATGAGTGTGCCTGGAATCTCTGCTAAGTCCCCATGGGAGACACTGGGACCAGGGGCTATTTGTTATAGCAGCATGGGTTAGCTTCCCGACTGATCCATTGGTAATGAAAGCCGACTATAACCATAGCACCCTCATTTCACCACTGGATGCTCCATGAAGTTCTGGCTCTTATTGTGAGTCTTATTTCTCTCTGAGGTGGGCTGTCCCCCCAAACAGGCCCTGAGATAAAGATCTGAATTCAAACAGTGGATTTGGAAAATGATTTTAGAAGTGGGAAGGGGAAGTGGGACTGGGAAGGAGAAAGACTCTAATTGCACAGAGCAGGGTGAGCGGGCCACTAGGGTGGGCAGCAGGAAGACATCACTGGGGTAGTGTTCACAGGCCCCAAATTCTCAGGATACTGGGACTCGCTGGCCAGCAGCTTTCAGATACTAGCTGAGGGAGCCTCTTAGATTCTCATGTTCCTGGACCAGAGGAAGTGCTGGGGCAGAGGCCTTGGGCTGGCCATGGAGGATTGTGGCCAGCAGGAATGGGGATGCATCATAGTTCACAGATGAAGGGAGGCCCCTGGGAATCAGCATTGGGTTTGTGGAGGAAGAGTCAGTGCTGACCTATGGACTTTCTGACTTCCGGTCTGTGGTCTGAATACTCATCTCTTGATGGGAAAACCTTAAGAGCCCAGATGGGTACTCCCAGTCCCGAGTCTAAGTTCTTGCTGGGAAGGCTCTACATCTCTCCTGCCATGACTAACAGGCCTGTCCCAGGAGACATCCCGCGGGGGAGCAAGCTGAGACCTGAGAGGGCCTGGAGAAGCCACTGACAAAGCCAGCTGGACACTGGCCCAGGGCTGTGACGTGGGGTAGCTGGAGCAGCACCCTGTTCTGACGCGGGGCTACTTGGGGGAGGGTTTTCCCTGTCCACTCAGTGCCTGCATTCCTGTCCCTCTGAAAGGCAGTAGCCCTGGAAGGGGCAGAGGGTGGGGGTTGCAGAGAGTGCTGAGGTCCCATTTAGACTCTTGAAGTGAAGATGGGGCCTCTAGTGTCCATTGTGAGTGTACATGGCCAGTACTGGACATTGGGGGAATGTGGTCCAGAGAAGCCAGAGAATAGCCACCTGAGATCTAACCCCAGTCTACCTTCCTTGCTGTATGGCCTGAGGGGACAGAGAATCACTGATTTTCAGATCTTTAAAATGATAGCTTTGGGGAGTCGGGCTGTAGTGCAGCGGGCTAAACGCAGGTAGCGCAAAGCACAAAGACCTGCATAAGGATCCCGGTTCGAACCCCAGCTCCCCACCTGCAGGGGAGTCGCTTCCCAGGCGGTGAAGCAGGTCTGCAGGTGTCTGTCTTTCTCTCCCCCCCTCTGTCTTCCCCTCCCTCTCTCCATTTCTCTCTGTCCTATCCAACAATGACAACAACAGTAATAACTACAACAATAAAACAACAAGGGCAACAAAAGGGAATAAATAAATAAAATAAATATAAAAAATTTTTTTTTAAATGATAGCTTTGAGGGCTGGCAGAATAGCCCATTTGGACAGTGTCCTGCTCTGTCATATGCACAACTCAGGTTTGAGCCCAGCCCTCACTGCATTGAAGCAAGCCAAAGGACATCTAGAAGCTCCAGGTCTGCCTTATTTTTAACCAGAGCATTTAGCTCTGACTTGGTATAGGGGATTGAACCTAGGACTGGGACTTTGGATCCTCAGACGTGAGAGTCTCTTTGTGTAACCATTATGCTATCTGTCCAACCCTATCTTAACTTTTATTACTTTTCCTCTAGCATTTCACCACCATGCTATTACACAAAATATTATAGTCTTAATTCAGCAGACTGAATCTGAAGTACAAAGACCTCTCTCTGCTCTCTCCCCAGTGCTTGGCCTATAGCTCTGTGTATGACTGACTTGAGCATTGAATGAGCTCATGGTCCCACTGGTCTGGACACAGTGTGGAACTGTTGGTGGCGTACCTGCAGGAGGAGAGAGGCAAGGGTGGTCACAGGGCTGGGGTGCAGTTGTTAAGGTTGTTCACTGCACAAGCTGTCTGGTTCAAGGGTTAAGAGGAACTCAGATCAACCTGTGCTTTCTCACTAAAATGTGCTGCTGGAGGGAGGGGTCACTCTTCTAATGTGATGAGTTTGCAGGTATGTACCCCCAAACTTAATTTTTATTCATTTACACAGGAGAATACATCCTTATGCATGGGTTCTACACCTTCAAATCCCTCACAAACCTTCCTCCCCCTCCCTCTCATTCTTCCTTTCTACCTTCCAGGAAGCCAGCCGTTCCCCAAGGAAGAGCATGATTTAAGACAGGCCTGCAGAAACCAGCTCCACAGGCTGAGCATCAGAACCTCTATCTCCCAGATAAACGAGGGCAGACGATCACAAGAGAGTGGTCAGGCCCAGGAGGAACCAGCCTCAGGCAGCTGCAGAGGTAATGAGCCTGGCTACAAGGTTGACACCTGGACTAATAGGCAGTTAGTGACCCAGTCTGGAAAAGAGAAATTTCCCATGAGTGGTCATCCCACTTCCGTTTATCTTGTCCATCTCCAAAACTCTCTCCCTTTACACTGTCTGAACTGGAAGACGCTTTGAAGAGGGTTAAACCAGGAACAGCTGCTTGCTATGATAACATCACCCCAGAACTCATTCTTAACCTGGGTCCCGCGGCAAAGAAGTGGCTCGCTTCATTCCTGTCCCACATCTTGGAATCTGAGTCTATGCCCAAAGTTTGGCGTCGTGCGAAGATTATAGCGGTTTTGAAACCAAAGAAAGACCCAACACTGGCCGCCAGCTATAGACCAATATCTCTCCTCTCCGTGTGTTACAAACTCCTTGAGAGGCTGCTTCTGTCACGTATTTCTCATCTCACAAATTCCTATCACCCGCCCAAGCTGGTTTCTGCCCAGGAAGATCTACCTGCGAATAAGCCCTGGCCCTCTCAACTTACATTGAAAATGGATTCCAGAAGAATTTAAAGACAGGTGCTGTCTTTGTTGATCTCACAGCAGCCTATGACACGGTCTGGCTCCGTGGTCTCCTAGTCAAGATCTCTAGATGCCTGCCTCCATGGGTGGCCAATCGTTTCTTCTCCAAAACAGAAGATTCCGGGTGCATCTGGGTGACAAGTCTAGCAGATGGAGACTTGTCTCAAGTGGCCTCCCCCAGGGCTCTGTTCTGGCTCCTACGCTATTTAATATTTACATCAATGACCTCCCAGAAACTTCTTCCAGGAAGTTCATCTACGCTGATGACATCTGCTGTGCAACTCAGGCATCCAAGTTCGACATCCTCGAGGAAACACTCATGAAAGACATGTCTCTGATATCTGATTACTGTAAAAAATGGCGACTAATCCCTAGCACTGCAAAAATGGTATCATCTGTTTTCCATCTACACTATGCCTCGGCCTTGCGTGAGCTTAATGTGCAGCTTGGCGATACGAGAATCCGGCATGAAGCCCAGCCAGTCTATCTTGGCATTACTCTCGAAAGCACTCTGTCATTTCACAAACATCTCATAAAAACTGCAGCAAAGGTGGGCGTGAGGAATAACATCATTGCAAGACTGGCCAGCTCCTCATGGGGCGCGAGCGCTTCCACACTACGATCATCATCTCTGGCATTATGCTATTCCACTGCAGAATACTGTGCCCCAGTATGGTTCCGTAGCCCCCATGTCCACTTGGTCGATTCCAAATTATATTCCTCCATGAGGATAATTTCTGGAACCATCCGTTCCACCCCGGTTCCATGGCTGCCAGTTCTTAGCAACATCGCCCCGCCAGATATTCGTCGGGATGCGGCATCATCTAAGTTCATTTCCCACGTCTACGCTCGACCGGACCTGCCAATATACGCGGATATCTTTGCCCACCCTGTCCAACGCTTGACGTCTCGTCACCCAATCTGGTCCCCTATGCCTACACTGAACTTCTCTGTTCCAGTCTCTTGGAAACAGAGTTGGCAGTCAGCTGAGGTAAAAAACAAACACCTCATCACAGACCCCTGCAAGCGTCAACCCGGCTTTGACCTAGCACGTTATGATTGGGCCCTCCTCAATCGCTATCGAACAGGCCATGGCCGGTGCGCCGCTATGTTCCATCGCTGGGGAGCCAGAGACGACCCGAACTGCCCCTGCGGCTACAGACAGACTATGACCCACATAGTCAACGACTGCCACCTCTCCAGATTCAAAGGAGGTCTCGAAACTTTACATCAGGCTCAACCTGACGCTGTTGACTGGCTACGGAAGAAGGGCAAACGCTAGAAGAAGAAGAAGTGGCCCAGTGCCCACCTCCTGCCCCATTAAACACAGGATGGCTTTAACCAACATCCTTGTTTATGAGCTGTATTTAGAGTCTAAACTGTACCCTAAAGAGGAACACAAATCCCCAAAACCCCAGCCAGAGAGTGGGTTTTAGCAGGAGACTTTCTGAGTGAGCTGGGCAGGCAGCTGGAGCAGGGACACTCTCTGCAGGCAGGTGAGGGCAGCTGGTCTTCTTTCCAGACTGTTCTGTCAGTCCACTCCAGGGCTTTGCTGGCTCTCCAGCTCTTTCAATTCCTTGACTCAAGGAAGCTGACCTGATTCTTCTCCCCTTGGCCCAGCACCCAGAGCCCATTCTAGCATCAAAAACCAGAAGTGACTCCTGGAGGTATACTACCTGAACTGGAAGTGGGCCCTGGAGGTATTCTCATTGGATTAGAGAGTGTGAGATGGCTGGTCATGCCTGAATATCTCTGACTCTCCCACTACACACAAGAAGGGAACAGGACTATTAGGCCTCCCCTCCTGGGAGCATCTGGACATCTCACCCATGTTACAGTGCTCAGTAGCCACTGGGAAAACCCCTCACATGATGCCAGGTCCCACCCAAAGACTCTGGTTGCATGGTCTGAAATGGTATTCAGTGTGATGACTGAAAGCTCTGTAGAAGGGTCATATGCAGCTAGGGTTGATACCTAAGACCAGTCCTCTGCCTGCTTCTTAGTGGTCAGCCACCTCTGCTGGGAGGCAGGCAGGTACAGCTGAGGAAACCATAAGACCAGCAGCTTCCAGGATATGACCCCCAGACCAGCAGTGTCATCATCACCTGTCAGTGTGTTAGAAATGCCAGTTCTCAGGCAAGGCTTTGGTCTAGAATCAGAAACTCTGGAGGTGGAGCCCAGTCACTTCTATTTTAAGGATCTTTAAAGGAAATGAATACTGATAGAGTGTTGTTTAATTTGAGAATCTCTGTTCTAGGATAAAGATAGAGTGATTGAAGTTTAAGGTTCAATGAGACAACATAGTGGATGCTTAGGGGTCCACAGGCTCCAGGTCCAATTCCCAGAATTAACCACTATTGCCCAGAAATAAGCAGTGCTCTTATCTCCCTCTCCCCTACCCTCTCTTTCCTTTTCTCATAAAAAAAAATCCTTTTAAGAAATGGGGCTCAGGGGAACACACACATTACCATACACAAGGACCTGGGTTCAAGGTCCCCACACTTTACCTGCAGGGAGGAAACTTTATGAACAGTGAAGCAAGTACTACAGGTATCTCTGTCTTTCTCCCCAATCCCTCTCAATTTCTCTGCCCTATCAAACAAAAGAAAAAAAAAAAAGAAAAACTGGCTGCCAGAAGCAGTGAATGTATCATAAGGCACTGAGCCACAGTGATAACCCTGGTGGCAATTAAAAAAAAATAGGGGGCTGGGTGGTGGCACAACTGCTTGAGCATACATGTTATAATGCTCAAGGACCTGGGTTTGAGCCCCCAGGCCCCACCTGCAGGGGGAAACTTTGCAAGTGGTGAAGCAGGACTGCAGGTATCTCTCTATCTCTCTACCTCTCTATCTCCCCTTCCCTCTTGATTTCTGGCTGTCTCTATCAAATAAATAAATAAACAGATAAAAAGATAAAAAAATAGGGCCAGGTGGTGGCTCACTCAGTAGAACACACATGCTACCATGTATAAGTACACGGGTTTAAGACTCTGGTCCCCACCTGCAGGAGTAGGGGCAGGTGTGTGTGTGCTGTTGGGGCTTTACAAGTTGTGGAGCAGTGCTTTAGGTGTCTCTCCTCTTTGTAGCTCTTCCTCTCTGTCTTCCATCCTCTATCAAAAGGAGGGAGGAAGGAAGGAAAAAAATGTTGCTGGGAGTGGTGGATTTATTGGGCAGTCACCAATCCCCAGATATAACCCTACTGAAAGAGAAAAAACAAGAAAGTAAGGAGGAGAGAAAGAAAGTGCAAGAAAGCAAGCAAAAAAAGAATTATTGTGGTTTGGTGCTTTTTACTTTCAAGTGCACAACCTTCCCCCTGGGTCCCTGGAGACAGTTAAGAGTAGAATCTGATGTGGCCCTGGGTGGCTGGTGTCTCCAGCATGTTGTGGTCTGTGGCTGCTCTGAGCAGGCAGGCTGTGTAAGCACTGAGCTAAGCCCTGCTTGGTTCATCACAGTCCATCATCCCAGAAACACTAAGAGGTGGGTATTATTGTTATTATTATCACTTCTTTATTTTTAAAACAAAATATTTATTCCCTTTTGTTGCCCTAGTTTTATTGTAGTTATTATTGTTGTTGTTATTGATGTTGTCATTGTTGGATAGGACAGAGAAAAATGAGAGAGGAGGGGAAGACAAAGGGGGAGAAAAAGATGTGACGCGACTCCTCTGCAGGTGGGGAGCCGGGGGCTTGAACTGGCATCCTTACACTGGTCCTTGTGCTTTGCACCATGTGCACTTAACCTGTTGTGCTACCGCCTGACTCCCCACTTCTGCTTTTTTAAAAAAAATTTCATTTGTTTATTTTCCTTTTGTTGCCCTTGTTGTCTTTTTATTGTTGCTGATGTCATCATTGTTGGATAGGACAGAGAGAAATGTAGAGAGGAGGGGAAGACAGATAGGGGGAGAGAAAGATAGACACCTGCAGACCTGCTTCACCACCTGTGAAGCGACTCCCCTGCAGGTGGGGAGCCAGGGCTCAAACTGGGATCCTTAAGCCGGTTCTTGCGCTTTGCACCACGTGCTCTTAACATGCTGCGCTACCACCCGACTCCCCCCACCTCTGCTTTTTTTTTTTTTTTTTTTTTCCTCCTCCAGGGTTATTGCTGGGCTCGGTGCCTGCACCATGAATCCACCGCTCCTGGAGGCCATTTTTTTCCCCCTTTTGTTGCCCTTGTTGTAGCTTCCTTGTGGTTATTATTATTGCCCTTGTTGACGCAATTCGTTGTTGGATAGGACAGAGAGAAATGGAGAGAGGAGGGGAAGACAGAGAGGAGGAGAGAAAGATAGACACCTGCAGACCTGCTTCACCGCCTGTGAAGTGACTCCCCTGCAGGTGGGGAGCCGGGGGCTCGAACCGGGATCCTTACGCCGATCCCTGCGTTTTGCGCCACATGCGCTTAACCCACTGCGCCACCGCCCGACCCCCCCACCTCTGCTTTTAAATAGCTTTATTGAGAACTCACATCTTACAACTCACCCATTTTGAGTGTACAAGTCAATGGCTTTTGGTATTTACAGAGTTGTTCCACCATCATCACTTCCAATTTTAGAACATTTCATTATCCTCAAAGGCATCCCAGTTCCTCCTAGCCAGCACTCTCTGGCTCACACTAATACCCCCAGCCCTGCCTATTAATACACTGTACCTGCTAATAAATTTGTGTATTCTGGAAATTTCACATGAAAGGAATCATACATATGGCTTTTTGTTACTAGATTGTTTCACTTAGCAAAATGTGCTTTTCTTTTTCTTTTATTTTTCTCTTACAAAAGTTGAACAGGACTATGACAGGGGAAGGGGCTCAGCAGTGGTGCATATGAGATTCGCATGCTTGAGGTCCCAAGTTTGATCCCCAGCGTCACATATGCCAGGGTGATGCTTTGGTAGGGGGTGAGCTGGTGGTTCACTCAGTAAAGCATCTATGTTACCATGTATGAGGACCTGGTTTTGGGCCCTAGGCCACCACATGGAAGTGGCAAAAACGGGGCCTCATGAGTGATGGAGTGGTGCTGTGGTGTCTCTTCTTCTCTCTCACCATCTAGCCAGAGGAGAAAAAATAAAATGACCATCAAGAGCAGTGGAGGGGGGCCAGGCAGCGATGCATCTGGTTAAGCACACACACTATAGTACACAAGGACTGGTTCCCTCCTACAGGCTGAAAGCTTCATGAGTGGTGAAGTAGAGTTGCAAGTGACTGTCTCTCTCCCTCCCTATCTCTCTCTTATCTCTCAATTTCTCTCTCTGTATCCAATAATAAATGAAAAAAAAAGCAGTGGAGGTCTACAGCCTCTGAGCCCCATGGATAAGCCTGGGTCAAATAATAACAATAACATAACAACAACGTTTTTGAGGTTTGTTCATGTGGTATGATATAGCAGGACTACATTCCTATCTGGAGCCAGACATCATTGCGTTGTGTGGATACGTTGTCTTTTATTTGTCTGTCTGTTCCTCTGTTGATGGGAGCATGGGTTGTTTATGTTCTGAGGGTGAGGTTACCAAACAGTGCTGCAGTGGACATACATGTGCCAGCATTTCTGTTTTGCATATTAGGACACTGAGGCTGAGGCTAACAAGCACATGTGCTGCCCATCTGTGTGGCCCCAGATTCTCAGCTGACTGCCCCCACTTTCTTCCAGATGGCCACCACACAGGAGGCCAATAGGCAAGGACTTTGGCTTCTGCAGGAAGAATGAGGGTTTTGTGGCCAGGGCTCCTGCACGTGGATCATGGCTTAAGTCCTTCATGCCCAGTTGTGCCTGAGCCTCAGTTTCCCTGGGAGACAATGGATATGTCTGTCAAGAGCAGTGGAGGGAGCTGGGCAGTAGTGCAGCAGGTTAAGTGCACGTGGCGAGAAGTGCAAGGACCAGTGGAAGGATCCTGGTTAGAGCTCCCAGCTCCCCACCTGCAGGGGAGTCGCTTCACAGGCGGTAAAGCAGGTCAGGAGGTGTCTATCTTTCTCTCTCTGTCTCTGTCTTCCCCTCCTCTCTCTATTTCTCTCTGTCCTAACAGCAATGACATCAATAACAACAATAATAACTATAACAACAATAAAAAACAAGGGCAACAAAAGGGAAAATAAAAAAAGAGCAGTGGAGCCCCTGCCTTGTATGTGGGTGGGTAGAGGGGTGAGTTCAATTTCCAGCACTGCAAGAAATGACTGATTACTGAACTTGGACTGTGGCATAGTCAGTGGAGTGCATATATTACCATGTGTTAAGATCAGAGTTCAAGCCTCTGGTCCCCACCTGCAGGGGAGAGGCTTCATGAGGGGTGAAGCAGTTTTGCATGTGTCTGTCTCTCTTCTCTATCTTCCCATCACCACTCAATTTCTGTATGTCTGTCACAATATATATGTATATATATTGTCTACCAGGAGAGACCTGTAGGCACTGAGCCCTCAGCAATAACCCTGGTAGGGGGAAAAAAAGTCTGGCCACTGCTCTGGGCTATAAAGAAATAAACAGAGTATATTTAAAAATGAAAAAAAACAAACAACCAAACAACAAAAACCTGTGCATTTACCAGAGCAACTGGGAGAAGCAATCTCAATTAGGGATGGAGGGTGGAGATCAGTGCCCAAAGTGGTTGAAGTGGCCTTCATTTGATGGGGTGGATGGAGAGAGAGAGGGAGAGGGAGGGAGTGAGTTCTGGCAGGAGGGCCGGCTGCCTGGGAATTAAAGTTCTGCTGGCTCCCGCCTCCTTGCCTCCTCGCCACACAGCCAAGTCCCAGCCCCAGGCATAATTGCCATCATTTCAAGGCTGGGTAATGCCAGACCGATTAGGGAGGGAAGGCTCCCTTGGGTTCAGCGGGAACATTAGGCCCAATTAGACCTGTCAGTGGCTGATGGCTTGTCAAGAGCCCAAGTGCCAGGGTACAGGCATCCTGCTACCTGCCAATCCCAGCCCCCCACCTGCCTTGAGCAGGGCTGGGCCAGATCCTGGAGGCTGATGGGGTGGACATATGCTTCATCTTCAGTTCTCTGGCTTGGAGTCACCTTAGTTGGGGTTTAGAGGCTGTTTCTATTGCTTAGTGTGTGCCCCCAGATAAGCAAGTAGCTTAATTAGCCCATAGCCTTATCTATGAGAGCTGGTACAACAGTCCTCCTTGCTCCACTCCTGAGTATTTGCCGCCATCAGGCCCTATTATTACTACTTATTATTATTGTTATTATTTTGCAACCTAGATTATTGCTGAGGCTCTGTATCTGTACCTGGGCGATTTCACCAGTCCCAGCAGACTCTTTTTTGTTTGTTTGTTTTTAGATAGAGATAAGAGATAGAAAGAGAAGGAGAAACCTCACAGCACTGATCCACCACTCCTGAAACTTCCTCCTTCAGGTACTCCTGTGTGGTGGCCAGGGTCTCAAGCTACCAGTGAGCTCCTTCCCAGTCTTTTCCTCATGCCCTACTTAATTGTTGCCATGGCTATTTTTTAAAAATTTCTTTATTGGGGAATTAATATTTTACATTCAACAGTAAACATAATAGTTTGTACATAATAACATTTCTCAGTTTTCCATATAACAGTACAACCCCCACTAGGCCCTCTGTCATCCTTCTTGGACCAGTCTTCTCCCCCCACCCACCCACCCCCCAGAGTCTTTGACTTTGGTGCAATATGCCAATTCCTGTTCAGGTTCTACTTGTGTTTGCTCTTCTGATCTTGTTTTTCAACTTCTGCTTGAGAGTGAGATCATCCCATATTCATCCTTCTGTTTCTGACTTATTTCACTTATCATGAATTTTTCTTTTAAAAATTTTTTTTATTATCTTTATTTACTAGATAGAGACAACCAGAAATTGAGAGGGGAGGGTTGGATAGAGAGGAAGAGAGACAGAGACACCTGCAGAACTGCTTCACCACTCATGAAACTTTCCCCCTGCAGGTGGGGAATGGGGACTTGAACCTGGGTCCTTGTGCATTGTAACGTGCGGTCAACCAGGTGCGCCACCATCCGGCAGCTATCACGAATTTTCCAAGGTCCATCCAAGTTCAGCTGAAAACGGTGAAGTCACCATTTTCTATAGCTGAGTAGTATTCCATTGTGTATATGCACAGCTTGCTCATCCATTCATCTGTTGTTGGACACCTGGGTTGTTTCCAGGTTTTGGCTATTACAAATTGTGCTACTGGAGACTTCTGGAGGTGGAGCTATGAGCAGCAGCAGATCTCTTTCTCTCCTTTCCTCTCCTCTCCCAGCTCAACTAGGAATACCAAAGGAGATCACCCGGGACTGAAACAAGACAGGACTACAATGACCACAGGAACCCACTGAATCACCGGTGAGTACAAACACGTGTGGCTGGTGACAGAGAGGACCGTAGGGAGAGATTAAGTGACTGATAACAGTCCAGTGGTTTATCAGTTGAGACACCACCTCCAGTCTGCTCCACCAACAAGGAGACAGCTGAAGGGAGGAGAGGACTCCCCAGAGACTCACCAAGTGCAACTCTGAGTCTCCATTGCTACTGCCCTCAGAATCTGGAGCAGTGACAGGGAGGGACACCAGGGGACAGAGATCTAAAAAGGAAACTCGGGAGAAGACCTATACCTTGGTGGCATAGCTGAGGGGCTGTGAAAGTCCCTTTGCATAACCACTGGATTATCTCTGCCACACCCTGCTTTATCTCTTGGTCAAGAGTCAGTGATTAAGCTAAGAAGCCTATTGATAGTTTAAGCCCTCAGGATCCCATAGCCTACAGGGAAGAAAAAAAAAAAAGAGGCTTTTAAACCACTGAGCTCCAACTCAGGGATTAAAATACTATTGAAACAACAGTTAACTTCCACCTCTGTGAACCCTTTAATTAACTTGCTTAGACGCAAGTCAATCCAGGCAATAGTGATCAGTAATTTGAAAAGTACTGAGAGAGGGAACTCATAACATAATATATAAAATGGTTAAAACAACAAGAAGAAATATTGGAGAAATGAACCAGGACAAGAGTCCAGCTAAAAGTCCCCCAGAGGGTGAAGCACAAAATAACGACTTCAACATCCAAACACTAGCTAAGGAAATAATCACAGGAGTAAAGAATTTGAAAAAATTGTAATCAGAAATACAGGAACAACAAATGAGATGATGGAAGAAAATACTAATTATCTCATGGTTATGAAAGCTAAAATCGCTGAGCTAAGAACACAACTAGCCTGAACAAGCTAAAACAGTATCAGAGCAGGGCAACAAAATAGATGAACTCCAGAAAACAGTAGAGGGCAGAGAGAATAGAATCAATGAGGCTGAAGACAGAATTAGCAAGATCGAGGATGAATTAGAGACAACTAAAAAAGAAGTAAGAGATCTCAAAAAGAGATTAGAAATGCTGAAAACAACAGAGTCCTATGGGATGACTTCAAAAGAAACAATATACGCATTATTGGCATACCAGAGGAAGAAAGAGAGGGAGAGGAAGAAAGCATTCTCCAGGCCATAATAGCTGAAAACTTCTCTAGTCTAAACAACATCAAAGACATAAAGATTCAAGAAGCCCAGAAGGTCCCAAACAGAATTAACCCAGACCTAAAGACACCAAGATACATTATACTTAGAATGGAAAGGAATAAGGATAAAGAAAGGATCCTGAAGACTGCAAGAGAAAAGCAAAGAGTCACCTACAAAGGAAAACCCATAAGATTAGCAGCAGACTTCTCCATACAAACACTACAGGCCAGAAGAGAATGGCAAGATATCTATCGAATGCTCAATGAGAAAGGCTTTCAACCAAGAATACTATATCCTGCTAGACTGTCATTCAGACTAGATGGAGGCATCAAAATCTTCTCAGACAAGCAACAGTTGAAAGAATCAACTATCACCAAGCCTGCCCTGAAAGAAGTTCTGAAAGGTCTCCTATAAACAGTCAGACCACCATAAAAGGACATATATCAGAACACTCTAAAACTCTACAAGAATGGCGTTAAAATATCTTCAGTCTTTGATATCAATAAATGTCAATGGCCTGAATTCACCTATTAAAAGACACAGTAGGAAGATGGATCAGAAAACACAACCCGACAATATGCTGTCTACAGGAAACCCACCTAACTCAACAAGACAAATACGGACGTAAAGTGAAAGGATGGAAAACTATCATACAAGCCAATGGCCCACAAAAAAGGGCAGGAACAGCTATTCTCATATCTGACACGATAGACTATAAAATAGATAAGATTAAAAAAGATAGGAATGGACACTACTTAATGCTCAGAGGATCAGTCAATCAAGAGGACTTAACAATTATTAACATCTATGCACCCAATGAGAAGCCATCTAAATACATCAAACTTCTACTGAAAGAGCTACAGCAATATATTAACAGCAACACAGTCATAGTAGGGAACTTCACCCCACTCTCAACTTGACAGATCATCCAGGAAGAAAATCAATAAAGACATAAGGGAGCTAAATGAGGAGATAGATAAACTAGAACTATTGGACATTTTCAGAATCATTCATCCCAAGAAAAGGGAATACACATTCTACTCAAGTCCACATGGGTCATTCTCAAGGATAGACCATATGTTAGGCCACAAAAACAGCATCAGCAAATTTAAGAGCATTGAAATGATCCCAAGCATCTTCTCAGACTACAGTGGAATTAAACTAACACTTAACAATCATCAAAAGATTAGTAACAGTCCCAAAATGTGGAAGCTCAACAGTACACTTCTTAACAACATCTAGGTCAAAGAGGAAATCAAGGAAGAAATCAAAATGTTTTGAGAATTCAATGAAAATGAAGACACAAGCTATCAAAATATTTGGGACACAGCTAAGGCAGTACTGAGAGGGAAGTTCATAGCCATACAAGCACACATTAGGAAACAAGAAAAAGCACAGATAAATAACCCGATTGCACACCCTAAAGACCTAGAAGAAGAACAAAGGAACCCTAAAGCAAGCAGAAGGACAGAAATCACTAAAGTTAGGGCGGAAATAAATAACCTTGAGAATAAGAAAACCATGCAAAAAATCAACGAAAGTAAATGTTGGTTCTTCGAAAGAGTGAACAAAATTAACAAACCTTTAGCCAGACTCACAAAACAAAAAAGGGAGAAGACCCAAATAAATCGGATACTAAATGAAAAAGGAGTTATCACAACAGACACTGCAGAAATTCAACATATCATGGGAGGCCTCTATGAACAACTATATGCCACCAAGCTAAAGAACCTGGAAGAAATGGACGATTTCCTAGATACCTACCAACTTCCAAAACTAAGTCAAGAGGAAGTAGATAACATGAACAGGCCCATCACAGCTAATGAAATTGAAACAGTTATCAAAAATCTTCCCCAAAATAAAAGTCCTAGACCAGATGGTTTTACAAATGAATTCTACAAAACCTTCAAAGAAGAACTAATACCTCTACTTTTAAAAGTCTTCCAGAAGATTGAAGACACTGGAATACTCCCTGTCAGCTTCTATGAAGCCAACATCACCCTGATACCAAAAGCAGACAGGGACACAACCAAAAAAGAAAACTACAGACCAATATCTCTGATGAACATAGATGCTAAAATACTGAACAAAATTCTAGCCAACAGGATACAGCAGTATATCAAAAAAATTGTTCATCATGACCAAGTGGGGTTTATCCCAGGCATGCAAGGTTGGTTTAATATACGTAAATCAATCATTGTGATCCACCACATCAACAAAAGCAAGACCAAAAACCACATGGTCATTTCAATAGATGCAGAGAAAGCCTTTGACAAAATACAACATCCCTTTATGATCAAAACACTACAAAAAATGGGAATAGATGTAAAATTCCTGCAGATAGTGGAGTCTATATATAGTAAACCTTCAGCCACCATCATACTCAATGGTGAAAAACTGGAAGCATTTCCACTCAGATCAGGTACTAGACAGGGCTGCGCACTATCACCATTACTATTCAACATAGTGTTGGAAGCTCTTGCCATAGCAATCAGGCAGGAGCAAGGAATTAAAGGGATACAGATTGGAGAGAAGAAGTCAAACTCTCCTTATTTGCAGATGACATGATAGTATACATGGAAAAACCTAAGGAATCCAGCAAGAAGCTTTTGCAAATCATCAGGCAATATAGTAAGGTATTAGGCTACAAAATTAACATTCAGAAGTCAGTGGCATTCCTGTCTGCAAACATTAAGGCAAGTATAAACCTATGGGACTACATCAAAAAGCTTCTTCACAGCAAAAGAAACCAGTACCCAAACCAAGAGACCCCTCACAGAATGGGAGAAGATCTTTACATGCCATACATCAGGTAAGAGTTTAATAACCAGCATATATAATGAGCTTGCCAAACTCAACAAGACAACAATTAACCCCATCCAAAAATAGGAGGAGACTTGGACAGAATATTCACCACAGAAGAGATCCAAAAGGCTGAGAAACACATGAAAAAATGCTCCAAGTCTCTGATTGTCAGAGAAATGCAAATAAAGACAACAATGAGATACCACTTCACTCCTGTGAGAATGTCATACATCAGAAAAGGTAGCAGCAGCAAATGCTGGAGAGGCTGTGGGGTCAAAGGAACCCTCCTACACTGCTCGTGGGAATGTCAATTGGTCCAACCTCTGTGGAGAACAGTCTGGAGAACTCTCAGAAGGCTAGAAATGGACCTACCCTATGATGCTGCAATTCCTCTCCTGGGGATATATCCTAAGGAACCCAACACATCCATCCAAAAAGATCTGTGTACACACATGTTCTTGGCAGCACAATTTGTAATAGCCAAAACCTGGAAGCAACCCAGGTGTCCAACAACAGATGAATGGCTGAGCAAGTTGTGGTATGTATACACAATGGAATAGTACTCAGCTGTAAAAAATGGTGACTTCACCGTTTTCAGCCGATCTTGGATGGACCTTGAAAATTCATGTTAAGTGAAATAAGTCAGAAGCAGAAAGATGAATATGGGATGATCTCACTCTCAGGCAGAAGTTGAAAAACAAGATCAGAAGAGAAAACATAAGTAGAACCTGAAATGGAATTGGCGTATCACACCAAAGTATAAGACTCTGGGGTGGGTGAGTGGGGAGAATACAGGTCCATGAAGGATGATAGAGGACCTAGTGGGGGTTGTATTGTTATATGGGAAACTGGGGAATGTTATGCATGTACAAACTATTGTATTTACTGTTGAATATAAAACATTAATTCCCCAATAAAGAAATAAAAACAACAAATTTGCTGCTAAGAACATATGTGTACACAGATCCTTTTGGATGGGTGTGTTGGGTTCCTTAGGATATAATCCCAGGAGAGGCATTGCAGGATCATAGGGTAGGTCCATTTCTAGATTTCTGAGAGTTCTCCAGACTGTTCTCCACAGAGGTTGGACCAATTGACATTCCCACCAGCAGTGCTGGAGGGTTCCTTTGATCCCACAACCTCTCCAGCATTTGCTGCTGTTACCTTTTCTGATGTATGACATTCTCATAGGAGTGAAGGAATGAAGTGGTATCTCATTGTTGTCTTTATTTGCATTTCTCTGACAATCAAAGACTTAGAGCATTTTTTTCCCCATGTGTTTCTCGGCCTTTTGGGTCTCTTCTGTGGTGAATATTCTGTCCATGTCCTCCTCCCATTTTTGGATGAGGTTATTTGTTTTCTTGTTGTTGAGTTTGGCAAGCTCTTATATATTCTGGTTATTAGCCTCTTGTCTGACGTATGGCATGTAAAGATACTTGCCCATTCTGTGAGGGGTCTCTTGGTTTGGGTAGTGGTTTCTTTTACTATACAGAAGCTTTTTAATTTGGTGTAGTTCCATTGGTTTATGCTTGCCTTAGTCTTCTTTGTAATTGGATTCGTTTCATTGAAGATGTCATTAAAATTTATGCGGGGATTCTGGCATTAGTGCAGTGGATTAAGCACAAGTGGTGCAAAGCACAAGGACCAGCGGAAGGATCCTGGTTTGAGTCCCAGGCTTCCCACCTGCAGGGGGTTTTCTTTACAGGTGATGAAGCAGGTCTGCCGGTGTCTTTCTCTCCTCTCTGTCTTCCCCTCCTCTCTCCATTTCTCTCTGCCCTATAAAACAATGAGGACATCAATAACTACAACAATAAAACAAGGGCAACAAAAGAGAATAAATAAATATCTAAAAAATTATGCGGAAAAGAGTTATGTCAATATTTTCCTCTAAGTATCTGATAGTTTCTGGTCTAACATTCAAGTCCTTGATCCACTTGGAATTTACTTTTCTATTTGCAGAAATATAGTGGTTCAGTTTCATTCTTTTGCATGTTTAAACCCATTTTTTTCCAACACCATTTGTTGAAGAGACTCTGCTTTCCCCATTTAATAGTCTGGGCACCTTTGTCAAAGAGTAGATGTCCATAGGTGTGGGGACTTACTTCTGGGCTCTCAGTTCTATTGCACTGGTCAGTATGTCTATTCATGTTCCAGTACCAAACAGTTTTGATGACAATGGCCCTATAATACAGTTTGAAATCTGGGAGTGTGATGCCTCCGGTTCTGTTCTTTCTTCTCAAGATTGTTTTGGCCATTTTAGGTCTTTTCTGGTTCCAGATAAACATTTGTAGAATTTGTTCTATTCTCCTGAAAAATGTGGTTGGGATTTTGATGGGGAGGGATAGCATTAAATTTGTCTATGGCTTGTCTGTGGCTCTGTGCAGTATATTCATTTTGATGATGTTAATTCTTCCAACCCATGAACATGGAATATCTTTCCACTTCTTTGTGTCTTTTTCAATTTCCTTGAGTAATTTTCAGTATACAAGTCTTTCACTTCTTTGGTTAAGTTTACTCCTAGATATTTTATTGTTTTTGTTGCTATCGTAAAAGGAATTGATTTCTGGATTTCAACTTCTTCTTAGTGTTTGCAGACAGGAATGCCATTGACTTTTGAATGTTAATTTTGTAGCCTGACACTTTTCTGTATTGCCAGATGATTTCCTAAAGCTTCTTGCTGGATTCCTTAGGTTTTTCTGTGTATACTATCATGTCATTTGCAAATAAGGAGAGTTTGACTTCTTCTCTTCCAATCTGTATGCCTTTAATTCCTTGCTCCTGCCTGATTGCTATGGCAAGAAATTCCAACACTATGTTGAATAGTAATGGTGATAGTGGGCAGCCCTGTCTAGTACCTGATCTGAGGGGAAGTGCCTCCAGTTTTTCACCATTGGGTATGATGTTGACTATAGGTTTGCTATATATAGACTCCACTATCTGCAGGAATTTTCCATGTATTCCCATTTTTTGTAGTGTTTTGATCATAAAGGGATGTTGTCTTTCTCTGCATCTATTGAAATGACCATGTGGTTTTTGGTCTTGCTTTTGTTGATGTGGTGGATCACGTTTATTGATTTACATATATTAAACCAACTTTGCATGCCTGGGATAAACCCCATTTGGTCATGATGAACAATCTTTTTTTTTTTTTTTTAAAATTATCTGTTTTACTTACTGGATAGAGACAGCCAGAAATCTAGAGGGAAGAGGGTGATAGAGAGGGAGAGACAGAGAGACACCTGCAACAGTGCTTCACCACTTGCAAAGCATTTCCCCTGCAGGTGGGAACTTGGTGCTCAAACCTGGGTCCTTGCACATGTGTACTGAACTAGGTGCACCACCACCTGGCCCCTGAACAATCTTTTTAATATACTGCTGTATCCGGTTGGCTAGAATTTTGTTCAATATTTTAGCATCTATGTTCATCAGAGATATTGGTCTGTAGTTTTCTTTTTTGGTTGTGTCCCTGTCTGCTTTTGGTATCAAAGTGATGTTGTCTTCATAGAAGCAGGAAGGGAGTATTCCATTGTCTTCAATCTTCTGGAAAACTTTTAAAAGTAGAGGTATTAATTCTTCCTTGAAGGTTTTATAGAATTCACTTGTGAAACCATCTCGTCCAGGACTTTTATTTATGGGAAGATTTTTGATAACTGTTTCAGTTTCCTTAGCTGTGATGGGCCTATTCATGTTACCTAGTTCTTCTTTACTTAGTTTTGGAAGTTCGTAGGTATCTAGGAAATTGTCCATTTATTCCAGGTTCTCTAGCTTGGTGGCATATAGTTGTTCTTAGAAGCCTTGCATGATATGTTGAACTTCTGCGGTGTCTGTTGTGATAACTCCTCTTTCATTTATAATCTGATTTATTTAGGTCTTCTCCCTTTTTTGTTTTGTGAGTCTGGCTAAAGGTTTGTCAATTTTGTTTACTCTTTTGAAGAACCAACATTTACTTTCATTGATCTTTTGTATGGTTTTCTTACTTTTAATGTTATTGATTTCTGCCCTAACTTTAGTGATTTCTGTCCTTCTGCTTGATTTAGGGTTCCTTTGTTCTTCTTCTAGATCTTTAAGGTGTGCAATCAGGTTATTTATCCGTGCTTTTTCTTGTTTCCTAATGTGTGCTTGTATGGCTATGAACTTCCCTCTCAGTACTGCCTTAGCTGTGTCCCAAATATTTGGTAGCTTGTGTCTTCATTTTCAATGAACTCTCAAAACATTTTGATTTCTTCCTTGATTTCCTCTTTGACCCGGTAGTTGTTAAGAAGTGTACTGTTGAGCTTCCACATTTTGGGACTATTACTAATCTTTTGTTGATCGTTAAGTGTTAGTTTAGTTCCACTGTGGTCTGAGAAGATGCTTGGGATCATTTCAGTGCTCTTAAATTTGCTGATGCTGTCTTTGTGGCCTAACATATGGTCTATCCTTGAGAATGACCCATGTGGACTTGAGTAGAATGTGTATTCCCGTTTCTTGGGACGAATGACTCTGAAAATGTCCAATAGTTCTAGTTTATCTATCTCCTCATTTAGCTCCCTCACGTCTTTATTGATTTTCTTCCTGGATGATCTGTCAAGTTGAGAGTGGGGTGAAGTTCCCTACTACGACTGTGTTGCTATTAATATATTGCTGTAGCTCTTTCAGTAAAAGTTTGATGTATTTAGATGGCTTCTCATTGGGTGCATAGATGTTAATAATTGTTAAGTCCTCTTGATTGACTAATCTTCTGAGCATTAAGTAGTGTCCATGTCTATCTTTTAAAATTTTATTTATTTTAAAGTTTATCATGTCAGATATGAGAATAGCTGTTCCTGCCCTTTTTTGTGGGCCATTGGCTTGTATGATAGTTTTCCATCCTTTCACTTTGAGCCTGGATTTCCTGTAGACAGCATATTGTTGGGTTGTGTTTTCTGATCCATCTTCCTACTCTGTGCCTTTTAATAGGTGAAATCAGGCCATTGACATTTATTGATATCACCGATTTAAGATATTTTAATGCCATTTTTGTAGATTTTTAGAGTGTTCTGATATATGGTCTATTTATGGTGGTCTGACTGTTTATAGGAGACCTTTCAGAACTTCTTTCAGGGCATGTATGGTGATAGTTGATTCTTTCAACTGTTGCTTGTGCGAAGGTTGCTCGTCCTCCACTTAGTCTGAATGACAGTCTAGCAGGATACAGTAATCTTGATTGAAAGCCTTTCTCATTGAACACTCAATAGATATCTTGGTATTCTCTTCTGGCCTATAGTGTTTGTGTGGAGAAGTCTGCTGCTATTCTGATTGGTATCCCTCTAGGTGACTCTTTGTTTTTTTCTTGCAGCCTTCAGGATCCTTTCTTTTTCCTTATTCCTTTCCAGTCTAAATATGTTGTGTCTTGATGTCTTTAAGTCTTGGTTAGTTCTGTTTTTTGACCCTCTGGCCTTCTTGAACCTTTATGTCTTTTATGTTGTCTAGACTAGAGAAGTTCTCAGCTATTATGTCCTGAAGAATGCTTTCCTCCCCTCCCTTTCTTTCTTCCTCTGGTAGACCAATAATGCGTATATTGTTTTTTTTGAAGTCATCCTATAGGACTCTGTTGTTGTTTTCAGCATCTCTTAATCTCTTTTTGAGATCTTTTACTTCTTTTTTAGTTGTCTTTAATTTCTCCTCAATCTTGCTGATTCTGTTTAGTCTCATTTATTCTATTCTCTCTGCCCTCTACTGTTTTCTGGAGTTCATCTATTTTGTTACCCTGTTCTGATACTGTTTTAGCTTGTTCAGCTTATTGTGTTCCCAGCTCAGCGATTTTAGCTTTTAGCTCTCTAATAACCTTGAGATAATTAATGTTTTCTTCTAGGGTCTCATTTGTTGTTTCTGCATTTCTGATGATAATTCTTTCAAACTCTTTACTCACTCCTGTGATTATTTCCTTAACTAGTGTTTGAATGCTGACCTCATTTTTTTATACTTCAACTTTTGGGGGCTTTTAGCTGGACTCTTTTCTTGGTTCATTTTCTTCAGTATTTCTTCTTGTTGGTTTAACCATGTCATATATTATGTTGTGAGTTCCCTCTCTCAGTACTTTTCCTTCTTTCTTTCTTTCTTTTTTTTTTTTTTTTTTAGTATTTTTCAAATTACTGATCACTCTTGCCTGGATTGACTTGTTTCTGAGTAATCTAATTAAAGGGTTCACAGTTGTGGAAATTGACAGTTGACTGAATAGTATTTTAATCCCTGAGTTGGAGCTCAGTGGCTTAAAAGCCTCTTTTGTTCTTTATCTTCCCTGTAGGCTATGGGAGCCTGAGGGCTTTTAAACTATAAGTAGGCTTCTTAGCTTAATCACTGCCTCCTGACCAAGAGATAACACAGCGTGTGGCAGAGATAACACAATGGTTTTCAAAGAGACTCTCACAGCCCCTTGCTAGGCCACCAAAGTATAGATCTTCTCCTGAGTTTCCTGGTTAGTTCTCTGTCC
Organism: Erinaceus europaeus; assembly: GCF_950295315.1. Lineage (NCBI taxonomy): Eukaryota > Metazoa > Chordata > Mammalia > Eulipotyphla > Erinaceidae > Erinaceus > Erinaceus europaeus. Next base: position 40,827,564 of record NC_080173.1, on the reverse strand, counting down.
CCTGATGTCAGCACAGGGCCACCCTGCTGCTGCTCCAGATTCTGAGGGCAGTGGCAATGGAGACTCACAGTTGCATTTGATGAGTCTCAGGGGAGTCCTCTCCTCCCTCCAGCCATCCCCTTGTTGGTTAAACAGACTGGAGGTGGTGTCTCAACTGGTAAACTGCCTGTTACCAGCCATTTAATCTCTCCCTAGGCTCCTCTTTATCCAGGAGCCACATGTGTTTGCACTACCGGTGTTTGGTGGGCTCCTGAAGTCGTTCTAGTTCTGTCTTGTTGCAGTCCCATGTGGTCTCCTTTGTTATTCCTAGTTGACCTGGGATAGGAGAGGAGAGAAACACAGCTGCTGCTGCTCGTAGCCCTGCCTCCTAAAGTCACCACGATGGCTACTTATGAGTGCCCAAATTACCATGCATGAGGGTCTGGGTTCCGGCCCCCAGTTCCTACCTACAGGGGTAAGCTTCACAAACTGTGGAACAATATTGCAGGTATTTCTATTTCTCTGATTTAAAAATTTTTAATATTATTTTTTATTTATAAAGAGGAAACTCTATGCAAACAGACTCTCATGCCTGAGTTGCCAAAGTCCCAGGTTCAATTCCCCGCACCACCATAAGCCAGAGCTGAACAGTGCTCTGGTTAAAAGATAAAAAAAAAATTTAAAAAATTAAAAAAAAAGAGGAAACTTGACTAAACCATAGGAAAAGAGGGGTACAACTTCACACAGTAGCCACCACCAGAACTCTGTATCCCATCCCATCCCCTGAGAGCTTTCCTATTCTTTAACTTTCTGGGAGTATGGACCCAAGGTCATTTTGGGATGAAGAAGGTGGAAGGTCTGGCTTCTGTAATTGCTTCTTCACTGAACTTGGGCATTGACAGGTTGATCCATACTCCCAGCCTGTCTCTCTCTTTCCCTAGTTGGGAAGGGCTCTGGGGAAGCAGAGCTCTAAGACACATTGGTGGGATTGTCTGTCCAGGGAAGTCTGGTTAGCATCATGCTAGCATCTGGCACCTGATGGTTAAAAAGAGAATTAACATACAAAGCCAAACAAATTGTTGACCAATCATGGACTTAAATGCTGGAATAGTGCAGATGAAGAGTTGGGGCAGGTCCTCTGTTTTGTAGATAGCTAGTAGGCATATTTTAGTTATATTCCAAATGGCCTGTGGCTATACTAGTTTTTGTTTGTTTGTTTGTTTGTTTTTTTCTTTTTCCTTTTCCCCCTGAGCCTGAAATCTGTTATGCTGGTGGATCCACGTTATTGTCTGGGAAGATGATGCCACTATTGGAAAAAGGATCAGAAAGCTGAGTCAGGGAAGAGAATATCTCCCTAATATGGGAAAGGGGTATAAGTATTGTTGACTGTAAACTATATCGATTTGATGTGATCTGGGGCCCATAATCAGCTTAGGAGCGTATGTGACCTCTGTATCCCTGTAGATCTGAGCTCACATTCTGTGGTCATGAGTAGGAACATTCTAGGCTGCCCTAATATCGACCCATCTTCCTCAGGTGTAGCATAGAGTATGTTGTCCATCCTTGCTTCAGAGGATGGAATATTCTCTACCATTGTTGATCCAAGTTGAGGGCAAGGTTCAATTGGGGCCCACAAAGGGGTCTATTATGTTGTTCCTGATAGAAATGACTGTTGACAATGGAGAGAGGGATTTATTCGAGGTCTAGGCCTATCATGTCTGTTTGGGAATCTCAGGACTCCCTGAATAGGGCCACAGCTGATGGGGTGGCCTGATAGTGACTAAAGAGTCATCATTAAAATATGCCAGTCTCTTGCCCTTATTCAGCTTTTGCAGTCCTTACTTTGATAAGGTTACCTTTGGACTGAGTGACATAACTGTAATAGGAATTAGGTGAGGAGGGTATCTAAGTTTAAGTAGACACTATTTCATTATGAACTTTATACTGACTACAGACTATTGTGTATTTTTGCTTTTAGGTATATATTTTGCCCTATTTTATGGATACTTGTGAACATATGCTCTATCTTATGGGACCTGGTCTTTATCTAGGTTTTGGGACTTTGTTAGGAAGTGAACTTCCTGGAATGGAATTAGAAGATACTATGAAAGGAAAAGTCTTACCTGAGTAATGAGGATGAAGGGTTGACATTCCATTTCTAACGTCTGAAGTGAAGCATGCTGAGGTGGTACTTGTTGCATTGATTAGGTTGGGAGGCAATATCATTTGGTATGAATTAAGTGAAGCTTGCAGGAAAGTGACCCCCACCCTAGAGGTTCCAGGATTGGGGGAAATATAGGCTCTATAGAGGAAGTGGGAGGTTCCTGCTATCTTAGGGTTTAAGAAGACAATAGATAGTTATTGCTATAATCACATTATTTGGCAATTGGGTTAACTTTGAAATATCCCTTTGTTAGGATTTGCTATAACATACACACCATCACCATATTTTATGTCCTTTGACATTATTTGCATATAGCTGTGCCACCAGTTGCTTCTGTTCTCCCTGGTCTAAGCTTTTAAGAGAGTCAACATATCAAAGACTCAGCCTATGTATTAAAAAGACTCAGTCTGTGCTTTAAAAAGTTTATACATTCAATTTTCCTTCTCTCATATTAATTAGTGATTTGTATGACTAAAAATTAATAGGAGTGTACATAAACACCATTCCCACCACCAAAAGACTGTGTCCCATTACCTTCTCCTAACCCCCCCCCCCCCCCCGCCTTGAAGATGAATTCACCCTCACCCTCAACCCAGGGTTTTTACTTTGGTGCCCTACTCCAAATTTAGTCAAATCCTGCTTTGAGTTTCCCTTTCTGCTATTCTTTCTCAACTTCTGTTTATGAGTGGAATTATCCCATACCCATCTTTATATTTCTGACTTAGCTCACTTAACATAATTCCTTCTAACTCCATCCAAGATGGGTCAGAGAAGGTGGGTTCATTGTTCTTAATAGCTGAGTAGTATTCCATTGTGTGTATAGACCACAGCTTTCTCAGCCACTCATCTGTTGTTGGGCACTGGGTTGCTTCCAGGTTTAGCAGGGGTAAGCTTCACAAACAGCTGAACAGTACTTCAGCTGTCTCTCCTCTCTGATTTTTTTTTCTCTCTCTCCCTTTACTCCTTTTCTGCTTTTCTCTGGAGGAAGAAAAGAAATAACCAGTAGGAATGGTGGAGCCATGCAGGTACCCAACCCCAGTGGTAACCCTGATGGCAAAACAAACAAACAAACAAACAAACAAACAGGATGCAGAACCCTCTCCCTATTCCAAAGTTTACCTTTGCTTCTTCTGGCCATTTCCTTTCCTCCTTAGAAAACAGCTAAGAGGGCTAGGAAGACAGCATAATGGTTATGTTAATTATAGTCATGTCTGAGGCTCTGAGCTTCCAGGTTCAATCCCCAGCACCACCAAAACCAGAGCTGAACAGTGCTGTGATAAAAGTAAGCACAGAAATTAAATACAAATGAAAGAAAGAAAAAAGGAAAGATCTAAGGTTCTGATCTTGGCCACCATTGCTTAGTTCTGCCTGTTCTAGAACTTCATCTTAGTGGAAACATAACATATACCATTAGAAAACAGATTTACAAAGCCGGGTGGTGGTGCACCTAGTTGAGTGCAATTATTACAATGAACAAGGATCCAGATTTGAGCCCCCACCTGCAGGGGCAAAGCTTTGTGAGTGGTGAAGTAGTGCTGCAGCTGTCTCTCTCCCTCTCTCTCATCCCCTTCCCTCTTGATTTCTAGCTGTCTCTATCAATAAATAAAGATAATAATAATAAAAAAAACTGGTCCAAGCAGTGGTGCACCTGGCTAAGCACCTATATTATAGTGCACAAGGACTCAGGTTCAAGCCCTTCTCCCCACCTGCAGGGGGAAAGATTCATGAGTGGTGAAGCAGGTCTACAGATGTCTCTCTCTCTCTCCTTTTCTGTCTTCTCCTCCCCTTTCAATTTCTCTCTTTTCTGTCCAATAATAAATAAATAACAATAAAATAAAATGTTTTTAAAAAAGATTTATTTTAAAGAGAGAGAATACAGTCCTGCTCAGCTCTAGCTTACAGTGGTGGTGAGATTGAACCTGAGATCTCCAGGCCTCATGCATGCCAATCTGATATGCTACCATTGTGCTGTATCCCTGGCCCAGCAGGTGTCATCTTTAAAGAGTGTGTGGACACTGGCTCCTTTTATTAAGCACATTTATTGAGATCTATCTACATTGTTGTATATGTTTGCTCCCTTCTGTCATTAGATAATGTGACATTTCTCTCTGTTTGTCCTTCTAGTTCTCAGCTTGGGTCTATTGTGAATAAAACAGCTGTAATCTATATCTCTGTGTGGACATGTGTCTACATTTCTCTGTAAAAAAATACCTGGGAGGGGAGTTACTAGTCTTCTTTCTTTCCTGTGATCACATAAAAAAAAAGAAAAGAAAGTTAAAGAAAGGGAAGGGAAGGGAAGGAAGGAAGGAAAGAAGAAAGGAAGAAAGAAAAGGAAAAGTTGGAGACAGCTCTTTGTGTTAGAGCACAGAACTTGCATGCCTGAGGCCCCAAAGATCCCAGGTTCAATCCCCAGCACCAAGATAACTAGAGCTGAGCAGTGTTCTTATATCCTTTTCCCTCATAAATAAATCTTTTTTTAAAGGGGGGGAAGGAGGAGGGAAGAGGAGGGAAAAGGAGAGGAGGAGGTGGGAGAGGAGAAGGAAGAGGAGGGAGAAGAGAAAAGTATCCAGGGTACAGAAATCATGTACAATAACCTTGGTTATCAAAGATGCTGCCCCACGTGGACAGTTCTTGGCAGGCTGGGAAGGATGGTTTGTCACTGGGACATATCACATTCAAACCTTGACTCTGTCTTTGTTAACTGTGTGACCTTAGACACATTTCTGACCTCTCTGAACTTTCACTCCTCTGTACGTTGAAGACAGCTTTCACAGTTGGAAGTTCCTGGAGATTAGGGTGTTGAAACACCTGGCCCAGCTGGTAAGTCTCTGCTCCACATCCCGTTAATACTGCACACTTTTCAAGGGCCAGTGTCTTCTCTGGCAGTTGTGTTTCCCCCCCCTTAAAATTTTAGATGAAAAGAATAAACATTGAGGAGGTGAGCAGGTGGCTTACCTGGTAAACTATACACATTGCCATTAGTGAAGAGCTGGGTTTGAGCCCAGGACCACCACCTACTGGGGAGAAGTTTTAAGAGGAGTGGAGTAATTCTGTGTCTCCCCTTCTCTCCCTCTCTATTTCTGTCTCTCACCCTCTATTTAAAAGAAAGTCTGTGTGTGTTGGGGGTGGGGGGACACCAGAAATAGTGTATTTTTGTAGGCACTAAGCCCCAGTGATAATCCCAGTGGCCAAAGGGGGAAAAAAGAAAGGAAAAGCATTGATAGAATACTTGCCATGGACCAGCATAAGTGTGAGTGACTTGCAAATGTTAGTTCATTTAGTTATACCAGCAGCACCACAAAGCAGTTGGTGATCAGCATGCATGTTTTATATTTGAGGCAATGATTCCTACAAAGTCACACAGCAAGTAAATGTAAAGCCTTTGGATATTCTTGGTATGACCATTTCTATAGATTTACCAGTCCTGAATATTACCATATAAACATAGTCATACAATAGGTTTTTTTTTCTTTTTTTTGAGAAGAAGCCTCGAGCATGCACCATTTCACTGCTCTGGCTTCCTTTTCATTTCCCACTCAGATGGAGAGGCACAGAGAGGGAGAGACACCACAGCATCAGAACTTCCCCCACCACCACAGCCCCTCCCATAGGGAGCTGGGGACTCGAACCTGGACCTCGTGCTTGTCAGGGAAAGCCCCCTGGCTAGTGAAGAGTCACTTTGACTCTCCATGTGATTTTATTTTATTTTATTTTATTTTATTTTATTTTATTTTATTTTATTTTATTTTATTTGCATCTGGCTCTGCATGTTTTCAAGGTTCACCCATGTTAAAGTGTATGTTGCTATTTAATTCCTTGTAGTTGGCTGGTATTTCATTGAAAGGGGACCCTTCATAATTCCTCTAGGTCTGAGTGGGTTCCACCTTTGGACCCCTGTTACTGGTGCTTCAGTGAACATCTGTGTACAATCTGTGCTTGGACATTATTAATTAAATTTATTTAATTAGCGCTTTTAATTATTGAAGGGGTGGTGTATATGCTGAGTGTGAAGTGTCTGGGCTGAGTGGTGATTCTGTGTTTAGGTCCTTTAATCTGGGAGTGGTGTCACTGCTCTTTCCCAGTCAGCTCCCTGATCATCCTTGTGCTGTGCTGGTCACTTTCCTGTCAGCTGGTTCCTTTCCCAAGCCTCCCTCCTCTTCTGCACCTGAATGTGTACGTGTGTGTTGGGGGGGTGGATCTGGGACTAGGAGGCAGGGGGTGGGGGAGAATCATCTGAGGATGGAATTGAAGGCAGGTGAGGGAGGGAGGGAGAAAGGAGGGGTCTGCACCCATTTTAGGGCTGGGCACAAAAAGAAACTCTGGGGTTACCACAAGTTCAGTGCCTGCACAGCTCTACTGTTCCCAGTATCTATTCTTTCCTTTGTGATAGATGGTGAGAGACAGAGATAGAAAGAGACAGTGAATGGGGAGATATTGCAGTACTGCCCCACTGCTTGTCAGACCTGCTTCACCACTTGTGAAGTGACCCCCATGCAGGTGGGGAGCTGGGGGCTCGAACCGGGATTCTTACACCAGTTCCTGCACTTTGTGCAGTGTGTGCTTAATCCTCTGCGCTACCGCCTGGTCCCCTTTAGTGGCTCTTCTAAGGTTGCAGGTCCAATAGGCTGGTCCAGGTCCCTGCCCTCCAGGCTTCCAGAGAGTGGGTGTTCTGTGGCACCACTGCTCCCCAGAACAGGTCTCTCAGAGGACCACCAGGGGTTCGGGGCACTCAGCCTGTAGATAGCAGTGAGAAAGGGGTGAGAAGAGACCTAGGAAATATATGGGCACAGCTTTCACATTAGAGATGCCCTTGAGGAGGGACAAAGAGGCCATAAGTTGACAGATGAAAAGAAAAACCTACAAATTGTTTCCACCTCACTTCCCTGAGGTCTGTGTCTCACTGCTCTGAGAGTAAAAATCAAGGTCATCTTGCTGCTCAGCGAGTAAGAACCAAAGTCAGACTGACCTCCAAGCCATCTATCTCATGCTTAGGGACAGAGAGATAAGTGTACAGACAGGTTGGGAAACAACCAACTTTCTTTCTTTCTTTCTTTCTTTCTTTCTTTCTTTCTTTCTTTCTTTCTTTCTCTTTCTTCTTTCTCTTCCTTCCTTCCTTCCTTCCTTCCTTTCTTCCTTCCTTTCTATTTCTTTCTCTCTCCTCTCTTTCTTTCTTTCTTTCTTTCTTTCTTTCTTTCTTTCTTTCTTTCTTTCTTTCTTTTTCTCTTCCTCTCCTCCTTCATCTTCTCCTCCTCTTTCTCCTCCTCCTCCTCCTCCTCTCTCTCTCTCTCTCTCTCTCTCTCTCTGTCTCTTCCTCTCAAGGCCACCCCCCACTTCTGAAACCTACAAAAGTTGGAGAAAGAAGAAATGATAGAATAGCATGACCTAGTTTTTAGCCAGGCCCCCATTTCATTAAAGGAAGCTTTGGTGCTGTGGTCTCATTCTCTCTCAAATAAATAAATAAATAAATAACAACATGGGTCAGAGAAATACTTCACTTGAATAGTGCAATGCTTTGCAATGTGGGTGATGCAGGTTCAAGCCCAGCCCCAACTGTAGTTAAGGAAGTTTGGGTACTGTGGTGTCTCTCCCTCTATCTCTGTCTCTATATTAACAAAAATGGGGGTGTTAGGAGAGGGACACCCTAGCAGCCTTTTTTCCTGCAGAGTCTAAGAGACAGTATAGTTTAAGGATCTTGGGTCCATATTCCCAGAGGGTTAAAGAGTAAGGAAGCTATCAGGGGAGGGTTTGGTAAACGGAGATCTGGTGGTGGGAATTGTGCGATGCTGTACTCCTCTTATCCTATGGCTTTGTCAATGTTTCCTTTTTATAAATAAAAAATTAAAAACGGAAGAGTCTTCATATATAGGTGCCATTGTTGGGATCTTTAAAAATATTGTCTTTCACAATAAACTCCAGTACTTGCAGCACTAACCCTGTCTCTGTTTCATGGGGATCTATTCTAGCAGCTTTGCACTATTTCCATAGTAGGAAGACATTACACATTGCATTGCAGTTGAAGGCTCCACTAGTCACAGGGAATGGAGGACTTGGGTTCTGTCTGTGAGTCTTTCCTACCACTGGGTGGTTGGTTGTTCTAAATTCTGCTCACATGTGCAAACATGCAGCCCACAATTTAGAGACATGAGTGCACCGAAAACCAGCTTGAGTGGTGCTGAATCATTAGGCATTCACTATTTTTTAAATTTATTTTCATTTACTTATTTTTTGCCACTGGGGTTATCAATGGGGTTTACTGCCTGCACAACTTCAGCACTCCCAGCAGCTCCACCATTTCCTGTGAGAATTTTTTTTTTTTGCTATAGACAGGTAGAGAGAGAGAGAGAGAGAGAGAGAGAGAATAGAGATAGAGAGAAAAGGAGAGACATTGCAGCACTGCTCCACTGCTCAAGAACCTTCTACCTTGTAGTCACTTCCCTGTGGTGGCTGAGAACTTGCACCTGGGTTCTAGCACGTGATAATGTGTGTACTCCACTGGATAGAAGAACTGGATAGAAGAACATCCCCCAGTTCCAGGAATTTACTCTTAAAACAAACTTACAGTAGCCAGGGAAGTGGCTCAGTGGGTAAGAGCACACTCCTTACATGCCCAAAGACTTGGGTTCAGTTTCTTGCACTCCATATTACCAATGCATGCTAAGGTCTCTTTCTGTTTACCTTATTCATAAAAATAAATAAAGCTTTTTAAAAAAATTTTATTTATTTTAATATTTATTTTATTTATTTATTCCCTTTGTTGCCCTTGTTGTTTTTATTGTTGTAGTTATTATTGTTGTCATTGTTGGATAGGACAGAGAGAAATGGAGAGAGGAGGGGAAGACAGAGAGGAGGAGAGAAAGATAGACACCTGCAGACCTGCTTCACCGCCTGTGAAGCGACTCCCCTGCAGGTGGGGAGCCGGGGCTCGAACTAAATAAAGCTTTAAAGTAAAGAAACACATGTGATTGCATCTGAATGTCAAGACTGAACTAAGAATTGTTAGAATGGTTCAGGAGGTGGCATAGTGGATAAAGCATTAAACTCTCAAGTATGATGTCCTGAATTTGATCCCCAGCAACACATGTACCAGAGTGATGTCTGGTTCTTTCCCTCTCTCCTCCTACCTTTCTAATAAATAATTAAAAATATTTAAAAAAAAGAATTATTAGAGATGACTTCTATATATTAATTCTTTCATATTTTTTCTCTCTCCATCTCTATTATTATTTATTTATTTATTCACAAATTACCTCTTTAGTAACACAGGGCCACATTTCAAATGCTTTCTTATTAAAGATTTACTTATTCATTAACAAGAAGCAGAGGAAGAGAGCATCATTTTGGCACATGTGATGCTGGTGATCTAACTCAGAACCTCATACTCTAAGCCACCTTCTGGGCAACTGTGGATTACTATTATTATTATTTTAGTTAATTTTTATTTATTTATTTACTTATATTTATTTATTTTTACCAGAGCACTGTTCACCTCTGGCTTATGGTGGTGTAGGGGATTGAACCTGGGATTTCAAAGCCTCAGACATGAGAGTCTGTTTGCATAACCATTATGCTATATACCCTCTGCCAGAATATTATTTTATTTTGTTTTTTTAGAGCTCATCTTTTTTTTTTTCCTCCTCCAGGGTTATTGCTGGGCTCGGTGCCTGCACCATGAATCCACCGCTCCTGGAGGCCATTTTTTTCCCCCTTTTGTTGCCCTTGTTGTAGCCTCGTTGTGGTTATCATTATTGCCCTTGTTGACGCAATTCATTGTTGGATAGGACAGAGAGAAATGGAGAGAGGAGGGGGAGACAGAGAGGAGGAGAGAAAGACACCTGCAGACCTGCTTCACCGCCTGTGAAGCGACTCCCCTGCAGGTGGGGAGCCGGGGGCTGGAACCGGGATCCTTATGCCTGTCCCTGCACTTTGCGCCACATGCACTTAACCCACTGCGCCACCGCCCGACCCCCTAGAGCTCATCTTTTTTTTTTTTTTATAAATATTTATTTTATTTATTTATTCCCTTTTGTTGCCCTTGTTGTTTTATTGTTGTAGTTATTATTGTTGTTGTCGTTGTTGGATAGGACAGAGAGAAATGGAGAGAGGAGGGGAAGACAGGGAGGAGGAGAGAAAGATAGACACCTGCAGACCTGCTTCACCGCCTGTGAAGCGACTCCCCTGCAGGTGGGGAGCCGGGGTTCGAACCGGGATCCTTATGCCGGTCCTTGTGCTTTGCGCCACCTGCGCTTAACCTGCTGCGCTACCGCCCGACTCCCTAGAGCTCATCTTTTAAAAAAATTTTTAAAAATATTTATTTTCCCTTTTGTTGCCCTTGTTTTAACATTGTTGTGGTTATTGATGTCGTTGTTGTTGGATAGGACAGAGAGAAATGGAGAGAGGAGGGGAAGACAGAGGGGGAGAGAAAGACAGACACCTGCAGACCTGCATCACCGCTTGTGAAGTGATGCCCCTGCAGATGGGGAGCAAGGGGCTTGAATCCGGATCCTTGCACCAGTCCTTGCACTTTGTGCCATGTGCGCTTAACTTGCTGCGCCACCACCCTACTCCCCGGAATATTATTTTTATTAGCCCCCCAGAAATCTACCTCAGTCAAAATTGCACCTTCCCTACTCACCCTCCTGTACTAAGATCCCTGGTAGTCTCTGTATTTTACTCATTTATGTGTTGTCTATCTCTTCCTAGAATGCCAACTTCCAAGGCAGGGATTTTTTTTTTCTTTCTCCCACTACAATTTCCCCAGTGGCTAAAACATCACCTGGCACACATATGTATATATCTATAAATGTTTAAGCAACAAATGAATTGGGCTTTGCACCTAAGTAGTTTGAACTAAAGTTAGCAAGCAAAAAACACCCCCTGACCAGAAACCTTATCCACTGAATTGCAAATCAGACTTAAGCACTGAAAGAAGATCTATTTTAAATTTAGATGGTGGAAATTTTCAACAGACACCAAGTGGCCAGTTTAATACATTTCCCAGTTGTAATGCTGTGTCTGTGGCCAGTCTTGCCTCATGCGTACCTTCACCCATATCTGCCCTCCCTTACTTTGTTAAGAAAAATTTCCCACCAAAGCTAGCAATTTAGAAGCTCAAGAAAATAAACGTCAGCCTGCCTTGCTATGTGTGCAACTCAGCTTTGAACCTAGCCCCATCACACTGAGTTTCTTTGCTGGGGTGTCTTTCCCAGTCTCTGTGTCTTTATGTGTCTATCTGGAAAAGGTGACCTGGATGAAACCATAATGATGACAAAAACAAACCAGGGAGTCGGGCGGTAGCGCAGCGGGTTAAGCGCAGGTGTCGCAAAGCGCAAGGACCGGCGGAAAGATACCAGTTCGAGACCCCATGTCCCCACCTGCAGGGTGTCGCTCCACAAGCAGTGAAACAGGTCTGCAGGTGTCTTTCTCTTCCCCTCTGTCTTCCCCTCCTCTCTCCATTTCTCTTTGTCCTATCCAACAATGACAACAACAATAATAACTACAACAATAAAACAAGGGCAACAAATTTAAAAACAAACAAACCCAACAGTGTCTGTAGAAGAGTGTGGGGTTTGGGCACTGCTTTCTGGAGCCTCTGCCTCTGCCCCCTCCAGCTGCATCCAAAGTGCTGGAGGGGCTTGCTCTTATCTGAAGGATTAGGTGAACCCCACACCTGTGCTAGTGGCAGGATTCTGCTCCTTACAGGCTGAAGGTTTGAGGCTTCCCTCCATCCCTTGCCAAGTGTGTGCCTTACCAAAGAAAGAGTCAGACGACAGTCACACTCTCTTGTAATCTGCAGCAGAAGTGATGACCCATGACACTAGCATTAGAGGTGAGTCACAGTTGTTAGAATAGTGACTATCTACCTGGTGAACTATGACAATGTCTGAGCTCTGACTCTGAGTTTGCTCAACTTGGCTTTATGGGGAACTTAATGTTTTCAGAGGCAGCTTCCATGGGAATGAGAAGCTACAGATAACTACCTGAACTTCTATAGTCTGTTCTATACAGGAGGAACTGGCTCTTATGTTTCTGTTGTTTCCTTTCTCCCTCCCCCCCCCAAAAAAAAACCAAACTACACACACACACATTAGAGGAAGAATCAGAGCATCATTCCGGCACATATAATGCCAGAGATCAAACTCAAGATTGTATGCCTGAGAGTCCAGTGCTCCGTTCACTGCATCACCTCCTGAGCCACCCTCCATTACTTCTTTTTAAAAAATTTTATTTACAAAAAGGAAACACTGACAAAACCATAGGATAAGAGGGGTACAACTCCACACAATTTCTACCACCAGAACTCTGTATCTCATCCCCTCCCCTGATAGCTTTTCTATCCTTTATCCTTCTGGGAGCATGGACCCAGGGTCATTATGGGGTGCAGAAGGTGGAAGGTCTGGCTTCTGTAATTGCTTCTTTGCTGAACATGGGCGTTGGCAGGTCGATTCATACTCCCAGCATGTCTCTCTCTTTCCCTTGTGGGGTGGGTCTCTGGGGAAGCAGGGCTCCAGGACATATTGGTGGGATCGTCTGCCCACGGAGGTCCAGTTGGCATCATGGTAGCATCACTTCCATTATTTCTTGACCCATTTTTGTATGGCAGCTAGCTGCCAAGATGACTTTGTAGTGAGGGTCGTGGCCGCATAAGGCCTTCAGATAGTCTCTTCCATATTCAGTCAGGCTGATCTGATTAGCCAAAGGAGTAAAGTAGAGGTGAAAGTGTGTAATTGATGAGGCTATAGATGGCATTGCTGCTTCTGCCATAATCTTTTACTTCTCTCACCCTGGGGATCCAGCTACTAAACTGTGGAGGTTTTCAAGCATCCCTGTTTAGAGAAACTGAAGCCTTCTGTTAGGAAATATACAACCTATGTTTTAAATGCACAGTCTCCCCCGCAGTCAATATCACTGATCATAGTGGAGTTTTGTTAGAATTGATGAACACATCACTATCATGCACAGTCCATTGTTATGTCAGATTTCACTAACAACTTGTGCATTTTTGGGTTTGGAGAAATATATTTAAAATGCACACAGTTTGTTGTTTTTGTACTTTTTTGAATAAATACCAAGAAGTATAATTGCTAGGTTATATGGCCAGTGTATATTTAGCATGGTGAGAATTTGCCGGTCTTCCAAAATCACTTTACATTCACATCATCAGAGAATGAGAGTTCCTGTTGCTCTATTTCCTCATCAGCACTTGTTGATGTCAGAGTCATAGAATTTAGCCCTGAGAGAATTGGGGACAAATACATAAATAAATGCACCCAGTTTATTATTTTTTGTACTCTTTTTGAGTAAGTACCAAGAAGTATAATTGCCACTATCTGAACCCCTAAAGATTATGATGTTAGGAGGTGGGTCCTGGGCCTGCTTTTGCAAAAAAGTCTTTCATACCTAAGGCTCTGAACTCTCAGGTTTAATCTTCAATCACTACCATAAGCCAGAGCTGAGCAGTGCTCTGAAAAAAAAATTATAAAGGAGGTGGGACCTTTGGAAGGTGATCAGGCCATGAGTGTGGGGTCCTCATGAATGGGATTAGTGCCCTTACAGGAGACTCCACAGAGCTCCTGTTCCCTTTCCCCTTCCATTATGCAAGGACACAATGAAAAATCTGTAACCTGGAAGAGAGCCCTTACCAGGACGTGGTGGTGCCCTGGTCTTTGACCCCAGGACCATAAGTGATAAATTTTTGCTGTTTAAATCATATTGTCTATGGCATCATGATATAGCAGCCTGCAAGCTCTAAGAGAGAATTCTCTATTAGGTGTGCCTTTTGTAAATATTTTCTCATCTGTACCTTGTCTTCACATCACCATTTACAGAGTAGAAAATGTTTAGTATTACTAAAGTACAACATGTTATTTCTTTCAGATAGTGCTTTTGGTTTTTGGTGTTACATCTAAAATGTTTCTTCCTTACTCAAGTTTCTCTTCTGTGGTATCTTCCAGACATTCTGTAGTTTTGCTGTTAGATTCAGGTCTTGTATCTCTTTTGATTGTGACTCAAGCAGGGTCTGTTTCTAGATCTGTTTGCATATGGCTGTCTCATTGTTCTGGCACCATTTGTAGAAGAAGCCGTCTTTGCTCCATTTTCTCATTTTTCCTCCTTTGTCAAAGCCCAGTGCACTGTATTAACCTGGATATATCTCTGGGCTCTTTGTTCTGCTGATTATAGTTTTAAGTCACCAATTTGTAGTATAATTTTTTGCACAGTGGTGTTTATGGAGAAACTAACTCATTCTCCCTCTTACCTCTGCTTCTGGAGAGCACCTTGAAGACCCCTACCTGCAGCTGAGTTCTTGACTCAACTCTGCTTTCAGGGGACAGTCAGTCAAGACATCTGGGGATATCTAAGGACAGCAAGCATTTAGGGACAGCCTATGTCCATCAATAGCAGACTGAAAACCTCATGGTGCAATCATTTCACTGAATCTGGTTCCTGACCCTAATGTGAAATGAACACAAACATGCTGATGAAGAGGGAGTACTGTGGATTCAGGGTTCAAACCCCCAGCCACCTCATGGGAGCACCATGAGAAGATGAAGCTTTCTAAGAAGTAAAGGAGTACTGTGGTGTCTCTCCCCACCCTTTCTGTCTAAATAAAATAAAGGCCAATGAAATAGCTCATTTGGATAGTGTGCTGCTTTGCCATGTGCATGACCCATGTTACTATACTAGATCTTAGCCAAAAGGCCGAGAAGTGATGAGTGACCCATGTTAAAGCCTGTCCTCCACCTCATTGAAGGAAACTTTGGCATGTGGTGTCCCTCCCCCTACCCACCTTCTTTGTTTCTGCCTCTATATGAAAAAGTAATTCTGGAGTGGAGAAGCCCTAGTCATAGCAAAATACATTTTTTAAAAATTAAATAAAATAAAAAGAGGCCCAAAATTGAGTTTCAATGATTACTGGCATCATATGAGTCCAAATGATATTCTCTCCCTCTCTCTTTCCTCTCTTCTCTCTCTCTCTCTTTCTCTCTCTCTCTCTCTCAAATAAGTAACTCTTAAAAAGAAAGTTTACTGGGAACAGTGGATTGTGCAGTGTCCAGTGATAAAAGAAAAGAAAAGGAAATAATCATTTTATAGACATGCAAGGCATCATGAGGTAATGTTTCTGGGCACACAGACAAGTAGGAGGAAAATGAGCTAGGAGTGACCAGACCATCACAGGAGGCCCTGGGTCCAGAGGAACAGAGTTGGGTAGAGTGTGGAGGAGCCAACACTGTTTTTACTTTCTGCATGGAGAAGTGAAGCAAATCAAAGACAGAGCTTGCTGGTGAATACATGGGTGTAGATTACATTTCTTTCTGTCCTTGATTGTACACTGGGTATTATTTCATCATCTGGAAACAAGTCAACCAGTAACAGCTGTTTATGGGGGTGGGGGAAGAGTAACATAATATACACACAGCCAGATCAGGGGACTTCTGGAACTGTTATAGGTGCTGGTTCTGGGATATTCTAGAGATGCCTGACCCCATTCCTGACCTTGTGTTCAGAACCATGAGTCCTCCACTATCTTAATCTGTCTCCTGTGTTCTTCAGCCCTTAAGAGCCACTTCTGCCTGCTACTACTCCTGGAGAGCTCAGAGCAGCATTCTGGGAGGGGCCAGTGCTTCAGAGTGTCCAGAGCTCCTAAGACCTTTGGTTGAACACAGTGAGGGTGGCCAGTGAAATTGCTCACCTGAATAGTGTGCTGCTTTGCCATGTGTATAACCCAGGTGTGAACCATTGCACTGTGGTCTCTTTCATTTCCCTGCCTATCTTTATTTTTAAAGAAAAAAAAAAAACAGAAAGAGGGCTGGGAAACTTTATATCCACCCAGAGACTGCTCTACTCAACTTGCACCTCCCACTTGCACCATGCTTTTTTCCAGCACCTTCCAAGGCCATCAGCTTCAACAGCTCCCTTTTGGGGATAGTAATAATAATTATTTTATTTTTGTTTTATTACAGTAATGATAGCTAACTATGTGTGGCTGCAGGTTGGCATTTGGTGTTTGTTTGTTCTTTGAACTGCCTTTAGGAGATGCAGGAACTGGGGCACCCTGTGCTCATTTTCCAGAAGGCACAGAAGAGGTCATTGGAAGCTAAATGAGCCCCTCAGGCTGGCCCAAGATTGTTGTGGACTTCTGTTGGGGAGCCAGAGTAGGAAGTCAGGGCCACCTGAAGAAAGAGGTCTCCTCTCAGCCACCCTCAGCAAAAGTCAGGGGTGAGGGTGGGCATCAGGCAGAAGTGAGGTCTGCTTGGCCATCCACTTCAGGGTACTGGCACTGCTTCCTTCCTCCCAGCCCTGCCTATCTCCCCCCCCCCCTTCCTTCTGGAAAGGTCTCCTGCAAGCAGTCTGTCTAAATAGGAACACAAGACATATTTTCCACACAGAAAATTCTGAAGTTATCACGACAGGCTGTGCAATTAGAAGCAGAAAAGAAGGGGGGGGGGGAAGCATCTAAGTGGCACTGTGCTCCTTGAGAGGCATTCAAGCCGGCAAGATAGCACTGCTGTGAAAAAAAATAAGAAGCAGGTGAGGCCTAAAGTGGGGACACAGTGTGTGTGTGTGTGTGTGTGTGTGTGTGTGTGTGTGTGTGTGTGTGTGTGTGTGTGTGAAATAAACTATTCTCAGAGTCCCCACCACTCCCAGAGAGGAGGCAGCACAAATGCCTGGGCAATGAGCAGAGGGAGCCACCTCTGTGTGCCCTTCCCTCCCAGCTCTCACCCCAGGCTCCACAACTGGTTCCCAATCAGACCCACTGCTCTAGGTGAACATTTTAGGAAGGGGAAAGAAAAGGAGAGGAAGAGGGGCCATAGCATAAAGCTTCCTTCAGTGCAGTGGGGACTGGGCTTTAACTTGGGGTCTACCCCATGGCAAAGCAACACATTATCAAATAAGCTAAAATCTCTCCCTTCTCCTTCCTCTCCTTTTCCTTCCTATGAGACCTCAAGCCTCAGGCATGAAAATCTTTTTCTTTCTCCCTGGTTCTCCAGAAATCTCTTTTTAAAATTATGCAAGGATAGAGCAGCACTGAGCTCTAGCAGCAGTGTCAAGGGTCAAACCTGAGGTCTTGGGCATGCAAATCGTCTTGCCAAGCATCTCCAGGGGTCTCAGAGAACTCTGGAGACTGGTGGATGAACTGAGTCTTGAATCCAGGCCTGGCTTGGAGAACAATTCATTATCTGTCTGCTTTTCTGCCTGCCCTCCTCCAGAGCTGTGGCACCAGCAGGAAGACAGGACTGCCATGTACTCAGACTTTAGAGCCTATGTTCCTGAGATCAGTGTACACTCCTTCACAAGTCTCCAGGGGAAGGCTGGCTTGTCTTTTTTTTTTTTTTTCCATCAGGGTTTTTAATGGAACTTGGTGCCTACACGATGACACCACCACTCCCAGTGGTCTTTTATTTTTTCTTTCCTCTAGACTTAGGGTGACAGACAGAGATGGAATGAGAAGCAGAGAGGAGAGACACTGCAGCACTGCTTTACCACTCAGTGAACCCCCCCCACCCCCACTGCAGGTGCTCCCACGTGGTGACTGCAGAAACAAACCCAGGTCCTTGTGCTCCCCACCCCCCACTCATTGGCAAGAGTGTCTTCCCTGTGTCCCTCTTAGGTGGCTAATGTATGGCACTGCCTGGCCTCAAAGACTAGGAAGCCTGCCCACTGTGTGATGTCATAAGCAATGTCCTGGCAGGCGTCGTGCCCAGCTGGCCACAGCTAACCCAGCCCACGGCTGCTGCTATCCCTAGTGCCTCCAGGGACATGCTGTGCTCAGCAGGGCTGGAGGAAGGATTACAGGCTTAGAGGCTGTTGCCAAACACCTCTTGATGGAAAAGAGTAGAAATGCAAAACAAACAGCTGTGTCTACTCCCTGCTGGCCTGACTCAGAAGCTTTTCCTGAAATATCCAGGCCAGAGGTACAATGAAAAGTCCCCAAGGTTTGAGGGGGAGCCCTCACCTGTTCCCTGTAGGCCTTAAGGGAGTTGACCAATTTGGCAGCAGACTTTCTGACCTGCCAGAAACTGGGAGGACCTTGTAGGCAGAAGAGAGAGGAAGAAAGTGAATAAACTTTAGTGCATATGGTCTTGAAAAAGCCATTGGCAACAAGCCCTGCTTCTCACTTCCTGTTTGACATAGGGCTATGTCACTTCATCTTCTTTAAGACTCAGTTGTTAGATCTGTGAAACAGGAACATTTTATCAAGGGGTTCTTGAGAGGCTTGAAGGATTGATATATATGTGGTCTGGAAAGTGGTGCAGCTGATAAAATGTTGGACTCTCAAGTATGAGGTCCTGGCTTGATCCCTGTGTTCACATTACCAGAGTGATGCTCTGGTTTTCTTTCTAACCAACCAATAAATAATAAACAAACAGACAAAAAGCCAAATAAATGACCTAGTGATAGTTCATCTAGCTGAATGCACATATTACCATGCACAAGGACCCAAGTTCAAGTCCCTGGCCCCCACCTGCATTAAGGAAGCTTCATGAGCAGTAAAGCAGTGCTGCAGGTGTATCTCTGTTGCTCTCCCTACTTCCCCCTCCCCTCTCAATTTCTGTCTCTGTGAAGTAAAAAAAGGGGCAAAAAAGGAAAAGTAACAGCATCCAAGAGTGGTAGATTCACTGTTCAGGCACCAAGACACAGGAATAAGCTTGGTGATAATAAAAGAAAATAAATAGGGCAGGGGTGTTGGTATGCATGAGACCCCTTCTGTTTCATTTGGTTTAAATCCCCCCTGCTTAACACTATTTTCATAACCACTTCATTCTATTTACATAACCACTGTTAACAAGTACCACCCTCCCTCCAGGGCGTTGGTGGTTCAGTGATAGGATTCTCGCCTGCTCTGCCCCCTCCTTGTCACACTCTGATTTTCACCAGTCACTTTTCTCTCCACCCTCTCTATGTCACATCCTGTTTCCACCCTACTTGGCAAGTATATATAAAGATAGCATTGTGAGTTTTAGGGTACTTGAGTTTAGCTTAGCTCGTCTTAGATTGTGCTGCGTCCTGTATGAATAAAGAGATACTGCCTACAACCCAGCCATGAGCCCCGGGTCGTCTGTTACCCGCCCGTGAAGCCAGCCCGGTGAAAACAACATAACCCGTTGAAAACAACACAGGGGGAGATAGCATAATGGTTATGCAAAGAGAGTCATGCCTGAGTCCCAGGTTCAATTCCCTGCACCACCACAAACCAGAACTGAGCAAGGCTCTGGTAATAAATAAATAAATATTTCTAAAAGAGAACTGATATCTAATTAGTCTCCAGCCCTAGCATCTGGAACTTGCAGGAATGTCAGAATAACTCTGTCCTCCCCCCGTGAGTGATGCCACAAGCAGTGGCTCAGTGAGCCTCCGTTTCCCTAGCTGTACATAAGGAGTGTGTGCTCCATGACCACAAGCCCTCCTCAAAGGCCTATGCAACAGTCCTTCGAGCTTATCAACATTCTCAGTACTCAGTGTCCCCCAGTTAGCAATGAAACCTTGATCATTTTAGAGCTAGAAAGGACTTGGGGACCCAGGCCTTCTAGAAGGCCTAAGACAGGCAAGGATGTGCTGGGGGTCAGGACCGTGGCCAGTACTCAGCTTCCTGCCTCTGACTTCACCTTACCTCTCCAGAATCCAGAGTTCCTGGCTCTAATCTGTACCCCTCTCTCATGTTCAGGTGTTCAGAATTTTTAAAAAAAGCATCCTTCATTCTCCTGTCCCTGTAACTCCCCTTATGGGTTAACCTAATCATACTCCATTCCTTCATGCTCCAGTCTACATTAGCTTACACAAAGCCATCCTGACACACCAGAGAGATTAACGGACTCAAAACATCCTCATATAAATATGAGAGCCCTGCTTGTGGTTCAGTAGAAGGGGTGTTGTCCTACTCCCTCAGATCCCTAAGTTCACTGGGGAGTACCCACTGCTCCAGTCCCCAGTCTGTGGCCACAGTGCAGGCATGGGGCCCCAAGTTCAGCTGCCCAAACTGCATATGCCAGAACAATGGTCTGGTTCTTTCAACAATGGTCTGGTTCTCTCAAACACACATCAATAAGCAGCTTTTTTGCATGGAGCCTCAGGGCTACCTGCTTCAAGATGAAGCTGAGAGTTGGAGAGACAGCATTATGCAAATGGTATACAAAAAGGCTCCAAAGGTTCCAGATTCAATCACCAGTACCAACAGAAACCAGAGCTAAGCAATGCTCTTGTATTAAAAACAAACAAACAGGGAGTCAGGTGTAAGCGCAGTGGGTTAAGTGCACATGGCTCAAAGCGTAAGGACTGGAGTAAGGATCCTGGTTCAAGCCCCTGGCTCCCCACCTGCAGGGGAGTCACTTCACAAGTGGTGAAGCAGGTCTGCAGGTGTCTATCTTTCTCTCCCCTTCTCTGTCTTCCCCTCCTCTCTCCATTTCTCTCTGTCCTATCTAACAACTATGACATCAATAACAACAACAATAATAACTACACCAATAAAACAAGGGCAACAAAAGGGGATAAATAAATATAAGTATTTTTAAAAGTAAGTAATGCATGAAAAAACAAACAGACAAAAAACTCCAAAACCAACCAACCAGCAAAACTGACCATCTTTTTCCCAGTCAATGGTTGCCAGAAACTCATTGAAGTGAACATTGAGCCCAAACTTACCACCTTTTAGGAGAAATGTACAGAGACAGAATTTGCTTCTAGCTCTGGGTATAGAATGGAAGGTCTCCATGAACTGACAAAGTTTCCCCAAGAAGCAAGTGTCTTGGGTCCTAGTCCTGGTCCCCTGTTGCTGGATGAGGGGGAGTCCCTGATATAGACCCAGGAAAACTGCTGAAAGAACCCCAAGTCTGTTCTGGTATAGTGGATGCTAGTTTAACTATGAGTAACTTGGACATTGTAAAAAATATAAATAAATAAATAAATAGAAGGGCATTCCTGGACTCATTGATGTTGCTGTGCTTTATTGCCTGGAGTTCCATAGGACTAGCAGATACTACAAGCTTTTCAGTCTCTCTAAATGTCAATTGGAAGGTTGTAAGAAAGTTGCTAAACAAGGTAAAAAGCTAGTAATGGAAACACTCAACATCCAGGATCTTGTTGGTGTGTTATTTTGAGGGAACAGTGTACTGAGCAAAACAAGGAAGAGGCTTCAAGAATGCTCAACTTTCAACCAACATAATACTAAAGAAGCTAAAGAAAAAAATAGCAGGAACAGCTATCATGGGGCAAAAGTCTATCTTTTTTGAGAACTTCTAAGTCTGAATCTAGTAAAAAATGAGGTTTTTAAAAATCATTTTATTGGGAATTAATGTTTTACAGTACAGTTGTTGACACATGGGTAAAATTTCTCATCTCCCCATGATAGGTGTCTGCAAAACACTCTCACCCCCAACTCAGTCAGGCCTGTGCTTCATCATGCACCAGGACCCCAAAGCCCTGCTCCCTTCTACTCCTTCCCCAAAGTTCTTTACTTTGATGAAAGCCACCAAACCCAGTCCAAGTTTTAGTTTTTTAGTTCACATTTTCCCTTTCTATCCTTTTTTCTTAAGTTCCACCTATGAATGAGGTCCAGTATTCATCCTTCTATTTTTGGTTTATCTCACTTAAACCAAAAATTCCTTTTATTTTTATTAAATTTATTCCTTCAAGCTCCATCCAAAATGAGGTGAAAGAGGTGACTTCATTATTCTTGACAAGTGAGTACTGTTCCATTGTGTGTGTGTATCTCACAGTATCTTTTTTTTTTAAATTATTTATAAAAAGGAAGCACTGACAGAAACCATAGGATAAGAGGGGTACAACTTGTGGTCTGGGAGGTGGCACAGTGGCTAAGGAACTAGACTCTCAATCATGAGGTCCTGAGTTCAATCCCCAGCAGCACATGTACCAGAGTGATGTCTGGCTCTTTCTCTCTTTCCTCCTATCTTTCTCATTAATAAATAAATAAAATCTTTACAAAAAAAGAGGGGTACAACTCCATACAATTTCCACCACCAGAACTCCCTATCCCATCCCCTTCTCTGATAGCTTTCCTATTCTTTATCTCTCTGGGAGTATGGGAGTATGGGATGCAGAAGGTGAAAGGTCTGGCTTCTGTAATTGCTTCCCCACTGAACATGGGCATTGGCAGGTTGATCCATACTCCCAGCCTGTCTCTCTCTTTCCCTAGTGGGTCAGGGTTCTGGGGGAAGCTGGGCTTCAGGACACATTGGTGGGGTCATCTGCCCAGGGAAATCCGGTTGGCATCATGTTAGCATCTGGAACCTGGTGGCTGAAAAAAGAGTTAACATATAGAGCCAAAAAAATTGTTGACTAATCATGAACCTAAAGGCTGGAATAGTTCAGATGAAAAGTTGGGGGGTCTCCATTTTGTAGATAGCTGGTAGGCCTATTTTAGTTATATTCCAAAGAGCCCATGACTATACTAGTTGTTGTTTTTTAATATAGTTTTTATTTATAAAAAGGAAACACTGACACGAACCATAGAATAAGAGGGGTACAACTCCACACAATTCCGACCATCCTCTCCCCTGATAGCTTCCCTATTCTTTATCCCTCTGGGAGCATGGACCAAGGGACATTATGGGGTACAGAAGGTGGAAGGTCTGGCTTCTGTAATTGCTTCCCCACTGAACATAGGCATTGACAGGTTGATCCATACTCCCAGCCTGTCTCTTTTCCTAGTGGGGCAGGGCTCTGGGGAAGCAGGGCTCCAGGACACATTAGTGGGGTCATCTGCCCAGGAAGGTACAGTTGGCATCACGGTAGCATCTGGAACCTGGTGACTGAAAGAAGAGTTAATATATAAAGCCAAAAAAATTATTGACTAATCATGAACCTAAAGGCTGGATTAGTGCAGATGAAGATTTGGGGATCTGTGTTTTGTAGATCATTAGTAGGCCTATTTTAGTTATATTCCAAAGGGCCCGTGACTATACTAGTGGTTTTTTTTTTTTTTTTTCTGAGCCTGACATCTGATATGCAGGTGGATCCAAGTTATTGTCTGGGGAGATGATGTCATGGATGGAAAAAGGACCAGAAATCTGGATCAGGGAAGAGAGTAGCTCCCAAATATGGGAAAGGTGTATAAATATTGTTGATTGTAAATCCCATCGATTTGATCTGATCTGGGGCCCATATGCAGCTTAGGAGCCTATGTAACTGCTCCATCCCTGTAGATCTGGTCTCACATTCTATCTACCACAGCATTCTTAGCTACTCACTTCTCCTCAGACACCTGGATTACTTCTATATTTGGGCTATTACAAATTGCGCTGCTATGAATATAGGTATACATAGAACTCTTTGAGAATTTTAAAAGAATATGGACATAAAAAATCTAGGCATCAAAACAAAAAAAATTAAATTAAAAAAGCTTCCAAAATGACTCCCACATCTATGGACATCTAATGTTTTTTAAAAAAATTTTTAATATTTATTTATTTTCCCTTTTCTTGCCCTTATTGTTTTTTATTTTTGTTGTAGTTATTATTGTTGTTGTTATTTATGTCATTGTTAGATAGGACAGAGAGAAATGGAGAGAGATGGGGAAGACAGAGAAGGGAGAGAAAGAGACATGCTTCACCACTTGTAAAGTGACTCCCCTGCAGGTGGGGAGCCAGGGGCTCGAACCGGGATCCTTACACAAGTCCTTGCGCTTTGCACCATGTGTGCTTAACTGGATGCCCGACTCCCATCTAATGTTTTTTTTTAAATATTATTTATTTTTTGTTGCCCTTGTTTTTATTGTTGTTGTAGTTATTATTGTTGATGTCATTGTTGTTGGATAGGACAGAGAGAAATGGAGAGAGGAGGGGAAGACAGAGACGGGGAGAGAAAGATAGACACCTGCAGACCTGCTTCACCGCTTGTGAAGCGACTCCCCTGCAGATGGGGAGCCGGGGACTTGAACCGGGATTCTCACCTAGGTCCTTGAGCTTTGTGACACTTGCGCTTAGCCCACTGTGTTTAACCTGCCTGATGCCCCACTAATGTTTTTTAAAGGGGGCCCCAAGATATTAAATGAAGAGAGTCTCTTGTAAAAAATAGGCTAGGAAAATTGGGTTGAAATATGCAGAAGAATGAAGCTGCTGAACCACTACATTTCACCATACTCAAAAGTAAACATCAAATGGATCAAGGATTTGGATGTTAGACTAGAAACCATCAAATACGTAGTGGTGGAACTCTTTCCAATCTCAGTTTTATGGGCATTTTTGGTAACTCAAGTCCAATCGCAAGTAAGAAAGAAACAAAAATAGACCAATGAGACCACATCAAATTGAAAAGCTGTTGGATAGTATGCCAGCTCCCCCTGGCTTCTGCTTAACCATATGCCTATATAGGGATAGATTTAATCCCATTCAAAGCTTTGGTCTATTTACATAAATCATTTTTACATTTACATAAAGCACCACACTCCCTCCAGGGCATTGGTGGTTTAGTGGTAGAATTCTCACCTGCTCCACCCCTCTCCTTGTCACACCCTGATCCTCTCTTTGTCACACTTATTTTCACCAGTCACTTTTCACCCACCCTCTCTATATCACATCCTGTTTCCACCCTACTTGGAGAGTATAAAAACAGCTGCTCTTCTGATTAAAGACACTTGGAAATTGCTTTCCGGCTCCAAGAGTTCCAGAGTGTATCTCCTGCGAAGTTAGTGCGGCACGAGTTACTGATCCCTCTCCCACGCAGCAGCCTAGATCAGCTCCAGTTGAGTTCTCTCCAACCCAGAGAGCACTAGCTCAGGAAGAAGTACCCTCAGGCTATCCCAGCAAAAAGCTTCTGCAAAGCAAAAGAAAACCACCACTCAAACAGAGACTTCTACAGAATGGAAGAAGATTTTTATATGCTATACATAAAACAAAAGACTAACCATATATATATATATCATCAAACTCAGCAACAAAAGAACAAATGACCCTCTCTGAAAGTGGGGAGAAGGTATAAACAGAATATTCACTAAAGAAGAGATCCAGATGGCCAACAGATATATAACTTTTTTTTTGCCTCCAGGGTTATTGTTGGGGCTTGGTGCCTGCACTATGAATCCACTGCTCCTGAAGGCTATTTTTCCCCCTCTGTTGCCCTTGTTGTTTTATCACTGCTGTGGTTATTACTATTATTGTTACTGATGTCATTATTGTTGGGTAGGACAGAGAGAAATGGAGAGAGAAATGGAAGAGAGAGAGGGAAAAAGACACCTGCAGACCTGCTTTACCACTTGTGAAGTGACCCCCCTGCAGGTGGAGAGCCGGGGGCTTGAACCAGGATCCTTACTCCGGTCCTTGCGCTTTGTGCTATGTGTGCTTAACCCGCTGCGCTACTGCCTGACCCCCATAAAAAATATTTTAAGGGCTGGGTAGTATCACTCCTGGTTGAGCATGCACAGGCACTCCCAACAGCCACCTGCAAGATGGAAACTTCATCCTTGAAGTGGTGAAGCAGTGTTGCAGGTGTCTTTATCTCATTCTTTAGTCCCCCTTCCTTCTCAACGTCTTTGTCTCTATATAAAGTAAATAAGATATATTATTTAAAAAAAAGAAAAAGGAAAAAAATGCTCCAAGTCACTGATTGTCAGAGAAATGCAAAGAAAGACATCAGTGAGATACTACCATTTCACTCCTGTGAGCATGTCATACATCAGAAAGGACAGTAACAATAAATGTTGGAGAAACTCTGGGGGTAAAAAAACTATCCTACACTGCTGGTGGGCATGTAAACTGGTCCAGCCTCTGTGGAGAGCAGTCTGGAAAACTCTCAGAAGGCTAGAACTGAACCTACTATATGACCTAGACTCTCTAGGAACCAAACACACCCATCCAAGAAGATTTGTGTATCCTATGATCATAGAGGCACAATGTGTAATAGTTAAAACCTGGAAGCAACCTGTATGTTCAAAAACTGATGGGTGGCTATAAAAGTTGTGGAATACTACTCAGCTATTAGGAATGATGAATTTACCTTCTTTACCTCATTTTGGATGGAACTTCAAGGAATCATGTTAAGTGAGATAAGTCAGAAAGAAGGATGAATATGGGATGATCTCACTCATAGAAGTTGAGAAATAAGAACAGAAGGAGGGAACACAAAAAAGAACTTGGACTGGGTTTGATGTATTACACTAAAGTAGAGGACTCAGAGGTGGAAGAGGAAAGCTCAGGTCCTGAAGGAAGACATAGGCTTCGGTTGAGAATGTTTTGTAGAAAATTGAGGAATTTTACATATGCATCAACAACTATATTTACTGTAAACCATCAATACCCCCAGTTAAAAAAAAAAACCTCTTCAAAATTGGACAGTGAGACACAGAACTGTGGTGCTAGGTGCAGTGTGGAACTATACCCTGTAACTTTACTATCTTGTAAACCACTATTAATCACAAAGTTAAAAATGGCTTGTAAAATTTTTTTAAATCCAAAATTGGATGGACACAAACACACATACTCACACCACTCCCATTTAACATGCTCTCCTTGAAATGTGCAATTTATACTCCTTCTGAAATGGAAAAATTTCACCCCATGTAGGTATTTTAATCTATGTACCTGGTACAGATTTCTATTTCCTCTGTGATATAGGGACATATAGCCTAAGTCTATATTTCCTCTGTGGCAGATGGGTCTCATAGCAATCAGTAACTGCAGCTACCTCCTTCCTCTCTCCACATTCCTAAGCAGGACAGCTAGGGAGGAATCCAGCCTAGCCAGAAGAGATAAGACCCCTGTATCCAGCTAGCACCAAGGCCAAAGATCATGTGCCTGCAGTGTGCCAATGTATGTATTCTCTTTGTAACCAGGATGTAAAACTATATAAACAGTGCTGTTCCTTTGTTTGGGGCAGAGAACTTCCTAGAAGGATCCAGATCTCTCACCCACCAGTGTATTAAATTTCTCTCTATTCACCACACTCAGTTCTGGTCTCCTGTTTGGGGATGATTTCTACAACACTTCCCCCTTTCTTTGAAAAATAAACTACAACCCCACCAATGTGGGGAGCTCCGATTCCCCAGAAACCTGTTCCACTAGGGAAAGAAAGAGGCAGGCTGGGAGTATGGATCGACCTGCTAACGCCCATGTTCACCAGGGAAGCAATTACAGAAGCCAGACCTTCCACCTTCTGCATTCCACAATGACCTTGGGTCCATACTCCTAGAGTTAAAGAATAGGAAAGCTATCAAGGGATGGGATGGGATACAGAGTTCTGGTGGTGGATATTGTGTGGAGTTGTATCCCTCTTATCCAATGGTTTGTCTGTGTTTCCTTTTTATTTGAAAAAAAAAACTTAAAAAAAAAACTACTGGGAGTCAGGCAGTAGTGCAGTGGGTTAAGCGCCTGTGTCACAAAGCACAAGGACCGGCTTAAGGATCCCGGTTTAAGCCCCTGGCTCCCCACATGCAGGGGAGTCGTTTCACAAGTGGTGATGCAGGTTTGCAAGTGTCTGTCTCTTTCTCCCCCTCTGTGTCTTCCCCTCCTCTCTCTGTCCTATCCAACAACAACAACATCAATAACAACAACAAATTAACTACAACAACAATAAGAAAATAACAAAGGTGACAAAAGGGACTAGATAAATAAAAATAAATAAATAAATAAACTACTGGAGGTCTCAGCAGTAGCTCATTGGGTTAAATGCAAGTGGCGGGAAGCTCAAGGACCAGCACAAGGATCCCAGTTAAAACCCCTGGGTCCCCACCTGCAGAGGGGTCAATTCACAAATAGTGAAGTAGGTCTGCAGGTGTCTTTCTCTCACCCTCTTTGTCTTCCCCATCTCTATCAATTTCTCTCTGTCATATCCAACAACTGCAGCAATAACAAGGGCAAAAAAATGGGAAAATGGCCTCCAGGAGAGTGTATTCATGGTGCAGGCACCGAGTCACAGTAATAATCCTGGAGGAAAATAATAAATAAACTTTGGGGCGGGGGTAGTGGTGGCAGTGGTGGTGCACCAGGTTAAGTGCACATAGTATGAAGCGGAAGGACACACTCAATTATCTTGGTTCAAACCCTGGCTCCCCACTTGCAGGGGGGGTCTTTTCACAGATGGTGAGACATGTCTGCAGGTGTCTCTATGTCTCTTTCCCTTTCTATCTCCCCCCTCCCAATTTCTCTCTGTCCTATCTAATAAAATAGGGGAAAAATGGTCTCTAGGAGCAGTGGATTTGTTACCAGCACCAAGCTCCAGTGATAACCCTGGAGGAAGCAGTAAAATAAAATAAACTTCTTTTTAAAAATAAATATCACAAACGGCAGAGGTGGGGCTACGGAGCAGCAGCAGTTGTGTTTCTCTCCTCTCCTTTCCCAGGTCAACTAGGAATTTCAAAGGAGATCACCTGGGACCACAACAAGACAGGACTAGAATGACTTCAGGAACCCACCAAATCACCAGTGAGTGTAAACACGTGTGGCTTGTGGACAGAGAGGAGCCCAAGGAGAGATTGAGTGGTTGGTAACAGTCAGCAGTTTACCAGTTGAGGCACCACCTCAAGTCTGTTTTACTAACAAAAAGACAGCTGAATGGAGGAGAGGATTCCCCTAAGACTCACCAAATGCAACTATGAGTCTCCATTCCTACTGCCCTCAGAGGTTGGAGCAGTGGGGGGAAGCCCTGTGTTGACATTTGGGAACAGAGAACTGACCAGGAAACTCAGAAGATCTACACCTTGGTGGCCTAGCAGTGGGGCTGTATAGTGGGAGCCTTTTCACATTGTTCTCCTGATGAAAATACAGACTATAAATGGGACTTGTTTAGAAACTCAAAGGGCCCAACAGTGCTGCCTGGCTTGGCAGAGTAGCTGAATTGAGCCCAGAGCTTTGGATCCTTGGGGTGTGAGAGTCTCTTAGCATAAAGACTGTGCTATCTCTCCCACACCATGCTTTATCTCTTAGGAGTGAGTGATTAAGCTAACAAGCCTACTTATAGCTTAAAAGCCCTCAGGCTTCCATAGCCTACAGGGAAGAAAAAGAACAAAAGAGGCTTTAACAGCCAATGTGCTTCAACTCAGGGATTGAAATAATATTGAAACACTGTTGATTTTCACAACTGTGAACTCTTTAAGTACCTTACTCAGACACAAGTCAATCCAGGCAATAGTGACAAGTTATTTGAAAAGTACTGAGAGAAGGACCGCATAACATAGTATATAGAATGGTTAAACCAACAAGAAGAAATATTGGAGAAATGAACCAGGACAAGTGTCGGGCATTAAACCATCTCCCCCTGCTCCATGCTTCATTGCTGATAGTATTGCCTATTTACATAATCATTGTTTTGCCTGATCTATCTTCTTTCTACCTCGAGACCCACCCTGTCTGCAGGGTATATTAATCCTACCAGTTAAAACCATCGCAACAGTTGGTAAGGATGCTTCCACCTTCCCAGCATGCCTTTTGCCTCTCTCCACCCCCTTTCCTAGCTATCTCCATCCCAACTTGCCACTTCTGGCTTTATCCCATAAAACCCACTTCTGTTCCTGGCTTCACTTTCTTTTCTCTCCCATGTCCCGACCTGGAGAAGGGCTGGTATGCAGTCCAGGAGACTGCCATTGTGTTTTGGCGCCACGTGGCTTTTCCCAGTGTGCTCACGCCCTACTCTGGAGCTCTCGTACAAATAGAGATTTTTATTGCTACTGCCACGAGCTTGGTTCCTGGATCCTCTCTCCCACCCACGAAGCTAGCCCGGCAGACAAGAGTCCAGATAAAAGCCCCCACAAAATAGTGAGGTCAACATCCAAACACTAGTTAAGGAAATAGTCACAGGAGTAAGTAAATAGTTTGAAAGAATTGTCATCAGAAATACAGAAACAACAAATGAGACTCTGGAAGAAAACACTAGTTATCTCAAGGTTATAAGAGAGCTGAAGGCTGAAATAGCTTGGAACACAACTATCTGAACAAGCTAAAACAGTATCAGAACAGGGTAACAAAATAGATGAACTCCAGAAAACAGTAGAAACAGTAGAGGGGAGAGAGAGAATACAATAAATGAGGCTGAAGACAGAATTAACAAGATTAAGGATGAATTAGAGACAACTAAAAAAGAAGTAAGAGACCTCAAAAAGATATTAAGAAATACTGAAAACAACAACAGAGACATATGGGATGACATCAAAAGAAATAATATGGGTAGAGGGTAGATAGCACAATGGTTATGAAAATAGATTCTCATGCCTGAGGCACCAAAGTCCCAGGTTCAATCGCCTGCATAACCATAAGCCAGAGATGAACAGTGTCCTGGTTAAAAAATAAAAATACATACATAAATAAAATAATATATGGGGAGTCCAGCGGTAGTGCAGTGGGTTAAACAAAGCACAAGGATTGGCGTAAGGATACCGGTTTGAGTCCCTGGCGCCCCACCTGCAGGGGAGTTGCTTTACAAGTGGTAAAGGAGGTCTGCAGGTATCTCTCTTTCTCCCCCCCTCTGTCTTTCCCTCCTCTATCCATTTCTCTCTGTCATATCCAAAAACAACAACATCAATAACAACAATAATACCTACAATAGTAAAATAGCAAAGAAAACAAAAGGGAATAAATAAATATTTTTTTTAAAAAAAAGAAATAGTATCTGCATTATTAGCTTACCATAAGAAAAAAAGGGAGGGGAAGAAAACATTCTTCAGGACATAATAGCTGAGAACTTCTCTAGTCTAGACAACATAAAAGACATAAAGGTTCAAGAAGGCCAGAAGGTCCCAAACAGAATTAACCCAGACTTAAAGACACCAAGACACAACATATTTAGACTGGAAAGGAATAAGGATAAAGAAAGGATCCTGAAGGCTGCAAGAGGAAAACAAAGAGTCACCTACAGAGGAAAACCCATAAGATTAGCAGCAGACTTCTCCATACAAACACTACAGGCCAGAAGAGAATTCCACGATATCTATCCAGTGCTCAATGAGAAAGGCTTTCAACCAAGGCTACTGTATACTGCTAGACTGTCATTCAGACTAGGTGGAGGCATAAAAACCTTCTCAGACAATCAACAGTTAAAAGAATCAACTATCACCAAGCCTGCCCTGAAAGAAGTTCTGAAAGGTCTCCTATAAACATTCAGACCACCATAATATGCCAACACTCTAAAAATCAACAAAAATGGCATTAAAATATCTTCAGTCTATGATATCAATAAATGTCAATGGCC
This sequence comes from Erinaceus europaeus, assembly GCF_950295315.1. Taxonomy (NCBI): domain Eukaryota; kingdom Metazoa; phylum Chordata; class Mammalia; order Eulipotyphla; family Erinaceidae; genus Erinaceus; species Erinaceus europaeus. The sequence goes on along the minus strand of NC_080173.1, from coordinate 40,796,297 downwards.
TGAATTCACCTATTAAAAGGCACAGAGTAGGAAGATGGATCAGAAAGCACAACTCAACCATATGTTGTCTACAGGAAACCCACCTAACTCAACAAGACAAGCACAGACTTAAAATGAAAGGATGGAAAACTATCATACAAGCCAATGGCCCACAAAAAGAGCAAGAACAGCTATTCTCGTATCTGACATGATAGACTTTAAAATAAATAAAATTTAAAAAGCTAGAGCTGGACACTACTTAATGCTCAGAGGATCAGTCAATCAAGAGGACTTAACAACTATTAACATCTATGCACCCAATGAGAAGCCATCTAAATACATCAAACGTCTACTTAAAGAGCTACAGCAATATATTAACAGCAACACAGTCATAGTAGGGAACTTCAACACCGCACTGTCTCAACTTGACAGATCATCCAGGCAGAAAATCAATGAAGATGTGAGGGAGCTAAATGAGGAGGGAGATAAACTAGAACTATTGGACATTTTCAGAGTCATTCATCCCAAGAAACTGGAATACACATTTTACTCAAGTCCACATGGGTCATTCTCAAGGATAGACCATATGTTAGGCCACAAAGACAGCATCAGCAAATTCAAGAGCACTGAAATCATCCCAAGCATCTTCTCAGACCACAGTGGAATGAAACTAACACTTAACAATGAACAAAAGATTAGTAATAGCCCCAAAATGTGGAAGCTCAACAGTACACTTCTTTGTTGTTGTAGTTATTGTTGTTGTTGTTGTTGGATAGGACAGAGAGAAATGGAGAGAGGAGGGGAAGACAGAGAGGGGGAGAGAAAGACAGACACCTGCAGACCTGCTTCACCGCCTGTGAAGCGACTCCCCTGCAGGGGAGCCGGGCTTCGAACCGGGATCCTTACACCGGTCCTTGTGCTTTGCGCCACCTGCGCTTAGCCCGCTGCGCTACAGCTTGACTCCCCAACAGTACACTTCTTAACAACTACTGGGTCAAAGAGGAAATCAAGGAAGAAATCAAAATGTTTTGAGAGTTCATTGAAAATGAAGACACAAGCTATCAAAATATTTGGGACAGAGTGAAGGCAGTACTGAGGGAGAAGTTCATAGCCATACAAGCGCACATTAGGAAACAAGAAAAAACACAAATAAATAACCTGATTGCACACCTTAAAGACCTAGAAGAAGAACAAAGGAACCCTAAAGCAACCAGAAAGACAGAAATCACTAAAGTTAGGGCAGAAATCAATAACACTGAAACTAAGAAAACCATAAAAAAGATCAATGAAAGTAAATGTGGGTTCTTCGAAAGAGTAAACAAAATTGGCAAGCCTTTAGCCAGACTTACAAAACAAAAAAGGGAGAAGACCTAAATAAATTGGATTATAAATGAAAGAGGAGATATCACAACAGACACTGCAGAAATTGAACATATTGTGTGAGACTTCTAACTATATGCCACCAAGCTAGAGAGCCTAGAAGAAATGGCCCATTTCTTAGATACCTACAAACTTCCAAAATTAAGTAAAGGTGAATTAGATAAAATGAACAGGTCCATCACAGCTAACGAAATTGAAACAGTTATCAAAAACCTTCTCAATAATAAAAGTCCTGGACCAGATGGTTTTACAAATGAATTCTACAAAACCTTCAAAGAAGAACTAATACCTCTACTTTTAAAAGTCTTCCAGAAGATTGAAGACACTGGAATACTCCCTGCCAGCTTCTATGAAGCCAACATCACTCTGATACCAAAAGCAGACAGGGATACAACCAAAAAAGAAAACTACAGACCAATATCTCTGATGAACATAGATGTGAAAATATTGAACAAAATTCTAGCTAACCAGATACAGCAGTATATTAAAAAGATTGTTCATCATGACCACGTGGGGCTTATCCCAGGTATGCAAGGTTGGTTTAATATACGTAATCAATCAACGTGATCCACCACATCAACAAAAGCAAGACCAAAAACCACATGGTCATTTCAATAGATGCAGAGAAAGCCTTTGACAAAATCCAACATCCCTTTATGATCAAAACACTGCAAAGACAGGGAATAAATGGAAAATTCCTGAAGATAGTGATGTCCATTTATAGCAGACCTATAACCACCATCATACTCAATGGTGAAAAACTGGAAGCATTTCTACTCCTATCAGGTACTAGACATGGCTGCCCACTATCACCATAAGTATTCAACATAGTGTTGGAAGTTCTTGCCATAGCAATCTGGCAGGAGCAAGGAATTAAAGGCATACAGATTGGAAGAGAAGAAGTCAAACTCTCCCTATTTGCAGATGACATGATAGTATACATAGAAAAGCCTAAGGAATCCAGCAAGAAGCTTTTGGAAATCATCAGGCAATGTAGTAAGGTATCAGGCTACAAAATTAGCATTCAGAAGTCAGTGGCATTCCTGTCTGCAAACACTAAGAAATTGAAATCCAGAAATCAATTCCTTTTACTATAGCAACAAAACCAATAAAATATCTAGAAATAAACCTAGCCAAAGAAGTAAAAGACTTGTATACTGAAAATTATGAGTCATTACTCAAGGAAATTGAAAAAGACACAAAGAAGTGGAAAGATATTCCATGTTCATTGATTGGAAGAAATAACATCATTAAAATGAATATACTACCCAGAGCCATATACAAATTTAAAGCTATCTCTATCAAGATCCCAAGCACATTTAAAAAAATTTAAATGTTTATTTATTTATTCCATTTTGTTGTCCTTGTTGTTTTTTATTGTTGTAGTTGATGTCCTTATTGTCGGATATGACAGAGAAATGGAGAGAGGAGGGGAAGATGGGGAGAGAAAGATAGACACCTACAGATCTGCTTCACCACTTGTGAAGTGACTCCTCTGCATGTTGTAAATTAACTTAAAAAGGGGTTTTGGTTTGGGGGGTGCTATGGTGTGTGAAGGGATTCACAGCAGGGAGGTGGGAACTACTTTAAACAATACAAGGTTTATTAGGTTGAAACCGGTAAAAGGCAAAATAAGCACTTATCATCAAGGGTTAAGATTACGCTAGGTCCATAAAGTCTGAATATAGTTATCAAAAGTTTAGTCCCATAAGATAAACAACTATCAGCTCTGGTAAAGGTAGCTCATGGCTATAGAGGGGTCTAAAAGTTTACTGGCTAGCATAGTCACACGTGTTCATTTCTCAGGAAAAGTAGCCATGGCGGAACCTGGTGTACCTCCGTCGAGATGCCTCTGCCCAGAAGCAGCAGCAGCCAAAGAGAGAGAGAGAGGAGACTGACTTCCGGTTGGCTGTACTTTTTAGTGTATTCAGCCTATCCGCAATACTTTGTACACCAGCACGGACTGGATCCACCCACAGTCCACCAGGAACCTGTGCAGATCACTGCATACTCTGTCGCCAAGACTGATGTCAGCACTGTGTTGGGACTTCCATCCATGGTCGCTGGTATACTGTGTCACCATACCTGCAGGTGGGGAGCTGGGGGCTCGAACTGGGATCCTTATGCCGGTCCTTGTATTTTGTGCTACCTGAGCTCAACCTGCTGTGCTACTGCCAAACTCCAGCCAACAGCATTTTTTAGGAGAATAGATCAAATGCTACAAATGTTTATCTGAAACCAGAAAAGACCTAGAATTGCCAAAACAATCTTGAGAAGAAAGAACAGAACTGGAGACATCACACTCCCAGATCTCATATTATATTATCGGGCCATTGTCATCAAAACTGCTTGATACTGGAACATGAATAGACACACTGACCAGTGGAATAGAATTGAGAGTCCAGAAGTGAGGCCCCACACCTATGGACATCTAATCTTTGACAAAGGTGCTCAGACTATTAAATGGAGAAAGCAGAGTCTCTTCAACAAATGGTGTTGGAAAAAATGGGTTTAAACATGCAGAAGAATGAAACTATTTCTTTTCTTTTTTTTCTTCCTCTTTTTTCTTTCTCTAGAAGAATAGAACTGAACAACTATATTTCACCAAACACAATAGTAAATTACAAGTGGATCAAGGACTTGAATGTTAGACCAGAAACTATCAGATACTTAGAGGAAAATATTGGCAGAACTATTTTCCGCATCAATTTTGAAGACATCTTCAGTGAAACGAATCCAGTTACAAAGAAGACTAAGGCAAGTATAAACCTATGGGACTACATCAAATTAAAGAGCTTCTGCACAGCAAAAGAAACCAATATCCAAACAATGAGACCCCTCACAGAATGGGAGAAGATATATAATAATTACAGGGAATAAAACGTGTAAAACAAAAGAATCCATTCAAGTCACAGATAGTTTAACAGAGTTTAATTCAAAGCAGAAAAATATTTTCATAATATTTTCTGTAGATGCATGGAACACAGAGAAAATAAGAAATAGCATAATCATACCCATATAGACCCTTATAGTGGATATCTGAGACTGTGAAGGTATTAAACTAGGTTTAAATATGGTAGCATAAATAAGGACAAATTATATACCTGAAAGCAAAAGTGCATAATAGTCTGCAGTGAATCAATAAATGAAGAAAGCAAGTAGAAAGATTTAAAAAGACACCATAAAGTTCATAATGAAATAGTTACTACTTAGACCTAGATAACCTCCTCACCTACTTCTTATTATACTTCCCTCAGACACTCCAAAGCTAACCTTATCAAAGTAAGGACTGCAAAAGCTGTATAAGGGCAAGAGACTGGCATACTTTAACGATAACTCTTTAGTCACTATCAGGCCACCCCGTCAGCTGGGGCCCTATTTGGGGAGTCCTGAGATTCCCAAACAGACATGCTGGGCCTAGAACTCCAATAGACCCCTCTCTCCATTGTCACTGGTCATCTCCATCAGGAACAACACAATGGACTCCTTTGTGGGCCCCCATAGCACCTTGCCCTCAATGTGGATCGACAATGGTAGAGAATGTTCTTCCATACTCTGAAGGGAGGCTGGACTCTGTGTTCCACCTGAGGAAGATGGGTCCAGAAATTGGGGCAGCTTGGAACATTCCTACTCATGACCACAGAATATGAGCTCAGATCTACAGGGATGCAAAGGCCATATAGGCTCCTAAGCTGAATATGGGCCTTAGATCAGATCAAATCAATGCAGTTTACAGTCAACAATATTTATACCCCTTTCCCATATTAGGGAGCTACTCTCTTCCCTGATTCGGCTTTCTGGTACTTTTTCCAGCCATGACATCATTTCCCCACACAATAACTTGGGTCCACCTGCATATCAGATGTCAGACTCAGGAAAAAACTAGTATAGTCATGGGCCCTTTGGAATATAACCAAAATAGGCCTAGTAGCTATCTGCAAAACGGAGACCCCAAATCTTCATCTTCAGTATTCCAGCCTTTAGGTTCACAATCAGTCAAAAATTTGGCTTTTTATATTAACTCTTTTTTTCAGTCATCAGGTTCCAGATGCTACCATAATGCCAACTGGACTTCCCTGGGCAGATGACCCCACTAATGTGTCCTGGAGCCCTGCTTCCCCAGAGCCCTGCCCCACTAGGGAAAGAGAGAGACAGGCTGGGAGTATGGATCAACCTGTCAACGCCCAAGTTCAGTGGGGAAGCAATTACAGAATCCAGACCTTCCACCTTCTGTACCCCATAAAGACCCTGGGTCCATACTCCCAGATGGTTAAAGAATAGGAAAGCTATCAGGGGAGGGGATAGGATAGGGAGTTCTGGTGGTGGGAGTTGTGTGGAGTTGTACCCCTCTTATTCTATGGTTCTTGTCAGTGTTTCTTTTTTTTATAAATAAAAACTAAAAAAAATAAATTCTGGTATCACACATCTTAACTAGCAAGGCAATTAGATCAATAATAAAAACTTTTCAAAGGAAAGCCCTGCAAGAGACAGGCTCACTTAATAATGGCCCTTTTGGTCAATACCACATCACCTCAAAATCTGGGACGCTAGTTAGGAAATCCTTGGATTCCCACACAAATATGATGAGCCTAGACCTCTGAAGGATCCCTCTGTGCACCTCCACTGGTCATTTCTTTTTTTTTTTAATTTTTTATTTAAGAAAGGATTAATGAACAAAACCATAAGGTAGGAGGGGTACAACTCCACACAATTCCCACCACCCAATCTCCATAACCCACCCCCTCCCATGATAGCTTTCCCATTCTCTATCCCTCTGGGAGCATGGACCCAGGGTCATTGAGGGTTGCAGAAGGTAGAAGGTCTGGCTTCTGTAATTGCTTCCCCGCTGAACATGGGCGTTGACTGGTTGGTCCATACTCCCAGTCTGCCTCTCTCTTTCCCTAGAAGGGTAGGTCTCTGGGGAAGCTGAGCTCCAGGACACATTGTTGGGGTCTTCAATCCAGGGAAGCCTGGCCAGCATCCTGGTGGCATCTGGAACGTGGTGATTGAAAAGAGAGTTAACATACGAAGCCAAACAATTTGTTGAGCAATCATGAATCCCAAGCTTGGAATAGTGGAGAGGAAGTGTTAGGGAGGTACTCACTGCAAACTCTAGTGTACTTCTGCTTTCAGGTATATATTTTGCAGTAGTTTATGGATACGTGTGAACATAAGCTCTCTCTCACAGAAACTGGTGTATATCTAGGTTATGGGACTTTGTTAGAAAGTGAACCACCTGAGATGAAATTAGAGTGTACTATAAAAGGAAAGGTCTCACCCGAGTAATGAAGCTGAAGGGTTGTCATTCCACACGTGAAGTCTCTGGACACAGTCTGAGGTGAAGCATGTTGAGGTGGCAATCGCTGCGTTCCACTGGTCATTTCTATCAGCAATGTCATTACAAGTCCTCTTGCGTGCCCTGTCAGGACCGTAGAGTGAGCAGCTATGGTAGGGACTGCCCCAGTCTCTGAAGGGAGGCTGGGATATCCTGCCCTGCCACTCAAGAAAGGTTGGTCCTGAAATGAGTTGAGCCTACACTTATTCCTGGCTGTGACCATGAGTTTCAAGATCAGACCAGTAGGGACTTAGAGGTTATACAGGCTCTAGTGCTAAATGTAAATATACATATACATATACATATACATATATATATATATATATATATATATATATATACACACACATATATTCATATATATTCCCTGGGCTGGGTGGATGGAGGTTAAATAGTTAATTCTATCCACGGGATATTTTCAAGAATAGGAGTTACTCTCTGCCCTAATCCAACTCTCTAGCCCTTTTCTCTACTCTGACACCATTTTCTCATACAATGTTTTTATCCAACTTCATGCTAGCTATCAAACTCAAACAAAAACTACCATAGTCATGAGCTCCTAGTAACAAGCCAAAAATGAATTTCCAAGCTTTCTTCTACCCTAAGACTCCTAATCTCATCTGCTTTGTTGCTACTTTTTTGGTTCCTGTTCATTAACCATTTTTTCTCACTTTATGTCTTGCCACCTTTCAGACACCAAGTTGCAGACAGTACCATGATTCCACACTGACTTCTCTGGGCAGATAACCTCGTCAATGTGTCCTGGAACCTCACCAGAGCCCTACCCCAGTAGAGAAAAACAGAAACAGGCTGTGGGTATGGATTGACCTGCCAATACCCAAATCCAGTGAAGAAGTAATTACAGAATCCAGATCTTCTACCTTCTATACCCCCCAAAAAAAGTCTGGTCCATACTCCCAGTGGGGAAGAAGTGAGGAAGAAGGGTAAGAAGACCGTGAACTCCAGCTCTATTAGGTCGCAGAGAGAGAGGGCAAAAAGGGGAGAGATATTTGGATGTAGTAATAGGGTTATGTGTAACTTGGAGGGGAAGTGAGGATTGGGCCTGGAAGAAAAAGGGAGCAATAATGTACAAATAAAGACAGATAGTTGTAGAGATGACAGTTAACCCATGTCTGCAACCTTGGGAGAACCATGGTGGTTTGCAATGGGATCCAGAACTCTTGATAGTGGAAACAGTGTGGAAATATACCCCTGTTGACATATAATATTGTAAATCAATATTAAAACACTAATAAAAAATTTTAAAAAACAATAAAACTAATTTTAAACTGGAAAAAAAAAAGGAAAGCCCTTGACTAGATGTTTGTGCTGGTGAATTCTATCAAACATTTAAAGAATACCAGGAATAATTCTGTCAAACAACAAAATAATACCAGCTAGCTCACCTGGTAGAGTCCCCTGGGTTTAAATTCTGGAACCATATGGCAGTACCATGGCATTGGGGGGAAGTTCTGTGGATGGTGGAGCAGTGTTGTCATCTCTCTCTCTCTCTCTCTCTCTCTCTCTCTTTCTCATGTAAAAATTGGTCAGGGGAGTTGATACTGTGCATGTGCCAGACCCTAGCACCCCCCCACTTGTCCTTTTTAAAACTCTATCCAAGAAATGAAGAGGAGAAAATACTTCTTAGTACATCTTTTTTTTAATATTTATTTTATTTATTTATTCCCTTTTGTTGCCCTTGTTGTTTTATTGTTGTAGTTATTATTGTTGTTGTCGTTGTTGGATAGGACAGAGAGAAATGGAGAGAGGAGGGGAAGACAGAGAGGAGGAAAGAAAGATAGACACCTGCAGACCTGCTTCACCGCCTGTGAAGCGACTCCCCTGCAGGTGGGGAGCCGGGGTTCGAACCGGGATCCTTATGCCAGTCCTTGTGCTTTGCACCACCTGCGCTTAACCCGCTGCGCTACAGCCCGACTCCCTTCTTAGTACATTTTATGGGAGCACCACAACCCTGATATCAAAGCTAAAAAGGTACTTTAAGAAAAACTGTAAACCAATATCTTTTATGAATATTGGTGTAAAAATCCCCAACAAAACATGAACAAACTGAAATGTAAGGATGGTTCAACATATGAAAATCAAATTGAAAATCAATCATTGATAAAAATGGAGTGAAACACAAATATTGACCTTAATAACCACAGATAAAACACTTGATAACATTCACCACTAGTGGACACAGTTATGACCAGTAAGTTCCAAGGGGGAAACATGCTAAGGATTTGTGGGAATGACTCTCCTTCCTAATAGATGTGCCATGTCTTTCTTCTTAGTCATCTTCTTGAAAAAAGCACGTGAGGTCAAAGATGGAGCAGGCAATCTTGTATGCAACTTGTGATTACGTTGCTAATAGAAGTGACCAGTGGTGATGCAGAGAGGGATCCTTCAGAGGTTTAGGCTCATCATTTTTGTGTGGGAATCCAAGGGTTTCCTGACTAGGGTCCCAGATTTTGAGGTGGCGTGGTATTGACCAAAAAGGCCATTATTAAGTGAGTCTGTCTTTTGCAGGGCTTTCCTTTGAAAAGTTTTTATTATTGATCTAATTGCCTTACTAGTTAAGATGTGTGTCACCAGAATTTAAATCTAGTTTATATACCTTCACAGTTTCAGATATCCACTATAAGGGACTATATGAATATGATTATACTGTCTCTTTGTGTGGTGTGTGTGTCCTTAGTGAATTATCAGGGTGGCATATTGAATCATTCTCATCCCCAAAGAGGTTAAAATCCTAATTACTGGAAATTTGCTACCTTACGTGGTAAAAGAGAATTTGTATGTTTAGTAAAGTATCTCAAAGATGGGAAGATTATCATGGATTATGTACATGGACTGTGCCCAATAGCCCTGTCATTATTACCATTGATTGGTCCAAGTACAAACCTGGGATGGTCCAGCTGGATTTGTCACTGCGGAATGTACACTTTGCTCCAGTAGTGTCACTGGAATGTCAACCCTGGTCTGTCACTCTGATGCTGTGGGCTGCCACACTTGTGTGTATAGAGGGAAGCATGATGGGGTTTCCAGAAGGAGAGATAGGGGCCTCTGATTGGACACAGAGACAGAAAGACAGAAGAAGAAATAGTCCAGGAAGAAATGGAAGGAGGCAGGGAGAAATGTTAAGATCTAGACAAAAAGTAGGGACATTAGCCAACTCCAGGGTGGATGGAAAGTTACTGAGATTGCATAACTTCAGCTTGATCATAGCAGATTCTCTTCCCTTGCTTGAAAAGAACATAAGAATAGCAGTAACAGAAAAATCACCGAGAGGACAACCTGACCTTAAACAACAGTCAGGGGCTTTGTGATACTGACCATCATGGCAATGCTATGTGGCATAGGAATGGACTATTCCAAGTACATATACTCAGACTTTGGGAGTGGATAGGAGGGATCTGAAAGGAAAATCCCACAAGTTCCTTGCCTCTCTTTCTTGAGTCTGCCCATTTCTGGATCAGCTTGGAGTGCGTTTTCACTTTAAAAAACTTTTCTTGTTCACTGGCACTGTCATCCCAGAATTCTTTTCTGTGATGAATGCAGGGACTGTTCTCACTGGAAATAGCAAGAATTGCAAGAAGACTTACAGGGTAACAGAGAAAGACACAGGTCAGGGAGAGAAAGACAGTCAGATGAGCAGAGAGGAAGAGGAGTGCTGGACACACAGGGAAACCATGGAGAAGGCATCAACAGAGACCCAGAAACCAGAGAAATGTCAAAGGACAGGGAGAGAGGCAGAGATGCAGACACCAGCAGAGTTGGGATAGAAAGAAAAAGCACGGGCATAAACACACACATATACACACAGAGAAAGATACTGAGAGAGAAACACATCACTCATACTGTCTTACACCACACACTTTCTCACTTTCACTCAAACACACATTCATCCACAAGTGTTCACCCACACTCACTTGCACACACACACACACACACACACACACACACACACACACACACACACGTTGATATGCTTCGTTACAGGAATTCTGTTTCTGGCCACCCAAGCATCACAAGGAGATAAGTCCCTTCCAATGTCCACAGTAACTGGGTATGGTTGGCCTTGGGCCTGGACTTCTTGGTTTATGTCTCTTCCACCCAAGCATCTGGTATTTAAAAAAAAATTAAGCACACACACACACACACAAACACACAAAATCAAAGTAATTTTAGACTCAGAGAAAGTTGTAAAGATACTGCAGGTTCTATATATGCTCCTCCTGTTTTTCACCTGGCACATCTTGTAGGACCATGGAAAAATTCTCAAAGCTAAGAAATCAGCATTGCTAGCCAATCAAATGACACATTTGATTTCAGATTTCACCATGAAAGCGGGAGGTAGTCAATCCTCTTTTGTAAAAGGACCATACAGCAAACAGTTCCAACTTTGTCACAATCATTGAGCTCTGCACAGAAATAGCGGAGCTGATGCATAAATAGATAGACATGGCTTATGTGCCATGAAATGTTATTTATAAGAACAGGAAAGTTAGCAAGGCAAATCTCACAAGAGAGGCTAGATCTACCTGCCCACAGACCTAAGTACCTTGTATCAGAGTTTTTTGTCTGCTTCAGATCTCACTTTGCCTTTAGTTGTCACATGGCCTTTTCCTTGTCCATGGCCTTTTCCACTTTACCTAAGGTCCTCAATCTTTCCTTGTCTCTCCTTCCCTTGCTATTTTCGAAGCATACTGGTTGGGTAATTGAAATGTTGCTTGGCATGGGGTGGCCTGATGTTTTCTGGTGATTAGAGTGAGATCAAGCATTACTGGAAAAGTCACTCTGGAAATCATGGTGCGTCATTGGTGCGTCACATCCAGGAAGTATGTGGTGACCATTCAGGGAACCTAACCTGATTCATGTCACTGAAGCAGTATTGGCCAGGTTTCTCTGTAGTACAATTATTTCCTTTTGAAATTAATAAGCATTTGGTGAAAGATACTTTGCAGCTGCGCAGATCCTGTTTTTCCTTACCTTTCTCTTGCAGAGTTAAGAGAGTGAAGCTGTGGTGATGATTTATTTGTTTGTTTGTATTTATATTTCCTCAGAGAACTGCTCAGCTCTGGCTTATGGTGGTGCTAGGGACTGAATTTGGGACCCTTGGTGCCTCAAGCATGAAAGTCATTTGCATAACAACTATGCAGTTCTCCCCAGTCCCTGTGGTGGTGGTTTCTGTGCTGTTCCCATGTTGGCTATCTCTTCTTTCTTCTGCATTTTGAGTCCCTGGTCCCCACCTGCAGGGGGAAACTTTACAAGTGGTAAAGCAGGGCTGCAGTTGTCTGTCTTTCTCCCTCTCCATCTCCCACTTCCCTCTCAATTTCTGGCTGTCTCTATCCAATAACTAAATAAAGTTAATGCAAAAATTTTAAAATTTTATTATCTTTACTGGATAGAGACAGCCAGATATTAAGAGGGAAGGGGGAGATAGAGAGGAAGAGAGACAGAGAATCACCTGCAACACTGCTTCACCATTCATGCTTTCTGCCTACAGGTGGGAACTAGGAGCTTGAACCTGGGTCTTTGCTCATTGTAGCATGTGTGCTCAACCAGACGCACCACTACCCAGGCCCCTAGTACTGAATTTTAACTTGTCATAAAATAGCTATCCATGAGTACATTAATATCAATGAATGAGTGCATAAAGAAATGGGGGAAGGAGGCAGTGTTTTCTTCTGGAAAAACTCCACTTAATGAATGCAGAAGAAAGAAGAGATAGCCAACATGGGACTCAAACCTGGGACCTTGAGCATTATAACATGTGCTCAACCTGGCCCCCTAAAATTTTTAATGTTAAAAAAGAACTAAAATATTCAGTACTAGGACTTGATTGCTCTAATCTCTGAGCCTAATAATTGCTCTAATCTCTGTTTTCTGGTGCCTACTTGCATTAAGCTAAGTCCATCAAACCTATGTTCATTTATTCACTCATCAAGCCTTTACTGAGCATTTGCAGGCACTGGTGGAGGCATAGCGCTGACCAAAGCAGGCAGAAAGTGCTGCTTGTTTGTGGGGTAGATGGCATAATGGTTATACAAAGAGATTCTCATGCCTGAGTTTCCAAAGTCCCAGGTTCAATCTCTTACCCCACCATAAATCATAGCTGAGCTATAATTTAAGCTATGATTAAGGAAGAAAAAAAGAGAGAGGTGTGTACTCCTATGTTCATAGCAGCACAATTCATAATAGCTAAAACCTGGAAGCAACCCAGGTGCCCAACAGATGAATGGCTGAGAAAGCTGTGGTATATATACACAATGGAATACTATGCAGCTATCAAGAACAATGAACCCACCTTCTCTGACCCATCTTGGACAGAGCTAGAAGGAATTATGTTAAGTGAACTAAGTCAGAAAGTTAAAGATGAGTATGGGATGATCCCATTCATTAACAGAAGCTGACTTAGAAGATCTGAAAGGGAAACAAAAGCAGGACCTGATCAAATTGTAAGTAGGGCACCAAAGTAAAAACCCAGTGGTGAGGGGTAGACATGTAGCTTCCTGGGCCAGTGGGGGGTGGGAGTGGGCGGGAGGGATGGGTCACGGTCCTTTGGTGATGGGAATGGTGTTTATGTACACTCCTAGCAAAATGTAGACATATAAATCAGTAGTTAATTAATATGAGAGGGGGAAATCAATTGTATGTCTCAAAGGTTCTCAAAAGACAAACTGAATCTTTTTAATAGATAGGCTACGTATTTGATATACGGACTCTCTCAAAAGCCTAGACCAAGTAGATTAGAAGCTTCCAATAGCACAGCTATATACAAGATACTGGGTACTGTACAGCAAACCATAACAAAGGGACTTTTCAAAGTTAACCCAATTAACAAATAATGTGATGATAATATTAACTATTGATTGTCTTTTTGAACCCTAAGAAAGCAGGAACCTCACATCTTCACTATAGAGCCCCTACTTCCCCCAGTCCTGGCACCCTTGGATAGGGCTCACTTTCCCGTATGCATCTCCCAATCCAAACCAAATAATATTGCATCCGCCGATCACAACCTAACCAAAGCAACGATTGCCATCTCAACATGCTTCACCTCAGAGTGTATCCAGAGACTTCACGTGTGGAATGACAACCCTTCAGCTTCATTACTCGGGTGAGACATTTCCTTTTATAGTACACTCTAATTTCTTTCTTTCTTTCTTTCTTTCTTTCTTTCTTTCTTTCTTTCTTTCTTTCTTCCCTTCTTTCTTTCTTTCTTTCTTTAATATATATTTACTCCCTTTTTGTTGCCCTTGTTGTTTTTATTGTTGTTGTAGTTATTGTTGTTGTTATTGATGTCGTCATTGTTGGATAGTACAGAAAGAAATGGAGAGAGGAGGGGAAGACGGAGGGGGAGAGAAAGATAGACACCTGCAGACCTTCACCACTTGAGAAGTGACTCCCCTGCAAGTGGGGAGCTGGGTGCTCAAGCTGGGTTCCTTACACCAGTCCTTGTGTTTTGTGCTACGTGAGCTTAACCTTCTGTGCTACTGCCCGACTCCAGCCAATAACATTTTTTTTTAGGAGAATAGAACAAATGCTATAAATGTTTATCTGAACCAGAAAAGACCTAGAATTGCCAAAACAATCTTGAGAAGAAAGAATAGAACTGGAGGCATCACACTCCCAGATCTCAAATTGTATTATAGGGTCATTGTCATCAAAATTGTTTGGTACTGGAACATGAATAGACATACTGACCAGTGGAATAGAATTGAGAGTCCAGAAGTGAGGCCCCACACTTATGGACATCTAATCTTTGACAAAGGTGCTCAGATTATTAAATGGGGAAAGCAGAGTCTCTTCAACAAATGGTGTTGGAAACAATGGGTTGAAACATGCAGAAGAATGAAACTGAACCACTATATTTTACCAAACACATAAGTAAATTCCAAGTGGATCAAGAACTTGGATGTTAGACCACAAACTATCAGATACTTGGAAGAAAATATTGGCAGAACTCTTTTCCGCATAAATTTTAAAGACACTTTCAATGAAATGAATCCAATTACAAAGAAGACTAAGGCAAGTATAAACCTATGGGACTACATCAAATTAAAAAGCTTCTTCACAGCAAAAGAAACCACTACCCAAACCAAGAGACCCCTCACAGAATGGGAGAAGATCTTTACATGCCATACGTCAGACAAGAGTTTAATAAACAAAATATATAAAGAGCTTGCCAAACTCAACAACAAGAAAAACAAATAACCCTATCCAAAAATGGGAAGAGGACATGGACAGAATATTCACCAAAGAAGAGATCCAAAAGGCCGAGAAACACATGAAAAAATGCTCCAAGTCTCTGTCAGAGAAATGCAAATAAAGACAACAATGAGATACCACTTCACTCCTGTGAGAATGTCATACATCAGAAAAGGTAGCAGCAGCAAATGCTGGAGAGGGTGTGGGGTCAAAGGAATCCTCCTGCACTGCTGGTGGGACTGTAAAGTGGTCCATCCTCTGTGGAGAAGAGTCTGGAGAACTCTCAGAAATCTAGAAATGGACCTACCCTATGATCCTGCAATTCCTCTCCTGGGGATATATCCTAGGGAACCCAAAACACCCATCCAAAAGGATCTGTGTACACATATATTCTTAGCAGCACAGTTTGTAATAGCCAAAACCTGGAAGCAACCCAGGTGTCCAACAACAGATGAGTGGCTGAGCAAGTTGTGGTATATGTACACAATGGAATACTACTCAGCTATTAAAAATGGTGACTTCACCGTTTTCAGCCAATCTTGGATGGAGTTTCTAAACAAGTCCCATTTATAGTTTGTAGGTTCTGAGGCAATTATTCACCATTGTTCTCATCAGGAGAACAATGTGGAAAGGCTCCTACTATATAGCCCCACTGCTAGGCCACCGAGATATAGATCTTCTCCTGAGTTTCCTGGTCAGTTCTCTGCCTCCAGATGTCAGCACAGGGCCTCACCCCCTGCTGCTCCAGCCTTTGAGGGCAGAGGCAGTGGAGACTCACAGTTTCATTTAGTGAGTCTTGGGTGGGTCCTTTCCTGCCTTCAGCTGTCTTTGTTGGTGGAGCATACTGGAGGTGGTGCCTCAACCGGTGGGCTGCCGGACTGTTGCCAGCCACTCAGTCTCTCCTTGGGCTCCTTTCTGTCCATGAGCCACATGTGTTTGCTGGGTGATTTGGTGGGTTCCTGGGGTCATTCTGGTCCTGTCTTGTTGCAGTCCCATGTGATCTCTTTTGGTATTTCTAGTTGACCTGGGAGAGGAGAGGAGAGAAACACAGCTACTGCTGCTCTGTAGCCCCACCTCTGGAAGTCCCGTAGATGTCTTTCAATCATTTTTTTAAATTTTTTATTTAAGAAAGGATTAATGAACAAAACCATAAGGTAGGAGGGGTACAACTCCACACAATTCCCACCACCCAATCTCCATAACCCACCCCCTCCCATGATAGCTTTCCCATTCTCTATCCCTATGGGAGCATGGACCCAGGGTCATTGAGGGTTGCAGAAGGTAGAAGGTCTGGCTTCTGTAATTGCTTCCCTGCTGAACATGGGCGTTGACTGGTCGGTCCATACTCCCAGTCTGCCTCTCTCTTTCCCTAGTAGGGTGGGTCTCTGGGGAAGCTGAGCTCCAGGACACATTGTTGGGGTCTTCAATCCAGGGAAGCCTGGCCAGCATCCTGGTGGCATCTGGAACGTGGTGATTGAAAAGAGAGTTAACATACGAAGCCAAACAATTTGTTGAGCAATCATGAATCCCAAGCTTGGAATAGTGGAGAGGAAGTGTTAGGGAGGTACTCACTGCAAACTCTAGTGTACTTCTGCTTTCAGGTATATATTTTGCAGTAGTTTATGGATACGTGTGAACATAAGCTCTCTCTCACAGAAACTGGTGTATATCTAGGTTATGGGACTTTGTTAGAAAGTGAACCACCTGAGATGAAATTAGAGTGTACTATAATTTATAATTTAATTTATAAATTAGAGTGTACTTCATCACCCGAGTAATGAAGCTGAAGGGTTGTCATTCCACACGTGAAGTCTCTGGACACAGTCTGAGGTGAAGCATGTTGAGGTGGCAATCGTTGCGTTGGTTAGGTTGTGATCGGCGGATGCAATATTATTTGGTTTGGATTGGGAGACGCATATGGGAAAGTGGGCCCTATCCAAGGGTTCCAGGACTGGGGGAAGTAGGGGCTCTATAGTGGAGATGTGAGGTTCCTGCTGTCTTAGGGTTCCAAAAGACAATCGATAGTTAATGTTATCATCACATTATTTGGTAATTGGGTTAACTTTGAAAAGTCCTTTTGTTAGGGTTTGCTGTACAGTATCCAGTATCTTGTATATAGCTGTACTATTGGATGCTTCTAATCTACTTGGTCTAGGCTTTTGAGAGAGTCTGCATATCAAATACACAGCCTATATATTAAAAAGATTCAGTTTGTGTTTTGAGAAACTTTGAGACATACTATGATTTTCTCCCTCTCATATTAATTAACTACTGATTTATATGTCTACATTTTACTAGGAGTGTACATAAACACCATTCCCACCACCAAAAGACTGTGACCCATCCCTCCCACCCACTCCCACCCCCCACTGGCTCAGGAAGCTGCATGTCTACCCCTCACCACAGGGTTTTTACTTTGGTGCCCTACTTACAATTTGATGAGGTCCTGCTTTTAGTTTCAGATCTTCTTACTCAACTTCTATTGATGAGTGGGATCATCCCATACTCATCTTTATCTTTCTGACTTAGTTCACTTAACAGAATTCCTTCTAGCTCTGTCCAAGATGGGTCAGAGAAGGTGGGTTCATTGTTCTTGATAGCTGCATAGTATTCCATTGTGTATATATACCACAGCTTTCTCAGCCACTCATCTGTTGTTGGGCACCTAGATTGCTTCCAGGTTTTAGCTATTATGAACTGTGCTGCTATGAACATAGGAGTACACACCTCTTTTTGGTTGGGTGTTATGGAGTCCTTGGGGTATAACCCCAGGAGAGGAATTACTGGATCATATGGAAGGTCCATGTCTAGCCTTCTGAAAGTTTTCCAGACTGCTCTCCACAGAGGCTGTACCAATTTACATTCCCACCAGCAATGTAAAAGGGTTCCTCTGTACCCACATGCTCTCCAGCATTTGTTGCTGCTGTCCTTTTTGATGTATGCCATTCTTACAGGAGTGAGGTGGTATCTTAGTGTTGTCTTAATTTGCATTTCTCTGACAATCAGTGACCTAGAGCAGTTTTTCATATGTTTGTTAGCCTTTTGGATCTCCTCTGTAGTGAATGTTTTGTTCATATCCTCTGCCCATTTTTGGATGGGGTCATTTGCTTTTTTGGTGCTAAGTTTGCTGAGCTCTTTATATATTTTGGTGATTAGTTTCTTGTCTGATGTATGGCATGTGAAGATCTTCTCCCATTCTGTGAGGGGTCTCTCTGTTTGTTTAATAGTTTCTTTGGATGTGCAGAAGCTTTTCAATTTGATGTAGTCCCATTGGTTTGTTTCTGCTTTAGTCTTCCTTGCAATTGGGTTTGATTCATCAAAGATGTCCTTGAGGTGTAGGTGGGAAAGTGTTTTACCAATGTTTTCCTCTAAGTATTTGATTGTTTCTGGTCTGACATCCAGGTCTTTGATCCATTTGGAGTTGATTTTTGTTTCTGGTGAGATAAAGTGGTTCAATTTCATTCTTCTGCATGTTACAACCCAGTTTTCCCAGCACCATTTATTGAAGAGAGCCTCCTTTTTCCATTTAATCCTTTGGGCCCCCTTATCAAAGATTAGATGCCCATAGGTGTTGGGATTTATTTCTGGGCTTTCAATTCTGTTCCACTGGTCTGTGTGCCTTCAATTATTATTAAAGCAATAAAAAAATAAATAAAAATAAAATAATGATACGCCAGAGCTGAGCAGTGCTCTGGTAGCTCTCTCTGTGTATCTTTCTCTCTGTATCTCTCTTTCACTATAAATAAATAAATAAATAAATAAAACATTAAAAAAAAACAGAGGGGCCAGATGTGGTACACCTGGTTGAGAACACATGCTACAGTACTCAAGGCTGGGTTCAGGCCCTTGGTCCCCACCTGCAGGGGAAAAGCTTCAGAAGTAGTGAAGCAGGTCTACAGATGTCTCTCTGTCTCTTTCTTGCTATCTTCCCTATACCTCTTGATTTCATCTGATAAATAAATAAAAGCGAGCAAACAAAAAGAATAAAATAAAATAATGATAAGTGCACACACACACAAAGAACTATCAAACAAATAAAATCAGAAAAGCTTGAGGCTAACATAGGCCCCAGTAAAATCCTAGGGGTATTTTCTCCCCAACCAGACCCCATAGACCGTTCTGGATACAATGATACTCAACATTGTAACACCTGAGAGAAAAGCCAAGCTCATCAGATAAAAAAGGAACTACAAAAACTGGAAAAGTGCAAGAGACTGGCTCGTAAATAAATAAATAAATAAATAAATAAATAAATAAATAAATAAAATAAAAATAAAAGAAAGTACTGCCTGTTCTAATGAGCAGAAGATGGAAAAGGCAAGTGTGTTAGGAGGTGATGTTCAGGGCTTGGGTGTGTGTTTGTGTTGTTCCTTTTTTTAAGCAAAACATCATAGGCCCAGCTGGAGTATCTTCCACACAAAAACATTGTATTGGGGACAAAGGTTCCATCTATCAATAATTGTTAAATTAAATTGTTGATTCACTTGACACTTAATCCTTTTTTTATTAGCAATCAAAACAACAATGACTCTTCATTTGGTTGAAATGTCCCAGTAACACACTTTAAGCTTCTCTAATCTCAGGCCCTCTAAACAGAAGTGGCATTGTCAGAATCCTAGTATGTCAGAAAAAAGACAAGTTTCAACCTCACTTAGCTTGGTGACTATCTGGCTGGGGCCACCCCATCATCTGGAGCCCTAGTCAGGGAATCCTGGGATCCCCACACAGATATGATGGGCCTAGACCACTAGCAGAGCCCTCTTTCCACCATCACTGGTCATCTCCATCAGAAACAACATCATAAACCCTCTTGTGAACCTTTACAGGACCTTGCCCTCAATGTACAACAACAATAGTAAAAACTGCCCCACTCTCCAAAGGGAGGCTGGGTCTACAATACTCTGCCACTTGAGGAAGACTGGTCCTGGAATAAGTGCAGCCTAGAATGTTCCTAGCTATGACAATGGAATGAGAGTTCAGATTGGTGGGGATGCAGAGGTTGCACAGGCTCATGTGCTAAGTATGGATAGACATGGGTCCTAGGTATGATTGATGGAGTTTATAGTTAGAGATGTTTGTATACTTTGCCTATATTTGGGAACTACTCTCTGCCCTGATCCAGCTTTCTACTCCCATTCCCAACTCTGATACCATCTTCCTAGACAATACTTTCTGCCCACCTGCATGTTAGCTATTGGGCTCAGGCAAAAAATTAGTAAAGTCATGGGCCCCTTGAAATATACCTAAAATATACTTCCTAGCTTTTTCTTTCTTTTTTAATATTATTTATTTTCACTTTTGTTGCCGTTGGTTTTTTAATTTATTTTTTAATTAAAAAAAATTTCCCTTTTGTTGCCCTTGCTGTTTATTGTCATTGTTGTTATTATTGTTGCTGTTTTTATTGCTGTCATTGTTGTTGGATAGGACAGAGAGAAATGGAGAGAGGAGGGGAAGACAGAGAGGGGGAGAGAAAGATAGACACCTGCAGATCTGCTTCACCACCTGTGAAGCAACTCCCCTGTAGGTGGGGAGCAGCGAGCTCAAACTGAGATCGTTAGTGGGTCCTTGTGCTTCTGCGCTATGTGCGCTTAACCCGCTGTGCCACCACCTGGCTCCCTGCCCTTGTTTGTTTGTTTTCCCTTTTGTTGCCCTTGTTGTTTTTCATTGTTGTTGTAGTTATTATTGTTGTTGTTATTGATGTCATCGTTGTTAGATAGGACAAAGAGAAATGGAGAGAGGAGGGGAAGACAAAGGGGGAGAGAAAGATAGACACCTGCAGACCTGCTTCACCGCCTGTGAAGCGACTCCCTTGCAGGTAGGGAGCCCGGGGCTCAAACCAGGATCCTTGCTCCAGTCCTTGAGCTTCTTGCCATGTGCGCTTAACTCGCTGGCTAACACCCGACTCCCAACTTCCTAGTTTTTTCCAACATGAAGACCCCAAATCTCATCTTCTCTATTCTTACCTTTAGGTTCCTAATTACTAATCAATTGTTCTGCTTTATATCTTAATGGTTTTCAGTCACCAAGTTGCAGATGCTACCATGATGCCAACCTGACTTCCCTAGGCAGGTGACCTCACCAATGTGTTCTGGAAACCCATCTCCAGTGGGGTAGGCCTCCTAAGAGCCCTATCCCACTAGGAAATATAGAAATATGATGGGAGTAGGGAATGACCTGCCATCACCCATGTCCAGTGGAGAAGCAATTACAGAAGCCAGATCTCCCATCTTCTGTACCCCATAAAGATCTTTGGTCCATACTCTAAGAGGGATTGAAAGTAAGGAAGTTTCTAATGGAGGGGATAGGATGTGAAACTCTGGTGGTGGGAATTGTGTGGAATTGTACCCCCCCTTATCACACAATCTTGTTAATTCATTATTAAATCATTAATAAAATGTAAAAAAATGGGTTTGGGGTTGGCTGGTGGTAGAGCACTCACAGCTTGAGAACTGGGGCTCAAGCCACTATATGCCAACTGCAAGGGGGAAGCTTCATGAGTGATGGAGTACTATTACAGGCATATCTCCCTCTTTCTTTCTGTCTCTCACTCTCTATCTCTATTAGAAAGGTAATA
Organism: Erinaceus europaeus; assembly: GCF_950295315.1. Lineage (NCBI taxonomy): Eukaryota > Metazoa > Chordata > Mammalia > Eulipotyphla > Erinaceidae > Erinaceus > Erinaceus europaeus. The sequence goes on along the minus strand of NC_080173.1, from coordinate 40,774,815 downwards.
AAAAGGAAAAACAATGGCCACCAACAATCGTAGAGTTATTGTGCAGGCATTGAATGACAGTGATAACCTTGTTGGCAAAAAAAAAAAAAAAAAAAAAAAAACAGACAAAAAAAGAAAGAAAGAGAGAGAGAAAGAAAGAAAGAAAAAGAAATGGACATAGCTCTCAGACAAACTCCCACAGCAAGAGACAAAGGCTCAGCAAAAGTGGCAAGGACACAGAGCAATGCCCTCCTCATCAAAGGGAAAAGGCTGTTCTGCTTGATAACTAGCCACACTGGAGAAGAGATCCAAAAAATATAGATCTCTAATTGAATGAGCAGGAGTCAGGCTGAACCTAAGTGTTGGCACCCAAATCCCATTATAACCGAATGCTTGCTTTCCAACTGCACAACAGCAGGAAATGGGAAATTAAAGCTACACACTGTGTGGATTCTGCAGAGGCAGCCTCCTACATATGGCTGCTCCCAAGCAGGCATATTGGATTTCAGTTTTAATAGGAACAGTCCTTGTAGGTGGAGTTAGGAAGAAGCTCTTTCTTTACAGGCTTGCTAAAAGCCTGCTCTCCTACCAGCCTGCCATGTACCTGCAGCTTCTGACTTCTGCTCACTAACCAGGTTGATGAAACCTCGGTCTGTAACTTCATTCAGACATTTGTGACTAAAAATCCCTGGCTACTGCCTATCCCAGGTCCTCATGGGCCATGAAGTGCAATGGAAAAGCAAAGGAACTCAACCACATGAATGGGCTAAGACAGCATTCTGAAAACAACTCAAATCCCACTGTGTCACAAACTTCCTAAAGAAGACTGCAAAACTACAGGTGCTCACTGAAATTAAAAAATTCAATTAGAGAAAGTTTCAATATAGAGAAACTATGATAGAGCATATGAGAGAAGCTATAACAAAAATCAGAAAAATAATCTAAAAGATACAGTAGAGGGGAATACCTACATAAAGGCAAAAGTTGATGAGCTCAAGAGCACAGTAGAGGAATCTATCCTCCCAAACAAGTAAAAATAAGAAACAACTAAAGTAGACAAAGATAACATAAGAAAAATCAGAGGGCAACGTCGAGAGAAACAATATTCACATCTTAGGGGTGGCAGAAGGAGAAGAAAAGAGAAAAAGGACAAAATTATTGGAAGAAATACTAGCAACGAATTTCTCCAAATTGAAGGAGGAGATAGTGTCTCAGATCCAAGAATCTCTAAGAATTCCACGAAAAATAAACCTATACCTAAATTCACAGAGGCCCACAACCAAATTGGCAGAAATCAAGGATAGAGAATATTAAGATCAGCTAGAGAAAAAGCAAAGGGTCACCTATAATGGAACTCTCATAAAACTAGCAGCTGATTTCTCAGCAGAAACTCTAATGGTTTGAAAGGACATATCCAAAGTTCTAAATGGAAAATACTTCCACTCAGAATACTCTGTTCAGCTAGGTTAGTAATTAGGTTTGAAGAAATTATGATCTTTTCAAACAATAGTTAAAGGAACTTTGGTGTCTGCTCATCTCCACCCAACCCAGGCTCACTAACAAATGAGAAATGGGCAATATCAGAGACCAGGAGGTAGCTCACTCTGTGAAGCTCACATTCTTCTTCTTCTAGCGTTTGCCCTTCTTCCGTAGCCAGTCAACAGCGTCAGGTTGAGCCTGATGTAAAGTTTCGAGACCTCCTTTGAATCTGGAGAGGTGGCAGTCGTTGACTATGTGGGTCATAGTCTGTCTGTAGCCGCAGGGGCAGCTCGGGTCGTCTCTGGCTCCCCAGCGATGGAACATAGGGGCTCACCGGCCATGGCCTGTTCGATAGCGATTGAGGAGGGCCCAATCATAATGTGCTAGGTCAAAGCCGGGTTGACGCTTGCAGGGGTCTGTGATGAGGTGTTTGTTCTTTACCTCAGCTGACTGCCAGCTCTGTTTCCAAGAGACTGGAACAGAGAAGTTCAGTGCAGGCGTAGGGGACCAGATTGGGTGACGAGATGTCAAGCGTTGAACAGGGTGGGCGAAGATATCCGCTTATATTAGCAGGTCCGGTCGAGCGTAGACGTGGGAAATGAACTTAGATGATGCCGCATCCCGACGAATATCTGGCGGGGCGATGTTGCTAAGAACTGGCAGCCATGGAACTGGGGTGGAACGGATGGTTCCAGAAATTATCCTCATGGAGGAATATAATTTGGAATCGACCAAGTGGACATGGGGGCTACGGAATCATACTGGGGCACAGTATTCTGCAGTGGAATAGCATAATGCCAGAGATGATGATCGTAGTGTGGAAGCGCTCGCGCCCCATGAGGAGCTGGCCAGTCTTGCAATGATGTTATTCCTCGCACCCACCTTTGCTGCAGTTTTTATGAGATGTTCGTGAAATGACAGGGTGCGATCGAGAGTAACGCCAAGATAGACTGGCTGGGTTTCATGCTGGATTCTCGTATCGTCAAGCTGCACATTAAACTCACGCGAGGCCAAGGCATAGTGTAGATGGAAAACAGATGATACATTTTTTGCAGTGCTAGGGATTAGTCACCATTTTTTACAGTAATCAGATATCAGAGACATGTCTTTCGTGAGTGTTTCCTCGAGGATGTCGAACTTTGATGCCTGAGTTGCACAGCAGATGTCATCGGCGTAGATGAACTTCCTTGAAGAAGTTTCTGGAAGGTCATTGATGTAAATATTAAATAGCGTAGGAGCCAGAACAGAGCCCTGGGGGAGGCCACTTGAGACAAGTCTCCATCTGCTAGACTTGTCACCCAGATGCACCCAGAATCTTCTGTTTGAAGCTCACATGATGGCCAGGCACAAGGGCCAGGGTTCAAGCCTCCCACTAATACATGGGTGCACCTGAAGGGAAGAAACTTCACAAGCAGTGCTGTAGTGTCTCTATCTTTTCTGTCTCTTACCTTCTGTCTAAAAGAAAGAAAGGGGGGCAGTCAGGAGTCAGGAGTGACAAAGCCCAGCAGTAATCTGGTAACAGAAGACAGAAAAATAGGAGGAGGTAGAGTAGAAGGAAGAAGAGGAGGTGAAGAGGGAGGAGAACACTAGGAAGGGGAAGTGGAAGAAGAGGAAGAAGGAGGAAGAGGGAGAGAAGGGGAAAGATAGAAGTAGAGAAAGAATAAAAGAGAGAGTGAAGGAAAGGAAGGAAGGAAGGAAGGAAGAAAAAGAAAGAAAGAAAGAAAGAGAGAGAGAGAGAGAGAGAAAGAAAGAAAGGAAGGAAGGAAGGAAGGAAGAAAGAGGGTAAGGGAGGGGAAGAAGCAGCAGCAGCCAGGTGGTGGCACAGCCAGTAGAGTATACTTGTTACCATGTGCAAGAACCCAGGTTCAATCCCCTGGTTCCCACCTGCAGGGGGGAACTTCACAAGTGAAGAACCAGGTCTCTTTTTCTTTCCTTCTCTACCTCCCCTTTCCTTCTCAGTTTCTCTCTACCTCTACCAAGAAAAAAGAAAGAAAGAGTGAGAGAGAGAGGGAGAGGGAGAGGGAGAGGGAGAGAGAGAGGATGGCCACCTGGAGTGGTAGATTTATTATGCAGGCACTGATCTCCAGTGATAAACTTAATGTCAATAAAAAAGAGTAATAAGGGTGGGGTAGATGACATAATGGTTATGTAAAGAGACTCATGCCTGAGGCTTCAAAGTCCCAGGTTCAATCCCCTGCACCAACATGAGGCAGAGCTGAGCAGTGCTCTGGTAAAAAAAATTAATAAATAAATAATAATAATAAAGAGAAGAAAGAGGAAAAAAGAAGGAAAGACTATTTTTCTCTGTGAATCCACCATTACTGGCCCCCCCTTTTTTTTTAATAGGACATAGAGAAATTGAGAGGGTGGGGGTGACAGAGAGTGAGAAAGAAAGATAGACACCTGCAACCAGGCTTTACTGCTTGTGAAGCATCTCCACTTCAGGTGGGGAGCAGGGGTGCAAACCTGGGTCCTTTCGGGGTTCCTTGCACATAGTAGTACTATGTATACTTATCTGAGTGCACCACCACCTGGCCCCCAACAATCATGTTTTAGCTCTGACTCCATGCTGGTGTTTCTCTTTCTCTATAAAATGTCCAGACATCTGGGGAAGACAGAGGAAGCTGCTCTTCTGCCAAAGACAGGCCTCTACTATGAGACAGTTATCCCAGGGGTGGGGGAACCAGTACCAGTTCTGTGTTCCAAAGGTGTCACTGAGAGGTTTGCAAAGTCTAAGAGAAACATGATTTTAATTCTTTTTCTCCCATGAACTACAAAGTAAGAAAACTTCCTGCATGTCATGACGGTGAGGCTGTGTTAGTAGCCTAGGTTTCCTGTCACTAGAAGCTTCTATATATTTACTGTGTTGATACAGTGACATCCAGTGGTTCTGTGAAACCGACATTTCATTGTCCACTTGGTATGAACATGTAGGTGATGTTGAGAACTCATAAAGGACTTTGGACATATTATTCAGTTAAGTGGAACTGGTTTCTCAGTTGTTCAATGGAGAAAAACTTCTATGTCCACGATATTTCACCATTTTCTTTTGGGGACTGGAATAAAGCACTGACTGAAAGCAGTACTAGTGTTAAGTTTCTTTGAGCATCCTGTGTGGTGGTACATCTGTTAGAGTACACACCATGAATGAGGACCTATGTTCAAGCAAGCCCCTGGTCCTCATCTGTAGGGTGGAAGCTTCACAAACTGGAGCCTCTCTCTTCCTGTTTCCATCTAGAGTAATAATAGTAATAATAATAATAGCATTAACCAGGCAGGGCAAACAGCTATTGGGTGGGTAACTGTTAGGGTCTACCACAGTGTTTAATAAAATCCTGATGTTTTTAAATTTTGGTTTTACTTATTTTTATTTTTGGGTGGAGGCAGAGAGAAATGGGAAGGGGAAGATTGAGAGGGAGAGAGAAAGAAACCTGCAGCATCACAGCAAAAGAAACCCAAACCAAGAGACCCCTCACAGAATGGGAGAAGACCTTTACATGCCATACATCAGATAAGAGTTTAATAACCAACATATATAATGAGCTTGCCAGATTCAACAACAAGACAACAAATAACCCCATCCAAAAATGGGGGGAGGACTTGGACAGAATATTCACCACAGAAGAGATCCAAAAGGCCGAGAAACACATGAAAAAATGCTCCAAGTCTCTGATTGTCAGAGAAATGCAAATCAAGACAACAATGAGATACCATTTCACTCCTGTGAGAATGTCATACATCAGTAAAGGTAACAGCAGCAAATGCTGGAGAGGGTGTGGGGTCAAAGGAACCCTCCTGCACTGCTGGTGGGAATGTCAATTGGTCCAACCTCTGTGGAGAACAGTCTGGAGAACTCTCAGAAGGCTAGAAATGGACCTACCCTATGACCCTGCAATGCCTCTTCTGGGGAATATATCCTAAGGAACCCAACACATCCATCCAAAAAGATCTGTGTACACATATGTTCTTTGCAGCATAATTTGTAATAGCCAAAACCTGGAAGCAACCCAGGTGTCCAACAACAGATGAGTGGCTGAGCAAGCTATGGTATATATACACAGTGGAATAGTACTCAGCTGTAAAAAACAGTGACTTCACCGTTTTCAGCCTATCTTGGATGGACCTTGAAAAAATCATGTTGAATGAAATAAGTCAGAAACAGAAGGATGAATATAGGATGATCTCACTCTCAGGCAGAAGTTGAAAAACAAGATCAGAAAAGAAAACACAAGTAGAACCTGAACTGGAATTGGCGTATTGCACCAAAGTAAAAGACTCTGGGGTGGGTGGGTGGGGAGAATATGGATCCATGAAGGATGATGAATGACATAGTGGGGGTTGTATTGTTAAATGGGAAACTGGGGAATGTTATGCATGTACAAACTATTGTATTTACTGTTGAATGTAAAACATTAATTCCCCAATAAAGAAATAAATTAAAAAAAAAAAAAAAGAAACCTGCAGCAATGCTTCACTACCTGCAAAGCTTTCCCCTGCAGGTAGGGACTGGGGGCTTGAATATGGTAACATGTGCATTCTAATGGGTGAGCCACCACCAGGCACCTGGAAACCTGACTTTTTTTTAAACATTTCTTTTCTTTATTGGGGGGGATTAATAGTTTACAGTCAACATAAAATACAATAGTACATGTGTAACATTTCTCAGTTTTCCACAATTTAACCCCTTCTAGGTCCTCCTCTGCCATCATATTCTAGGACCTGCACCCTCCCTCCACCCCAAAATCTTTTACTTTGGTGCAATACACCAACTCCAGTCCAAGATCTGCTTTGTGTCTTCCCTTATGTTCTTATTTTTCAACTTCTGTCCGTGAGTAGAACCCTGATTTTTAAATGGTGACTTGTTCTTTTTATCTTCCTTTGTGGAGCCAAGGTGGAGAAATTTCACCACTCCAGTCCACCTTTTCATTCAGCTCGAGGCAGAGAACCATAAAGGAGGAAAGACAACACAACACTGGGGTTTCCTCAAGTGCCATGGCATCTCTCATGTGCTACAGAGATTTGAGCCTGGGACAGAAGCATGACAAAGCAAGTGCCTTACCCATTGAGTTAACCCTCCAGCTTATGGAAACTCCTTTTTTTGAGAAAATACCTTGCAGGATAAACTAAAGACCACCTATAGGCTGGGCCACTGGCAGTGGCTCCAGCTCCATGGAGAATTTTAGAAGGAAAACTAGATTGCATCAGCTTTCCCAGTTGGAAAAACATTTTGCTTTGGAATAAGAAAAGCTCTGGGCTTTGCTGTTGATTCAATAGGCTGGGACAGCACGCTTCCTATTGTGCTTAGTGTCTGCATTCACTTTGAATGCAAACCCAATGAGCTCTAAACCATGACTGCAAGAACAAGGACACAAAAGCAATAATTAGTCCCAGTAGACTTGGCCCTGCCTCCTCCTCACCTCTGTGAGCCATTGCTCCTACTTAATGACGTCTCTGGGGAAGGCATGAGCATATGCCTTGAACAGAATATTGCCTTTGTGGGCAGCAGGAGGCCTCTGGAGCTTGATTGCAAGGTGTTCCCACTGGCCAATCTAATTTGGGCAAAAAGCAAGCTGGCACTCTCAAATGCAAAGTACTGTGGGTGTGTGAATGGATAGGCTTGGGAGTGCACACTCAGAAGAATGGGAGTCAGCCTGAGCTTTGAGAGAGGCCATCAAAAGGGACTAGAGAGATAGCATAATGATTATGCACAAAGACATACATGCCTGAGATTCTGAGGTCCTAGATTCAATCCTCAGCACCACCATAAGCCAGAGCTAGTCTCTCTCTTGATCTCTCTTATTAAAATAATTAAATGAATAAAATAATTTTTTAATACAGAGAATGAAAGATGCCATTAAGGGCAGGTAAAATACCTCACTTGGACAGTGTACTGTTTTGCCATGTGTGTGATACCCAGGTTGGATCCTGGCCTCCACTACATTGAAGAAATCTCTCTCTCCTCCCCCCCCACTACTAGACACATGATCTAGCTATTTATTTATGTGTTTTTAGTTTATTCTCTATTTGAAAGGAAGACCAGAATAAGACCAGAATCAGTATATAAAGATTTATAGAGAGGGCTGGGAAGACAACATAATGGTTATGCAAAGAGACTCTCATGCCTGAGGCTCTGAGGTCCTAGGTTCAATCCCCTGCACTGCCATTAGCCTGAGCTGAGCAGTGCTCCGGTAAAACAAAACAAAACAAAACAAAAAAAACAATGAAGCCCAGTTCTACTTGTTCAGCCCATCCCTATAATCACTGCCTTTGGGTGTGGCTTTGCAACTCTTCCCCCCAAAGGTGGTCCCTACTCTGGCACCCCTGTCTTGTGTACAGTGGAAAGCAGTGAAAGTGGCAGCACCATCATGCTGTGCCTAGCCCTTGAGAAGCCTTCCTGCTTCTCCTCTGGGGTGTTAGGCTACCATGAGGAAACACCCAGGCAGGTCCTTTGGAGGACTACAAATTCAAGGGGGCTAAGGCCATGAACACCAGTCTGTCATGTCAGTGAGCCTGTCATGGCAGTTGGTCGTGGAATGTCAACACTTCAGACTCATCACTAGGGTGAGACCTTTCCTTTCATAGGATTTTCTAATTCCATTCCAGGAGGTTCACTTCTTAACAAAATCCCAAAACCTAGATATAGACCAGGTCCCATTAAATAGAGCATATTTTCACATGTATCCATAAATTAGGGCAAAATATATACCTGAAAGCAAAAGTACACACTAGTCTACAGTGAGTCAGTATAAAGTTCATAATGAAATAGTTACTACTTAGACCTAGATACCCTCCTCACCTACTTCCTATTACAGTTCTCTCACTCACTTCAAAGCTAACCTCATCAAAGCAAGGACTGCAAAAGCTGAATAAGAGCAAGAGACTGGCATACTTTAACAATGACTCTTTAGTCACTATCAGGCCACCCCATCAGCTGGGGCCCTATTCAGGGAGTCCTGAGAGTCCCAAACAGACATGATAGGCCTAGACCTCAAATAAATCCCTCTCTCCATTGTTACCAGTCATCTCTATCAGGAAAAACAAAATAGACCCCTTTGTGGGCCCCGATAGGACCTTGGAAACAACGGTAGAGAATGTTCCATCCTCTGAATGGAGACCAGACAATATATTCCATCTGAGGAAGATGGGTCCTGATACTGGAGCAACTTAGAACATTCCTACTCATGAATACAGAATGTGAGCTCATATCTACAGGGATGCAGAGGTCACATAGGCTCCTAAGATGAATATGGGCCCCAGATCACATCAAAACAATATGGTTTATAGTCAACAGTACTTATATCCCTTTCCCATATTTGGGAGCTACTCTCTTTCCTGATTCAGCTTTCTGGCCCTTTTTCCAACCATGACATCATCTCCCCAGACAATAACTTGGATCCACCTGCATATCAGACTTAAGGCTGGGGGGGAGGGGATGGGAATAAAAAAAATAGTATAGCCATAGACCCTTTGGAATATAACTAAAATATGCCTACTAGCTATCTACAAAACGGAGACCCCCCCCCCCCAACTCTTCATCTGCACTATTCCAGCCTTTAGGTTCATGATTGGTCAACAATTTGTTTGGTTTTGTATGTTAACTCTCTTTTCAACCACCAGGTTCCAGATGCTAGCATGATGCCAACCAGACTTCCCTGGACAGACAACACCACCAATGTGTCCTGGAGCTCTGATTCTCCAGAACCCTGCCCCACTAGGGAAAGAGAGAGGCAGGCTGGGAGTATAGACTGACCTGCCAATGCCCATGTTCAGCGGGGAAGCAATTACAGAAGCCAGACCTTCAACCTTCTGCATCCCACAATGACTTTGGGTCCATACTCCCAGAGGGTTAAAGAATAGGAAAGCTATCATGGGAGGGGATGGGATACAGAGTTCTGGTGGTGGGAATTGTGTGGAGTTATACCCCCTCTTATCCTATGGTTTTGTCAGTGTTTCCTTTTTATAAATAAAACAAAATTGAAAAAAGGAGTGGGGGAATCCCAGGTTGAATAGTAGGAATGGTGCTGGTACAATGTGAATGTACTTAGTGCTGCTAACTTACACATAAAAATAGCTAAAATGGGGGAGTTGGGCAGTAGCACACTGGGTTAAGTGCACATGGCGCAAAGTGCAAGGTCTGGCGTAAGGATCCTGGTTTGAGCCCCCAGCTCCCTACCTGCAGGGGAGTCGCTTCACAAGCAATGAAGCAAGTCTACAGGTGTCCATCTTTCTCTCCCCCTCTCTGTCTTCTCCTCCTCTCTCCATTTCTCTCTGTCTATCCAACAATGATGACATCAACAACAACAATAACTATAACAAAACGAGCAACAAAAGGGAATAAATATTTAAAAAGTAGCTAAAATGGTAAGTTGTATGCAATATATATCTGTCCACAAACAATTGAATTTTTAAATAATGTGGGGGAGGGTCTAGTGGTGGTACAAGGACCCAGGTTCAAGCTCCGATCCCCATTTAAAGGAGGGAAGCTTCATGAGTGGTGGAACGTACTTCAGGTATCTCTTTCTGTCTTCCCCTCCTTCCCCCTTTCTCTCTGTTAGTAAAAAAAGGGGGGGAGAAAAATGGGCTAGGAATAGTGGAGTTCTGCCGGGATAGCCTGAGGGTACTTCTTCCCGAGCTAGTGCTCTCTGGCTTGGAGAGAACTCAACTGGAGCCGATCTAGGCTGCTGCGTGGGAGAGGGATCAGGAACTCGTGCCGCACTAACTTCCGCAGGAGATACACTCTGGAACTCTCGGAGCCGGAAAGCAATTTCCAAGTGTCTTTAATCAGAAGAGCAGCTGTTTTTATACTCTCCAAGTAGAGTGGAAACAGGATGTGATATAGAGAGGGTGGAGAGAAAAGTGACTGGTGAAAATCAGAGTGTGACAAGGAGGGGGCGGAACAGGCGAGAATCCTATCACTAAACCACCAATGCCCTGGAGGGAGTGCTTTATGTAAATGTAAAAGTGATTTATGTAAATAGACCAAAGCTTTGAATGGGATCAGTAAATCCCTATATAGGCATATGGTTAAGCAGAAGCCAGGGGGAGGTGGCATACTACCCAACAGAGTTCTTGTGTAGGCACTGGGCACCAGTAATAATCCTGGTAACAAAAAATAAAGTAGGGATGGTAACCCATGCCACTGTTCATGTACCACTGCACTGCTTCTAAGCCCACTTCTCTCTCTCTCCCTCCCTCCCTCCCCCAATATATATACTAGAGCACTGCTCAGCTGTGGCTTATGGCGGTGCTGATGACTGAACTTGGGGCCTTAGAGCATCAGACAAGTGTTTTGCCAAACCATTATGCTGTTTCCCCAGCTCTCCATCCTTTTTATTAGAGACTGGATGAGAGAGAGAGAGTTGTACCTAAAATTCCCAGCCTACCAGGTGAGCTATCTCCTGGGCCCTTGAGTTAACTAGCCAGAGTCTCTAAATACTACATTGTTTTGGTACAAACTTTATCAACCATAAATCACTGTATACAGAATGATTGATGTGATACAAAACCATGACTGGAACAGACTGACCTTGATGCTATTTAGTTGGGCTATTTTGGTCTTGTCCAAGGTCTTGGTCCACCTGCTGGCATGATTCCCTAATTGTAAGCAGGTACTAGTTCCACTAAGCACTGGGGTAAGGGGTACACTTGACTATAAGGGTGCCTGGCACATGACCATTGGTTTATTAGTAGCACCACTGGGCCCTGAGAGATGAGATTTACTTTGTCTTGGTTCACTCCTCCCCCCATCCTCCACCCCCTAACCCCCTATCCCCCTCACCCTTGCCCCGGAAAGGGTCTGTCCAGGTACTTTTAGAAGGATCTAAAATCCTCTCTATCACCATATCTTCTTTCTAGCTTGTGTCTGTTGGAGCAAAGTAAACAGAAGCTTGGAAAAAAAAACAACCATGAGGCTCAGGGGAGAGGGAGGTAGCTGCTGGATTGGACACAAGGTCCATCCCTGAGAGGGCGGGGATCCCCTGTAGAGTGGAAACTTGGCCCTGAATTTTCCTCATTCAGCCCTGAAATCACAAACAAGCCCTTGGATTGGATCCTAACAGCCTTCTGACGAGCACACACTGGCCCCGTGACACAGAAAACACAATTAGACACGCACAAGTGACCATGAAGGAGCAGGTCAGACATTGGGCACGACAGCCTGAGCCCAACTCAGAGTGAAACCTTACTCAGTACTGGCCTATGGGAGAGAGCATGCTTCTTGCCCTTCAGCTCATCTGAGAAGCTGACTGGGAAGACGGAGAGGGCCCTGTAGGCACCTGGGACTCCAGAAACTATCCTAGGCAAGGCAGCTGGCTGTTGGCCCATTTAGTGCCAAGCAAACTGCTTTGGTTTGGCTCTTAGGGCTGTCTGTCCTTCTAGTTCTGGCTAGCTTCTTGCCTTCCATGGTAGAGGAAAGACAGTTTGATATGGTATGGTTTTTTGGAGGCAGAGAGAACGAGATCACAGCACTGAAGCTGCCTCCAAATGCTATGAGGGCCAGACTTGAACCTGAGTAGCACATATGGCAAAGCAGAGCACTCTCCAAGTGAGCTATGTTGCAGGACCTAGGAAGGGCTGTTTTTTTTTTTTTGTTGTTGTTTGTTTTTGAGAGTATGAGGGGGTGGGGGTTGTAGATGGTAGGGCCTTTGGTGGATCTTTGGTCCATCTAAAAATATTGAAATGTTCCCCACCTGCAGGGGAGTCGCTTCACAAGTGGTGAAGCAGGTCTGAGGTGTCTATCTTTCTCTTCTCTATCTTCCTCTCCTCTCTCCATTTCTCTCTGTCCTATCCAACAACAATAACAATAATGACTACAACAATAAAACAACAAGGGCAACAAAAGGGAATAAAAAAATTAAATAAAATAAAAATACAGGGGACTGGGGAGACAGCAGTGTTTATGCAAAAGACTCTCATGCCTGAGGCTCTGAGGTCCAGGTTCAATCCCCAGCACCACCATAAGTTAGACCTGAGCTCTGATCTCTCACTCTTTCTCACTCTCAAGTAAATCAATCTTTTAAGAGAAACATGGTGGGGATCAACAGATGACTCACCAAATATAACATAAGTGTAAAACATGGGTTTGAACCCCTACCACCACAAGGACCTCCCCAGTTAGGGGGAGGCTTCTGTCTTTCTAGCCCATAGCCTTGGAGACAAGTCTGCAAAACTTCACTTTCCCATTTCCTAAATGAGCTATTTCCTTATTGTAAGGCAAGGCAGTGGAGAACAGAAATCAGGGTGTGGGAAGTCAGGCAGAGATGGCCCAGTTTGGAAACATTCCTGGAAAGGCTCTCATTAGCGTCAGCATCAGCCAACTATGAGACTGGCCCTTCTAGCCCAGAATGCACAGAACAAGAGAAGGGCCACCAGGACCTGAAGTCACAGGGGCAAGAGTGACTCAGAGGGCCTCTGCGTAGGGTGACTTTCTTCCCAAGGAATCTATTCTTATTTGCAGATCATATCACTGCCCGCCATTCTGCTCCACATTAGCTTGAGCTGCAGGCATGCTGGACACAGGGCTGGCAAAACAGTTCACCTGGATAGTGCACATGCTTTGGCAAGTGCATGACCCAGGTTTAAGACCCGGCCCCAAAGCACTGAAGCTTCTGGGCTGTGATCTTTTTCACTACTATCTCTTTTCTTCTGCCTCCCTGTCTCTAGTGAGAGAGAAGATTTTTTTTTTTGCCACTGGGCTCTATCATTCCCTCTGACCATTTTTCCTTCTTTTCTTTCTTTATTTCTTTTTGATAGAGGATAAGAAACAGAGTGACAGAAAGGAAGAGGCACACAGAGAAAAAAAAGCAACTGCCGTCCTGCTCTACCACTCGTGAAGCTTCCCCCTACGGGTAGGGCCTGGGGGCTTGTATCCATGTCTTTGAATATGATGTATGTATACTACTGGCTGTGCTACCACCTAGCCCTGAGACTCGTGGGTCCAGATGACTTTTTTCCCTTTCACAGTTGTACAAACACTCTCAGTGCTGTAGAAAACGAGCAGCACATAGTTCTGAGGTGTCTGCCTTTGTTCTCAGTTGCATCTGCGTCCATCAACCCTGGGGGTACTCTGGCCCATGTCTAATCTGTCTTTGTCCCCACCTGAGAGAAAGCTGGCCACACCTGCCAACTCTGCCTGGGCTGGCTGGACGAAAGTCAGTCCTCACTTGGCTACCCAGGCCTCCTTCCCCACACACCCTATTGAAGAGGGGATATGGGAGGGCAGGGCCTTAATGGGGGCAGGGAGATGATGTTTTTTTTTTTTTTTTTTTCCTGAAAAGGAATTGGCTTTGTCAGAGTTCCTAACCAGAGCAGAAGTCCTCCTTGCATCTAGGATTCTGAAGACCTCAGAGAGCAGTTTAGGGGCTCAGCTGACTGAGCTCCCTCCCGGCCTGGTCCTCAGCATGGGTGAAGGGATGCTGGGCCAGCCTCCCAAAATGCATCACATCACCTGCAGGGACTGGGCCTCCTAAGTTGGGGTGGTCAAAGATGGGACCCCTTGTGCCTCTACATTCACCAGATGCATACTGCTCAAAGTGTCACCCATATGATGACACCTGGAATGCCCCCTCCACACCTGCTCAGATGGTATCTGTATTTTTAATCTCCCTACCCCCAGCCCATGCACTCTAAACTTCCAGAAGCACTATGCTGGAGCTTGGGACTGTGACCCCAAATAGTGGATCATGGATAGGAAGAACAGATTCTGATGATATTCTGCTAAATCTAGAAGCAAGAGTGATCAAAATGGACTCAAAGCCCCAAAGTAATTCAGGTTCAGTGCAGACATTTTCTGTAGAGGTCCTCTCAGTGCCCCCACCCCAATCTCGGTCATATCCTTGTACCTATGAAGGTGACCACATTTGCAGTTGTGACAAAGTATCTTGAGCTAAGTCCTCATGGTGTGTCCCAGTGTGTCCTAAATCCATCAACAATGTCTTCAGAAAGCCTGCAAAAGAGCTCAGCTGGAAGGACCAGGCAGTGGTACACCTGGTTAAGTGCACACTGAGCCAATTCCTTTTCAGGAAAAAAAAAATCCTCTCCCTGCCCCCATTAAGGCCCTGCCCTCCCATATCCCCTCTTCAATAGGGTGTGTTGGGAAGGAGGCCTGGGTAGCCAGGTGAGGACTGACTTTGCTCCAGCCAGCCCGGGGAAGAGTTGGCAGGTGTGGCCAGCTTTCTCTCAGGTGGGGACAAAGACAGATTAGACATGGGCCAGCCTACCCCCAGGGTTGATGGATGCAGATGCAACTGAGAACAAAGACAGTCATCTCAGTGCGAAAGAACACAGGTTCAAAACCCTGTTCCCTACTGCAGGGGGAAAGAAGTCCTTTCATGAGTGGTGAAGCAGGGCTACAGGTGTCTATCTTTTGCTCTCTATATCCCCCCCTGTCAATTTCTCTCTGTCTCTATCCAATAATAAATAAAATAAATTATATATAAAAGAGCTCAGCTGGACAGTGCACTGCTTTGTCACATACACCACCCAGGTTTGAGCCCAGCCCTCAAACCTGGGTGGTGTATGTGACACTGAGGGAAACATCATTGGTACTATGGTCCCTTTCTCTCTGGCTCTCTATCTCTGTCTTTTTATCTGAATAAAATAAAACAAAAGTCATCATGGAGAGGTGAGGCCCCCCAAAAAAAGCTAGCCCCCCAAAATATGACAGTGTCCTATAAGAGACAGAAGAGGAGACAAACACATGGAGAAGAAGCCACATGAAGACAGTGGTTGAGACCAGAGGGACTTGGCCATAGACTAAGCAAGGCTAGAATCTGTAGGAACCGAGCAAAGCCAGAAGGGCTTTCCTATAGCCTGGACAGGGAAGATAGCGTTGTCACAGGCACCTGAAGGACCTAGCACAGGTAGGCTTCCCAGTAACAAAGGACATGGTGCCTAAAGCTGACTCAAGGAAGAGGCACTGGCTAAGCCCCAGGCACAGCAACTTAAGCTTTGTTCCAGAATTAGCCAACTTCCCCCAGGTTTTCTTCTTCCTCTTTAATGTCCCATGAAGCCTTGGTACTAGAGAGTGTCTAGTCTCGCCTGGCTGCCTGGTCACCAGGCTGTCATTGCCAGCAGAACAGCTCCCTGGTGGCCCCACACAGAGCCAGCTCACTTGGTTTTCACCTGGCTTGTTTGGGAGTTATTTCAAGCAGTGATTATATACTGGAGCTGAGTCATATTTTGACTGCTCAAGTGCCACTCAAAACCAGACTGATCTGCAAGGCCTTTCACCAGTGGCCCCACCAGGGCTGAGTGTCCAGAGTGTAAATGTACACATAGTGGATGGAGCTGAAGCTGTGCTAAGGAACAGACAGGAGCACCAAAGCCCTGGGATGATCATATTGCTTCCCTATGAAAAGTTTTTAGCTGGTTGAGCTCTGGCTTTGCAAACATTAGACCCCAGCTTCAAAATGCATATGCGAGAGCAGAGTTCTGGACTCTCTGTTTTTCTTTCTGTCTGTCTCATAAAAACTAGTGGGGGGGATTTGGACTGGCAAATTAACTCACTTGGATAGTGCTCTGCTTTGCCATGTGTATGACCCAGGTTTGAGCCCTGTCCTCATCACTTGGAGGAAACTTCAGAGCTGTGGTCTCTTTCACTCTCTCTTTCTGCCTCTCTGCTTCTAAATTTAAAAATAAAATAAAAATAAAAAGATTTATTAAAATAAATAAGGGGATGGACTGGAGAATAGCTCACTTGGATAGTGCACTGATGGGGGAAGGGATACCATAATGGTTCTGCAAAAAGACTTGCTCTAAGGTCCCAGGATCAGTCCCAGCACCACCACAATGACTCAGATCCTTTCTGCTGCCCCTGCCTACATGGGAGAACTTGTAGCCAGCCCCAGCTCCTGACCTTGGCACCACTGAATTGGGCCCAGAGGCCACACCAGTGCAACAGACATCAGGGAGAATGCATACCACACCCTCCCCTGGTGGAATTGCAGCCCCCACCATGCATAACACACTTTAGCTCCCCTCTTTCTCCCTGGGCTTTCCCTTTCTGTGAGCAGATTCCAGGATCTTGGCAACCCTATTTTATACACACCGGGTATACACCCCATGTTCCTTGGCTGATGCTTAAATGGGTCAGATGTGGGTGTTGGGGGTGCTGTCTGCATCTGCATAGCCTCAGAAATCTATCTGAATGCATGTACTGACATTTGGGCCTTGGGCAAATGGCCTTGCTCCTGTGCTGACAAGTGATTACCAGGCAGGAAAGCAGACAATAGCCAAGTGCTCTTCCCTGGCAACTGCCCTAATTACAGACAAACACTGTCTTCCCAGCCTGTCAGCTCCAGCAAATCTGTGGAAAGATTGTCCTCATTCCCCCAACAGAAAGGAGGGTTGTGTACACTCATTTCTGAAGGTGATGGGAACCCCCCCCCCACCTGCTCCCTGAGTGGCTGTTGTCAGGAGCAAGTGAAGAGACGTGTTTATGGGAATACGTTAAGGAAGTGAAGTCATAGGCCCAGGAGATGGTGTAGTGAATAAAGCACTGGACTTTCATTGCATGTGATGCTCTGCTTTTCTCTCTCCCCCCCATAAATAAATCTTGAAAACAAAACACAAAAATGCATATTGTCTGGAAGTTTGATAACAGGAGCAGATATTTAAAAAGTGATTAATATATTCTTCACTGGTACCCTAGAGGTGGTGCAGTAGATAAAGTGTTGGACTCAAGCATGAGGTACCAAGTTCAACCCCCAACATCCCATGTGCTATAGTGATGCTTTTGTTCTCTTTTTCATTAACAAACAAACAAATCTTCAATATATATGTTCTGTATTAGCTAAGTATCTGGGACAGGTATTGTGGAGAAGTACCCAAAGAATCTCAATATAATAAACCTAGGGAGCAGCTGGAGTCCCTAGTCAGCACCTGGGGCAGAGTTGTGAGTCTTTGGTACTAAGGTGTTGGTATGCTTCTAATTCTGCTTCTAAAACCCCCTTCTGTTTCATTTGGTTTAATCCCCCCAGTTTAACACTATTTACATAATCACTGTTAACTAAGCACCGGCATGACTGCATGGCATTGGTTTGATCCCACTTAAAGCTGCAGGCTATTTACATAAACCACTGTTAACTAAGCACCACCCTGCCTCCAGGGCATTGGTGGTTCAGTGGTAGAATTCTCACCTGCTCCGCCCCCTCTCCTTGTCACACCCTGATTTTCACCAATCTCTTTTTGCTCCACCCTCTCTACATCACTTCCTGTTTACACCCTACTTGGCAAGTATATATAAAGACAGGATTGTGAGTTATAGTTTATTTTAGTTTAGCTTAGCTTGGCTTAGATTGTGCTGTGTTCTGCATGAATAAAGAGATACTGTGTACAGCTAGCTCAGCCATGAGTCCCTGGTCATCTGTCTCCGCCTGCGAAGCCAGCCCGACACTAAGGAAACAGGCCGAAGCACTAATCAGCGGAGGCACAGAGAACACTGCTGAACAGGATTCCCTCCCCATGTCCCCCCACCCCATAGAGAATAGTTGCCTCCTCCACCTCCTGTCCCTGCTTTATTTTTTTTTCAATTGCTGGGGTTTTATGCCTATATGATGAATTCACTATTTCCAGAGACCATTTTATCTCTCTCCCCCATCTTTTCTAGTAGGACAGAGCAAAATTGAGAGGGGAAGGAAAAAGAGAGAGAGAGAGAGAGATCCCTATAGCAGTGCTTCACTGTTCATGAAGCTTTCTCCCTGCATGTGGGGACCGGGAACTTGAACCTGAGTCCTTGTTCATGATAATGTGTATGCTCAACCAGGTGTGCTATCACCCAGCCCCCTGCTAATATTCCTGTGTCACAGACTCACACAACTGTCCTTTCCTCCACCACAAAGCACTGGGGCCCCATCCTCTTTCACCTCTCTATTGTTCCTTTCCCTTTCGCATTTGAGTCCTTGAAGCTGCTTGAATAGACCACAGCTTATAGTGCTTCCCCCTGTAATTCCCATTGCTTTGCTTCATTTCTTTTCTCTTTCTTTCTTCCCCTATCTCTTTTTTTTTTGTCCTTTCTCTCTTAGATTGAGGATAGGGAAATAGAAAGAACTAGAACACTTTCTGGCACATGTGCTGTCTGGGAGTGAACTCAGGACCTCAGGCCTCATTCACTGCACCACCTCTCAAGCCCCTTTGTTCCTTCAGTCCCACCTATGAGTGAAATCTTCCAGTATTGGCCTTCCCTCCTCCCCACTCCTGGATTGTTCACTATCCCTTCCAGTTCCAGTCATGTCATAACTCATGAAAAAGACTTTTGGAGGGGGGCAGGTGATAGTGCAGCGGGATAAGCACACATGGCCTGAAATGCAAGGACCCATGTAATTATCCTGGTTCAAGCCCCCAGCTCCCCACCTGTAGGACGGTCACTTCACAGGTGGTAAAGCAGGTCTGCAGGAGTCTATCTTTCTCTCCTCCTCTCTCTTTCTCTCCTCTCTTGATTTCTCTTTATCCTATCTGGCAATAACAACAGTAATAACAACAAGGGCAAAAGAATGGGAAAATGGCCTCTAGAAGCAGTGGAGCCAAATTTTGACCAACCTAAAAATACCTCATGAGGTCAGGAACTTTAAAAATTATTTATTTATTTATTCATTCATTCATTAATATGAGAGGAAGAGAGATACAATGAGAACCAGAGCATCCTTCTAGCACATGTAATACCAGGAATTGAACTCAAATCTTATCCTTAAGAGCCCAGTGTTCTGTCCATTGTGTTATCTTCAGGCTACAGGGTAAGAATTTTCACATTGACTGCAGCATGCCAATATCTAGAAATACTCAGGGATTATTTGTCTGCTTCCCTGAATGGGTATGCTGGTTAGCACTCTTTGACAATTCTTCTTAATTCAAAGCTCACTTATGCTCAGTCTCCCCACACACCCCTCATTCTGCTATATCTCATGTCATATTTCAAAACTTGAGCATTTTCCCCAACAACCTGGTCAGCTGATAGTAGAAGCTTATTCAAGAATTCCAAAGGCTTGTTTTTTTTTTTCAGTTTTAGACAAAAATAACCTGCCCTTGAATGTAGCATCTAGTCTCCTCTCTCTCTGGAGTATTTGGATTATAAACTCACCTGACAGGAGCTAGGTTTGCACCACTGTTTTTGTTTTTAGGGAAGTTGTAGCCAGACGCCCTTCAGAGTCCTCTCTGGGTCTCTGCTGAACCTCCCACAAAAGGCTTGTGTTTGGGAGTCGGGCTGTAGCGCAGCGGGTTAAGCACAGGTGGCGCTAAGCTCAAGGACCGGCGTCAGGATCCCGGTTCAAGCCCCCGGCTCCCCACCTGCAGGCAGGTCCCTTCACAGGCGGTGAAGCAGGTCTGCAGGTGTCTGTCTTTCTCTCCCCCTCTCTGTCTTCCCCTCCTCTCTCCATTTCTCTCTGTCCTATCCAACAACAACGACATCAATAATAACTACAACAATAAAACAACAAGGGCAACAAAAGGGAATAAATAAATAAATAATTAAAATTAAAAAAAGACTTGTGTTTTCATGCACATGTAGGTTACATGTGGGGAGCCCCAGCCAGACAAAGGAACACACTGCATTCCTTCCCAGCGACACAAACACAAACACAGAGACCAAACCAAAGCGTCCTTCAGTGTAATGGGGGCCAGGCTTGAACCCTAGCTTTAAATGTGCCAGAGTGATGCTTTGGTTCTCTGACTGACTCTTTCTCTCATTAATAAATTTAAGGATATTTAAAGGAGGAGGAGGAAGAAGAGAAGGAAAAGAAGGAGGAGAAGAAGAGATGTGTCTGAATCACATCTTTAACTCTTTTTCACTGCCCCCCCCCCCAGTTCCATTGGAGCACTCTGTCCAGAAGTGACATATCAGGGGCACCACCCAGGCTACACTCCCCACAACCCCCACAGGGCCCATGGAGGAGGGTCTGCCTTGAGCCTGAGAATCATTAGTTGATTCTGCCACTATTTCAAAAACTTAACTTTGGAGCTAATATAAAATAGTATAGGCAGGACTTCCGGAGGCGGAGCTACGAGCAGCAGATCGCTTTCTCTCCTCTCCTCTCCTCTCCCGGATCAACTAGGAATACCAAAGGAGACCACCCGGACCGAAACAAGACAGGACTAGAATGACCACAGAAACCCAGTAAATCACCCATGAGTACAAACACGCGGGGCTGGTGACAGAGAGGAGAGAGGGGCCTAAGGAGAGATTAAGTGACTGCTAACAGTTCGACAGTTTGTCAGTGGAGACACCACCTCCAGTCTGCTCCACCAACAAGGGGACAGCTGAAGGGAGGAAAGGACTCCCCAGAGACTCACCAAGTACAACTCTGAGTCTCCATTGCTACTACCCTCAGAATCTGGAGCAGCAACAGGGAGGGACACCAGGGCACAGAGATCTAACCGGGAAACTCAGGAGAAGACCTATACCTCGGTGGCATAGCTGAAGGGCTGTGAAAGTCTCTTTGCATAACCACTGGATTATCTCTGCCACACCCTGCTTTATCTCTTGGTCAGGAGTCATTGATTAAGCCAAGAAGCCTATTGATAGTTTAAAAGCCCTCAGGCTACCATAGCCTACAGGGAAAAAAAAAAGGCTTTTACACCACTGAACTCCAACTCAGGGATTGAAAAAACTGTTAACTTATATAAAATGGTTAAAACAACAAGAAAAAATAATGGAGACTCGAACCAGGACAAGAGTCCAGCTAAAAGTCCTCCAGAGGGCGAAGCACAAAACAACGAGTTCAACATCCAAACATTAGCTAAGGAAATAATAACAGGAGTGAGTAAAGAATTTGAAAAAATTGTAATCAGAACTGCAGGAACAACAAATGAGAATATGGAAGAAAATTCTAATAATCGCATGGTTATTAGAGAGCTGAAAGCTGAAATTGCTGAGCTAAGAAAGCAACTAGCTGAACAAGCTAAAACAGTATAAGAGCAGGGCAACAAAATAGATGAACTCCAGAAAGCAGTAGAGGGCAGAGAGAATAGAATCAATGAGGCTGAAGACAGAATTAGCAAGATTGAGGATGAATTAGAGACAACTAAAAAAGAAGTAAGAGATCTCAAAAAGAGATTAAGAGATGCTGAAAACAACAACAGAGTCCTATGGGATGACTTCAAAAGAAACAATATACGCATTATTGGCTTACCAGAGGAAGAAAGAGAAGGGGAGGAAGAAAGCGTTCTCCAGGCCATAATAGCTGAAAATTTCTCTAGTCTAGACAACACCAAAGACATAAAGATTCAAGAAGCCCAGAGGGTCCCAAACAGAATTAACCCAGACCTAAAGACACCAAGACATGTCATACTTAGATTGGAAAGGAATAAGGATAAAGAAAGGATCCTCAAGGCTGCAAGAGAAAAACAAAGAGTCACCTACAAAGGAAAACCCATAAGATTAGCAGCGGAGTTCTCCATACAAACACTACAGGCCAGAAGAGAATGGCAAGATATCTATCGAGTGCTCAATGAGAAAGGCTTTCAGCCAAGAATACTATATCCTGCTAGATTGTCATTCAGACTAGATGGAAGCATCAAAACCTTCTCAGACAAGCAACAGTTGAAGGAAGCAACCATCACCAAGCCTGCCTTGAAAGAAGTTCTGAAAGGTTTCCTATAAACAACCAGACCACCACAAATAGAACATATATCAAAACACTCTAAAACTCTACAAGAATGGCGTTAAAATATCTTCAATCTTTGATATCAATAAATGTGAATGGCCTGAATTCACCTATTAAAAGACACAGAGTAGGAAGATGGATCAGAAAACACAACCCAACAATATGTTGTCTACAGGAAACTCACCTAACACAACAAGACAAACACAGACTTAAAGTGAAAGGATGGAAAACTATCATTCAAGCCAATGGCCCACAAAAAAGGGCAGGAACAGCTATTCTCATATCTGACATGATAGACTTTAAAATAGATAAGATTAAAAAAGATAGGAATGGACACTACTTAATGCTCAGAGGATCAGTCAATCAAGAGGACTTAACAATTATTAATATCTATGCACCCAATGAGAAGCCATCTAAATACATCAAACTTCTACTGAAAGAGCTACAGCAATATATTAACAGTAACACAATCATAGTAGGGGACTTCAACACCCCACTCTCTCAACTTGACAGATCATCCAGGAAGAAAATCAGTAAAGACATAAGGGAGCTAAATGAAGAGATAGATAAACTAGAACTATTGGACATTTTCAGAGTCATTCATCCCAAGAAACTGGAATACACATTTTACTCAAATCCACATGGATCATTCTCAAGGATAGACCATATGTTAGGCCACAAAGACAGCATCAGCCTATTCAAGAGCACTGAAATCATCCCAAGCATCTTCTCAGACCACAGTGGAATTAAACTAACACTTAACAATCAACAAAAGATTAGTAACAGTCCCAAAATGTGGAAGCTCAACAGTACACTTCTTAACAACTTCTGGGTCAAAGAGGAAATCAAGGAAGAAATCAAAATGTTTCGAGAGTTCAATGAAAATGAAGACACAAGCTATCAAAATATTTGGGACACAGCTAAAGCAGTCCTAAGAGGGAAGTTCATAGCTATACAAGCACACATTAGGAAACAAGAAAAGGCACAAATAAACAGCCTGATTGCACATCTTAAAGACCTAGAAGAAGAACAACAAAGGAACACTAAAGCAACCAGAAGGACAGAAATTACTAAAGTTAGGGCAGAAATAAATAACATTGAGAATAGGAAAACCATACAAAAGATCAATGAAAGTAAATGTTGGTTCTTCGAAAGAGTAAACAAAATCGACAAACCTTTAGCCAGACTCACAAAACAAAAAAGGGAGAAGACCCAAATAAATAGGATAGTAAATGAAAGAGGAGATATCACAACAGACACTGCAGAAATTCAACATATCATGCGAGGCTTCTATGAACAACTATATGCCACCAAGTTAGAGAACCTGGAAGAAATGAATGATTTCCTAGATACCTACCAACTTCCAAAACTAAGTCAAGAGGAAGTGGATAACATGAACAGGCCCATCACAGCTAATGAAATTGAAACAGTTATCAAAAATCTTCCCAAAAATAAAAGTCCTGGACCAGATGGTTTTACAAATGAATTCTACAAAACTTTCAAAGAAGAACTAATACCTCTACTTTTAAAAGTCTTCCAGAAGATTGAAGACACTGGAATACTCCCTTCCAGCTTCTATGAAGCCAACATCACCCTGATACCAAAAGCAGACAGGGACACAACCAAAAAAGAAAACTACAGACCATTAGCTCTGATGAACATAGATGCGAAAATATTGAACAAAATTCTAGCCAACCGGATACAGCAGTATATAAAAAAGATTGTTCATCATGACCAAGTGGGGTTTATCCCAGGCATGCAAGGTTGGTTTAATATACGTAAATCAATCAATGTGATCCACCACATCAACAAAAGCAAGACCAAAAACCACATGGTCATATCAATAGATGCAGAGAAAGCCTTTGACACAATACAACATCCCTTTATGATCAAAACACTACAAAAAATAGGAATAGATGGAAAATTCCTGAAGATAGTGGAGTCTATATATAGCAAACCTACAGCCAACATCATACTCAATGGTGAAAAACTGGAAGCATTTCCCCTCAGATCAGGTACTAGACAGGGCTGCCCACTATCACCATTACTATTCAACATAGTGTTGGAAGTTCTTGCCATAGCAATCAGGCAGGAGCAAGGAATTAAAGGCATACAGATTGGAAGAGAAGAAGTCAAACTCTCCTTATTTGCAGATGACATGATAGTATACATGGAAAAACCTAAGGAATCTAGCAAGAAGCTTTTGGAAATCATCAGGCAATACAGTAATGTGTCAGGCTATAAAATTAACATTCAAAAGTCAGTGGCATTCCTCTATGCAAACACTAAGTTAGAAGAAATTGAAATCCAGAAATCAGTTCCTTTTTCTATAGCAACAAAAACAATAAAATATCTAGGAATAAACCTAACCAAAGAAGTGAAAGACTTGTATACTGAAAATTATGAGTCACTACTCAAAGAAATTGAAAAAGACACAAAGAAGTGGAAAGATATTCCATGCTCATGGGTTGGAAGAATTAACATCATCAAAATGAATATATTACCCAGAGCCATCTACAAATTTAATGCTATCCCCATCAAGATCCCAAGCACATTTTTTAGGAGAATAGAACAAATGCTACAAATGTTTATCTGGAACCAGAAAAGACCTAGAATTGCCAAAACAATCTTGAGAATAAAGAACAGAACCGGAGGCATCACACTCCCAGATCTCAAACTATATTATAGGGCCATTGTCATCAAAACTGCTTGGTACTGGAACATGAACAGACACACTGACCAGTGGAATAGAATTGAGAGCCCAGAAATGAGGCCCCACACCTATGGACATCTAATCTTTGACAAAGGTGCCCAGACTATTATATGGGGGAAGCAGAGTCTCTTCAACAAATGGTGTTGGAAACAATGGGTTGAAACATGCAGAAGAATGAAGCTGAATCACTGTATTTCACCAAATACAAAAGTAAATTCCAAGTGGATCAAGGACTTGGATGTTAGACCAGAAACTATCAGATACCTAGAGGAAAATATTGGAAGAACTTTTTTCTGCATAAATTTTAAAGACATTTTCAATGAAACGAATCCAATTACAAGGAAGACTAAGGCACGTATAAACCTATGGGACTACATCAAATTAAAAAGCTTCTTCACAGCAAAAGAAACCACTACCCAAATCAAGAGACCCCTCACAGAATGGGAGAAGATCTTTACATGTCATACATCAGATAAGAGTTTAATAACCAACATATATAAAGAGCTTACCAGACTCAACAACAAGACAACAAATAACCCCATCCAAAAATGGGGGGAGGAATTGGACAGAATATTCACCACAGAAGAGATCCAAAAGGCCGAGAAACACATGAAAAAATGCTCCAAGTCTCTGATTGTCAGAGAAATGCAAATCAAGACAACAATGAGATATCACTTCACTCCTGTGAGAATGTCACACATCAGAAAAGGTAACAGCAGCAAATGCTGGAGAGGGTGTGGGGTCAAAGGAACCCTCCTGCACTGCTGGTGGGAATGTCAATTGGTCCAACCTCTGTGGAGAACAGTCTGGAGAACTCTCAGAAGGCTAGAAATAGACCTACCCTATGACCCTGCAATTCCCCTCCTGGGGATATATCCTAAGGAACCCAACACATCAATCCAAATAGATCTGTGTACACATATGTTCTTGGCAGCACAATTTGTAATAGCCAAAACCTGGAAGCAACCCAGGTGTCCAACAACAGATGAGTGGCTGAGCAAGCTGTGGTATATATACATAATGGAATACTACTCAGCTGTAAAAAATGGTGACTTCACCGTTTTCAGCCGATCTTGGATGGACCTTGAAAAAATCATGTTAAGTGAAATAAGTCAGAAACAGAAGGATGAATATGGGATGATCTCACTCTCAGGCCGAAGTTGAAAAACAAGATTAGAAAAGAAAACACAAGTAGGGAGTCGGGCTGTAGTACAGCGGGCTAAGCGCAGGTGGAGCAAAGCACAAAGACCGGCATAAGGATCCCGGTTCGAACCCCGGCTCCCCACCTGCAGGGGAGTCGCTTCACAGGCAGTGAAGCAGGTCTGCAGGTGTCTATCTTTCTCTCCTCCTCTCTGTCTTCCCCTCCCTCTCTCCATTTCTCTCTGTCCTACCCAACAACAACAACAACAATAATAACTACAACAATAAAACAACAAGGGCAACAAAAGGGAAAAAATAAATAAAATAAATAAATAAACAAAAAAGAAAACACAAGTAGAACAAAAGTAAAAGACTCTGGGGTGTGTGGGTGGGGAGAATACAGATCCAAGAAGGATGATAGAGGACCTAGTGGGGGTTGTATTGCTATATGGAAAAGTGATAAATGTTATACGTGTACAAACTATTGTATTTACTGTTGAATATAAAACATTAACTCCCCTATAAAGAAATTAAAAATAAGTACATAAATAAATAGAAAAAAGAAAAGGAGAATAAAGAAAAAGAAAGCAATGATAGGGTAGTGTTGTTGATGTTCCTGGAAATACAGTCCTGACCCAATCGATGTAGCATCTGCCTTTTTTTTACATTTTTACAGAACCAGAGCATCACTCTGACATAAGTGATACTGGGGATGGAACTTGGGACCTCATACTTGTCCACTGCACCACCACTCAGCCGGATGCCCTTTCAGTAGGGCCATTAGGAACACAAGCATATTTCTCCAGCATTTCAGTTTTCATGAAGCCAGCACAGGCATTATTTTCCTGGCACTCACTTTCAAGGTTATGAAGTAGTTTTGCCCTGCTGCTAATTATATTTATTTTTAGTGCCAACTGTTGATGCACCCTACTTGTTCATGTTTGTTATATTTTCAATTTGTTTTATTTAGCCATATCTATTTATACCTGAAGTTTTTTTTAATGGAGACATCAGTGTGTATAATTAG
This sequence comes from Erinaceus europaeus, assembly GCF_950295315.1. Classification (NCBI taxonomy): domain Eukaryota; kingdom Metazoa; phylum Chordata; class Mammalia; order Eulipotyphla; family Erinaceidae; genus Erinaceus; species Erinaceus europaeus. Next base: position 40,747,883 of record NC_080173.1, on the reverse strand, counting down.
TTTTTTTAAAAAGATTTACTTATGAATGAAAGGAGAGAGAGAGAGATATGGAGAGAGAGAGAGAGAGAGAGAACCATATCATCACTCTGGCATATGCAATGTTGGGGATCATGCTTGGGACCTCATGCTGAAAGTACAATATTTTATCCACTGCACCACCTCCCAGGTTGCTCTAATTAAGTTCTAAAACATAACAGGAGGTAAAAGATTATGTGAAATTCTCCTATGGGGTGTAATTGGTGAATATTAGCTTGTTTCTCAAATTCTGAATAAAAAAATACTTTACCCTTTTCAATCACAAAGCTACAGAACCCACAGGCACACATGTGTTCATTAAAACTATAGTCAAATAAAAAAAAATGGGCAAAGGAGCCAGGTGGTGGTACACCAAGTAGAGTGCATACCTTAACATGCACAAGGACTTGGCTTCAAACCCCTGGTCCCCACCTATATAGGGGAAGATTCATGAGTGGTGGAGCAAGTGCTGCAGCTCTCTCTCTCTCTCCCTCCCTCCTTCCCTCCCTCTCTCTATACTCTTCCTCACTCTGTTTCTCTCTCTCTTAAGAAAAAAAAAAGGTATTTGGAAAGGGCATGAGAGTTCACTGGGTGAAGCACCTGCCTTACTGTGTATGAGACATCAGCACCATGGATGGTGGTGGATCAGTGATGCTGTAACTGTCACTCCCTCTCTCTACATCAGAAATAAAAAGAATGAAAAAGTCAGTCAGGGAGCTGTGAAATTGAACGTGAACAAATCCCTTACCCCAAACACAGATACACAGAGTTTTGGGTCTTTAAAAGTTGGGTGATATTTTTGTGACTAGAAATATGCCATAGAAACTTAATTCTTTTTTTTTTTTTACCAGAAACTTAACTCTAACCTAGGGTTCACTTCTAGTCATTTTACTTTAAAGTCAAAGCTTCCAAGAACCTATGAACAATTGTGAAGACCACCTTCTAGACCTCTTTTATGGGTTAACTGAGAGTATGCTGGCAACTCTGCTCCTTGTACCTGATTCTACTCCATACTCTTTGTGGTAACTACAATATCGTTACAGTTGTTGCTGTACATTGTTAATTTCCTACTACTGTCTCCTCAAGCACTTCTGATATATATATATATATATTGACAAGACTATAGGATAAGAGGGGTACAATTCTCCACAATTCCCACCCATAACTCCTTATCCCATCCCCTCCCTTAAAAGCTTTCCTGTTTTTTAAAAAAATATATATTTTATTTATTTAATACTGGATAGAGACAGAAACTTTTAGAGGGGAGGGTGGGATAGAGAGGGAACGAGACACAGAGAGACACCTACAGCCATGCTTCATCACTCATGAAGCTTTTCCTCTGCAGGTGGGGGCCAGGGGCTTGAACCTGGGTCCTGGCGCACTGTAATGTGTGCACTTAACCAGGTGCACCACCACCTGGCCCCTAAAGCTTTCCTATTTTTTTTTTTTTTTGCTTCCAGAGTTATTGCTGGGGCTCAGTGCCTGCCCCATGAATCTACTGCTCCTGGAGGCCATCCCCCCCCCTTTTGTTGCCCTTGTTGTAGCCTTGTTGTGGTTATTATTGTTATTGTTGATGTTGTTCATTGTTGGATAGGACAGAGAGAAATGGAGAGAGGAGGGGAAGACAGAGAGGGGGAGAGAAAGACACCTGAAGACCTGCTTCACCGCCTGCAAAGCGACTCCCCTATAGGTAGGGAGCCAGGGGCTTGAACTGAGATCCTTACGCTGGTCCTTGCGCCACTTGTGCTTAACCCGCTGCCCTACCGACCGACCCCCAAGCTTTCCTATTCTTTATTCCTAGAATCTCAGGGGCATACTCATAAAAACAAGACAAATGAATATTTAATAACAACCTCCTCACTTTTTTCATCAGAATAAGTTCCAGAAGGATCAAAAGTTTTAAAAAAAAATCCCAGAAATTCTAGGAAAATCAAGACCTTTGAAGATCAGTCTTGCAGATAACAGTGTAAAGGCTCGACCTGAGGAGCACCATCTTGGCCTCCCGCAGTGACCCTCCCAGTATCAGTCAGTTCCAAGATAATTCATGCCCCACTAGAGTTCCAGTACTCTGAAGAAAGAGGAAGTAGTGAGTGTAGATTCAAAAGAGGGAGTTCTACTCTTAATTAGAGCTCTAAAATTAACTGCCTATATTAGCTTCTGTACTCTGCTTGCTTGCGTGACTTGTGACCTTTGCCGATATAACCAGCTGTGTACCAAGGGCTGGCTGCTCTCCTCCACTGCTGGAGAGGCAGTCCCCGGCCGGGCTCAGCCGGGTAATAAAGACTCTCATAATTAGACTTTGGACTTGAGTTGTCTTCCTAAGCAAGACCCCACAACAAGAAAGAAGATGAGAGACGGGGCACCAGAGCACTGAGGTTTGGGGATTGAACCTGCAGCCTCTCCGACCACCGTCATGAAAGTCATTTACCCAAACAGGGTGAGTGTCTTCCCTGCCCACGAGTCTCCAATTTCTTTTTTTCTCCTTCCTATGCCCCTCCCTCCCTTCAAATATTGTTCACTTCTGGCTTATGATCATACTTGGGATTGAACCTGGGACCTCAGCACCTCAAGCGTGAGAATCTTTTTTTTTCCTTTTCTTTTCTTTTCCCTTTTTTTTTTTTCTTTTTTTTCTTTTCTTTCTTTTTTTTTCTTTTCTCCTCCAGGGTTATTGCTGGGCTCGGTGCCTGCACCATGCTGGAGGCCATTTTTCCCCCCTTTTTGTTGCCCTAGTTGTTGCAGCCTCGTTGCGGTTATTATTGCCATTGTTGACGTTGCTTTGTTGTTGGATAGGACAGAGAGAAATAGAGAGAGGAGGGGAAGACAGAGAGAGGGGGAGAGAAAGATAGACACCTGCAGACCTGCTTCACCACCCGTGAAGCGACTCCCCTGCAGGTGGGGAGCCGGGGGCTCGAACCGGGATCCTTACACCGGTCCCTGCGCTTTGCGCCACGTGCGCTTAACCCACTGCACCACCGCCTGACCCCCGAGAATCTTTTTATATATATATATTTTAAGATTTTTATTAGTGATTTAATAATGATTAACAAGAGTGTAAGATAGCAGAGGTATAATTGCATACATTTTCCACCACCAGAGTTCCGTGTCCCATCCTCTCCATTGGAAGCTTCTCTATTCTTTCTCCCTCTGGAAATATGGACCAAAATTCTAAGGCAAGCATAAACCTATGGGACTACATCAAATTAAAAAGCTTCTTCACAGCAAAAGAAACCACTACCCAAACCAAGAGACCCCTCACAGAATTGGAGATCTTTACATGCCATACATCAGACAAGAGGCTACTAACCAGAATAAATAAGAAGCTTGCCAAACTCAACAACAAGAAAACAAATAACCCCATCCAAAAATGGGGGGAGGACTTGGACAGAATATTCACCACAGAAGAGATCCAAAAGGCTGAGAAACACATGAAAAAATGCTCCTTGTCTTTGATTGTCAGAGAAATGCAAATAAAGACAACAATGAGATATTACTTCACTCCTGTGAGAATGTCATACATCAGAAAAGGTAGCAGCAGCAAATGCTGGAGAGGCTGTGGGGTCAAAGGAACCCTCCTGCACTGCTGGTGGGAATGTCAATTGGTCCAACCTCTGTGGAGAACAGTCTGGAGAACTCTCAGAAGGCTAGAGATGGACCTACCCTATGATCCAGCAATTCCTCTCCTGGAGATATACCCTAAGGCTTGAGAATCTTTTTGCATAACCATCATGCTAATTTCCCCCGCCCAAGAATCCAATTTCTTGCCCACAGGTAAACTCAGAAACCTCAGACCCGCGCCCCTAGTTATAACTGCCCCGCCTTTGATCCTAAGCTCCGCCCTGCGTGCTGGTGCGCATGCTCAAAGTTTTCCCGGCCTCTCCCATGGGTGCGTAGTGATGACGTATGGGGCCGGCGCCACTTTCGGCTGTCTGAGCGCTCTGGTTGTTTTAACCTACAGCCGGTGGGATTTCCAGTTCTGCTTCCCGGGTGTCATGTCTTCCGCCGGCGTGAGCGCGGGCCGACAGGCTGAGGATGCGTTGCCGCAGTCAGCGGAGCCTCCGCTGCCCGACATGAAGCCGTTGCCACCAGCACAGCCGCCGCCTCCCGTGGCTGCTCCTCAGCCGGCGCCCAGACCTCAGTCTCCTGCGGGCGTGAAGGAGGAGGAGAACTACTCCTTTTTGCCTTTGGTTCACAACATTATCAAATGGTAAGGCCAACCTCCTGCCCGCGGTGGAGTGGTGGGCGCCCCGGGTCCAGACAGGGGCATTAAGACCCTGAGAGGGAGAAAGAGTCCCCAGAGTTCAGCACAGGCCTGAGCCCACAGCGGCCGGGCTCTGCTGCGACAAGAGACCAGTTAAACTACCGAGTTTCCCAGCCGTCTGGAGGAAGGCAAGCCTCTCTGTACCTGTTTTCTCTCCTGTAGTAGAAGGGTAATCCTCACTTTGCTTTTCCCCCACGCCTTGAACAGTTTGGGGACACCCCCATGTGTGGCGCCTTGTTAAATGCTCAGGGACACACAGTCAAGAGGGCCAACTTCTCGCTTCCACTTTACTGGAGAGTTATATCTGGGGGGATATGGACAGAAATAACCTGTCACTTGAAAAGACTGAAAGAGGTTTGGGAAAATAAGCACTTTGAGCCACCAAAGCCCGAGGCTCATTCTCCAGCAGTACCAGAAACCAGAGCTGAGCAGTAAAAATATGATTGTTGTTGTTATTATTATTAAGGAGATAGCACAGTGGCTGTTTAGAAAGACATTCAGGCTGAGGCACTAAAGGTCCCAGGTTCAATCCGCAGCACCACCATAAGCTAAACAGTGCTCTGGTGAAAAATAAAATAAGATCGAAGATGTGATTATGAGAAACATTAAAGGAAACAAAGGCACAGAAGCTGTGCCTTTTGTATTACTTTTGTTGTGACATAGTATAAGAGAAGGAGATTGTCATTTCTGGGTCAGTTTCTATATCAGTTTCAATTTTCACACTGACCTTGTAAAGGAAAAAAACACATTTACAGAGGTGAGGTGGTATGCCTGCTGGACACACATGTTACATGGGGAAAGATAACAGCACTGGAGCTTCCCCTGGTTTGATTTGAGGACCCAGGTTCAAATCCCAGGCCCCCACCTGCAGGGGCAAGCTTTACAAGAAGTGAAACAATACCGTAGGAGTCTGCACCCACACAGCTTTTTTTTTTTTTCTTTTCCTTCTCCCTCTTTCTCTCTGTATCTACAAGAAAGAAGAAAAGATGGCCACCAAGAATGGTGGGCTCACCATGCAGGCACCCAGTGATGATCCTGGTGGGGAGGGGGCGGGGAATGACACAACTAAAGATTTCCTAAGCCACAATTTTGTCCAAATTATTTTGAATGTTATTTTTAACTAGATGATATCAAGTATAAACTCTTAGGCTGGCAAGTTTTATCCAATCACTGATCAAGCTGTGAAATAGCTCACTTGGATAGTGCACTGCTTTGCTATGTGTGAGAGACAGGCTTGAGCTCAGCTCCCACTGCATTGAAGGAAGATTTGGTGCTGTAGTCTCTTTCTCTGCCTTTGCTATCTCTATAAAAAAAATAATAATAGGGGGCTGGGTGGTGGCATACCTGGTTATGCGCTCATGTTAGAGTGAGCAATGACCCAGGTTCAAGCCCCCAGTTCCCACCTGCAGGGGGAAAGCTTCACAAGTGGTGAAGCAGGGCTGCATTCAGGTGTCTCTCTGTCTCTCTATCTTCCCCCATCCCTCTAGATTTCTGGCTGTTTCCAATAAATAAAGATAATACAAAAAATTAAGTAAATAAATTTCTACTTAAAATAATAATAATAAGAGTACAGGTCCTAGAAAAGGATGACAGAGGACCTAGTGGGGGTTGTATTGTTATGTGGAAAACTGAGAAATGTTATGCATGTACAACCTATTGTATTTACTGGTGACTGTAAAACATTATTCCCCCAAGGAAAAAAATAACCCAGGGTCAGGCGGTAGCACAGTGGGTTAAGTGCACATGGCATAAAGTGCAGGGACCGGCATAATGATGCCGGTTAGAGCCCCCCCACTCCCCACTTGCGGTGTGGGGGGGGTCGCTTCACAGGTGGTGAAGCAGGTCTACAGGTGTCTTTACTGTCATTGTAGGGTATATTGGGCCATCTCTATGGCTTCACCTCTCTAGGCTGACTTCAGATAGAAAAAGTGAGAAAGGCAGAGAGTGAAAGAGGAGGTCAGGTGGTGGTGCACCAGGTTAAATGCACATAGTAGGAATCACACAATGATTCCAGTTTGAGCCCTTGGCTCCCCACCTGCGGTGGGGGTGGGGGATGACACTTCACAAGTGGTGAAGCAGGTCTGTGGGTGTCTTATCTCTTCACCTCTCTATCTTCCCTTTCCCTCTCAATTTCTCTCTGCCCTATCCAATTAAAAAAGAAAAGAAAACATGGCTGCCAAGAGCAGTGTATTCATAGTGCCAGCGCTGAGCCCCAGCCATAATCCTGGAGGCAAAATAAAGAGAATGAAAGACATGGCAGCATTGATGCTTCCTTTAATGCAGTGGGTGCTGGGTTCAAACATCACATTTACACATGGCAAAATAGCATATTGTTACAGTGAGGAATTTTACTGGCCATCAAATAAGTTTTAGGATAAACAAAAACACAAAACAGTCTGGGTAGTGGCATACCTGGTAGATCAGGCATGTTATGTGGGAAGATCCAAGTTCAAGCCCCCACCCCCCATCGGCAAGGAGGAAGCTTCATGAGTAGTGGAGCAGTGCTACAGGTGTCTCTTCTTTTGTTCCCCACTCTCCCTTGCCATTTCCTTCTGTATCAGAAAAAAGGAGGGGAGGGGATAAAAGTCAGAGGAAGGGAATGCTACCAGGAACTGGAGTCATCTGTGGAAGCATCAAACCCCAACAATAGCCCTAGTAGCAAAAAAAAATAATAATAAAATAAAAAAGAGAACACTTTCTCAGAGCCAACTCCTGGGCCCCTGAATGTATATTCTTGTAGCTCTGGGAGAGCAATTGCTTCACCTGGCCTTGATGGTGCTGTGCGCAGTGGGTATACTAGAAAACGTCTTCCATTTACTCTTTTTAATTTTTATTTATTTATTTATTTCATAGAGACAGAAATTAAGAGGGAAGGGGAAAATAAGCAGAGAAAGAGAAACACCTGCAGTACTGCTTCACCATTCGCAAAGCTTCCCCCTTATAGTTGGGGACTGGGAACTTAAACTCAGATCCTTGCACATTGTAACGTACTCTACCAGATGCCACTACCTGGTCTTTAAAAAAAAAAGTAAACGGGAGTCGGGCTGTAGTGCAGCAGGTTAAGCGCAGGTGGCGCAAAGCACAAGGACCGGCATGGGGATCCCGGTTCGAACCCTGGCTCCCCACCTGCAGGGGAGTCGCTTCACAGGCGGTGAAGCAGGTCTGCAGGTGTCTATCTTTCTCTCCCCCTCTCTGTCTTCCCCTCCTCTCTCCGTTTCTCTCTGTCCTATCCAACAACGACAACAACAATAATAACTATAACAATAAAACAACAAGGGCAACAAAAGGGAATAAATAAAATATTTTAAAAAAATTTAAAAAAAAAAGTAAACTAGAAATTATGGGTTCAGGGACACCAGGCACACTATAGGAGCTGGAGGAGAGAAACTATACTGAAAACAGGAATTAAGAGTTCTTAGCAACATCGCCCCGCCAGATATTCGTCAGGATGCGGCATCATCTAAGTTCATTTCCCATGTCTACGCTCGACCGGACCTGCTAATATACGCGGATATCTTCGCCCACCCTGTTCAACGCTTGACGTCTCGTCACCCAATCTGGTCCCCTACGCCTGCACTGAACTTCTCTGTTCCAGTCTCTTGGAAACAGAGCTGGCAGTCAGCTGAGGTAAAGAACAAACACCTCATCACAGACCCCTGCAAGCGTCAACCCGGCTTTGACCTAGCACATTATGATTGGGCCCTCCTCAATCGCTATCGAACAGGCCATGGCCGGTGAGCCCCTATGTTCCATCGCTGGGGAGCCAGAGACGACCCGAACTGCCCCTACGGCTACAGACAGACTATGACCCACATAGTCAACGACTGCCAACTCTCCAGGTTCAAAGGAGGTCTCGAAACTTTACATCAGGCTCAACCTGATGCTGTTGACTGGCTACAGAAGAAGGGCAAACGCTAGAAGAAGAAGAGTAAATTCACAACCTGAGCATTGAGACCCCACCCTAGTGCATGCCACCCCCCCCCCCCCCCAATCTGGCTTCCAGAGTGACAGCTAAAGAGAGTGGAGGTAGCTTCTCTGGAAAGTCTGCGAGCCTAAGAAAAAAGACTTGGGGAGGGAGGGCTTTAGGATTAACCTGTCTAATCTGAAAAGAACAAAGCATTACCTATACTTAGAATTTCCATGAAACCTTTTAGTGTTTTACTCTCAAATAACAGTGGTGTAGTAAGCTTTTGTTGTTGTTAGTGCTGGGGATTAGCTGCTCTGGGCTGACTTCTTCAGATAAAGAGACAGAGAGGGAGAGAGAGGTGGCTTCAAAGCTTCCTCCAATGAAGTGGGGGCCAGGCTTAAGCCTATGTCATGCATCTGGCAAAAACTGCACTTACTATTTTTAGAATTCTCTCTGGTTGTGGCTAGGAGATGACTTATCCAGGAGAGCAAACTCCTTATCTCTAAATAGTCAAAGTGATTGGCATATACAGAAGACTAGTAAGAAAGGTCAAAATAGGAAGAGAAATCATTTGGAGGAAACAGCATACATAGAGAGGAGAGATACTGTACCTGAGCAAACACTAGGGTCCAACTTTAAAATGTCTTGTGTAGGTATGTATTTTGAGTTTAAAGGCTAATGAGAAGAGGAGACAGATGGTCGTGGTAGGAGTGGACACCTGTGAAGCCTAGAGTAGCAGAAGCTTGTTAAGGCTTGGTGCCATGATTTAAATAGTGAAGAGGAGGAAGAAGGAAGAACAATTTAAGGAAAGTATGGGTAAGGATATGACACCAAGAAATCGCACTGACTAATGACCCTGAAGGTGGCATGGTGGCTAGTGTTGGACTCTAAAGCTTGAGGCCCTCAGCTCAACCCATGGTATCATATTTGCCAGAGTTCTGCTCTGTGATGTTCTGCTTCTTTCTCTCATGCTAATAAATCAGGATGAATAGCAACTCCAGGTTCAGTCTGGTGAAAGTAGGAAGGGTGTAGTAGTGGAAAGCTAGAAAGGCAGGAAGAACAAGCATGCCGAAGAGGACACACACACACACCACCCACATACCCTTAGGGAGTGAGATTTTTGTCCTCTCAGGGCTGGGGAACTAGTGTTGCTTTCAAACTAGGGAGACTTAGTCAAGATCTATGCCAGACTGTGGTGCACTTGATTGAGTGCACATGTTCCAGTGCGCAAGGACTATAGTTCAAGCCCCCACGGGGGTGGGGTAGGGAAGTGCTTCACAAGCCTTGAAATAGGTCTGCAGGTGTTTCTCTCTCCCTCTCCCTGTCTCTCTGTCCCTCTTTCCCTCTCCCCTCTGAATTTCTCCTATCGAAAGAAGAAAAAAGGAAAAACTGTCTGTGGGGAGCTGTGGATTTATAGTGCCGGCTCTAAGCTCCAGTGATAACCCTGGTAACGGGGAAGAAAAAATGTGTTGTAGATAGAAGCATTCTTGCAGGCCTGGCAAAAAGGAATGACAACAAAGGCAGACACCCCTATCCCCAGGGCCTGTCTTTATTCCTTTCCTGTGGCTTCCCCAGGGGTCTTTTAATTATTTGTTTACTTCTTGCCCAGGGAATGGGTGAAAAAAAGTGAATTGAGTTACCAAGTTTAACTTTGCTACTCATAACATTTCCAGAGTGGTGTGTGTAGTAAGCTTTTGTTACTGTGTTGTTGCTAGGTTGCTAGGGATTAGCTGCTCTGGGATGCTAACTTTTTCAAATAAAGAGACAGACAGACAGATGGATACACACACACACATACACACACACACACACACACACACACACACACACACGATATTACAAATCCAAAGCTTCCTCCAATGAGGTGGGGACCAGGCTCAAACCTCTGTCATGCATCTGGCAAAAACAGTGCATTTTTTTTAAATTATTACTTTTAGTATTTTTTCTGGTTGAGGCTAGGAGATGACAACTCATCCAGTTCTTCTTCTAGCGTTTGCCCTTCTTCCGTAGCCAGTCAGTAGAGCAAACTATGGAGCACATACCCCAGGTAGGCACCCTGGTACCATGTGGGAGCCTTAAGGCACTGGGAGAAGCTACACAGATGGTGGAGTGGTCTTTCTACTGAGGTCTTTCTGAAATAAAAAGAATAAAAACTAGAATTGCACATGTGCCAGGCACCTACACCACCAATACATACATACATAATCCTTCTTGGAATTAGAACTGAGAGATAGCTTATGTAGTAGGTGTGCGTTTTGCCAGACTTAAGCGCCAGTATCACATGGAACATCATAGCACTAAAGAAAGCTTCATGCTGTGGTGTTTCTCCCTACCTGTCTCTTTCTCAGACTTCTTCTCTATTAAAAAAGAAGGAAAAAGTTAGCTAAGGAGAATGGAATCTTGCATTTATTGGGACACACACACACTTTTTCTGGAATTATATACACATGTCCATTAAAAATGTCTATAAACTGTGACCATACTGGGAGTCGGGTGGTAGTGCAGCGGGTTAAGTGCATGTGGCATGAAATACAAGGACTGGCTTAAGGATCCCGGTTCAAGCCCCTGGCTCCCCACCTGCAGGGGAGTCACTTCATAGGCGCTAAAGCGGGTCTGCAGTGTCTTTCTCTCTCTCTCTGTCTTCCTCTCCTTTCTCCATTTCTTTCTGTCCTATCCAACAACAATGACATCAATAACAACAATAGTAACTACAACAATGAAACAACAAGGGCAACAAAAGGGAATAAATTAATATTTTTAAATCTTAAAAAAAAAAACTGTGACCATACTATACTTTGCTTATTTCACTTTTTCTTTTTGGACATTTTTTTCCATACTTAACATGAAAGTCTCACTAAAGTGGTTTCATCATATTATATTACTTATTTTCTGTTTGTGACTTGCAGGGAATTTTAAATATTTTAAAAAATATTTTACTTATTTATCAATGACAGTGATAGGAAGAGAGAGAAAGAAAAAGAACCAGACATCAGTCTGGTTGGTATATGTGTGCCAGGGATCAAACTCAGGACCTCATGCTTGAGAGTCCAACATTTTATCCACTGTGCCACCTTCCAGTCTACTAAAGATCATTTTTATTTGACCAGCAGTGGTTCTGTAAACTTCCTTGTGTCTGAGCAAGTTAATGATGATGTCAGTTAGTGGTGGCTAAATTGACAGAGCAGTGAGTACATGTGTTTAAAAGTTGTGATATCTGGGGACAGCAAAATAGCTTTGTCTTGTTCACAATCCAGGTTTGAGCCTGGCCCTGCCACACTGAAGGAAGCTTTGGGGCTACGTTCTTTTTCACTCTCTCTTTCTGTCTCATTGTTTGTCTCTGTCTTTCTCTATCTGGAGAAGGGGGGAAAAAAGTCGTCCCAAAGCAGTAAAACCCAGAAATGATAAAAATAAAAGAGGTTTAATATCTGTTGCTGAATTTAGAGTGTTCAGCCTTTTTTGCTAGCTCTCCAAAATGCAATTAATCTAAAATGGCCTGTAAACCTATTAATCAGAAAGTATTAACATTTGTTTTCAGAGAGTGTTCATAAATATGCAATGAAAAAACTTTCTTCTCTCCTTAAAATTTTTGTTTGATCACTATTAGCTAATTCAAGAAGAATGCACTTTATCCTTCTACCAATAGTGCCTATTTCATTTTCTTACATGTCTTTTATCACCATAAAACTTAAAAATGTTTAGGCTGGAGGTGGGGGGTGTCGGGTGGTAGTGCAGTGGGTTAAACTCACATGGCACGAAACACAAGGACTGACATAAGGCCCCTGGTTCGAGCCCCTGGCTCCCCACCTGCAGGGGGGTCACTTTGCAAGGGGTGAAGCAGGTCTGCATCTTTCTGTCTCCCCTCCTCTCTCAATTTCTCTGTCCTATCCAACAATAACAATAACGGCAACAACAGAGGCAACAAAATGGGAACAGATGACCTCCTAGAGCACTGGTCACATGGTGCAGGCACCCAGCCCCAGCAATAACCCTGGAGGCAAAAAAAAAAAAAAGTCTAGGCTGATGATAGTTCATAGTGATGGATTAGCTGTTTTGCTTCTGTCTCCCCTCCCCCCCAAGACAGGTGTCATCTCACCCTTCATCAGCCAATATGCTGTTGTCCCATAAGGCTTATGTGTCCACCTTCCTCTGAGTGCTTCTCCCTTCCCCTTTCTGAGTACCTGAGTCTGCTGTGATAGACCAGTCTGCTTTGAGGACTCATCCTGTATTGCCCTTTGCTTTGTTCTTAGAGCCTATTTGTGAACGACTACCTTATTTCATCAGGAAAAGATGTTTTTGTGTGTGTGACCTATTTCCCGTTAAGTCATTCTTTATATGAGCTCTTAATAAGTAAGGAAGACATGCTTTTTGTCATGTATTTTGTAAATATTAACTGAGTTGTTGTTTTTCTTTTACTTTGTTCCTAGTATTTCCCCCCTTTAATTAAAAGTCTTTTTTTTTTTCTTTCTGGCTTCAAAGTTCTGGTTCTTGTTAAAAAGACTCAAATAACTCCTTGTTATTCCCACTTCTATAAATGTTAGATCATTAGTTTCTTTTTCCTAGAAGTTCTGGGATTTTATTTATTTATTTATTTATTTTAATTTTTGATCCTTCCATGCTTCAGGAACTTATTCTGATGAAAAGAATGAGGAGGGAGGGTCAGCTCCCCAACTGTGGTTATTGAATATTCATTTGTCTTCCCTGCTTGAGTCCCTTATCATAGGCTGAATTCCCTAATGTTTTTCTGATCTACTTCTGGACCTTCTGTTCTCCAGCACTGAACTATTTCAGTTCTTAAGTCTGCGTGGTACATTTAATTATCTCATGAGGCCAGTACTCACTCTCTTTACTTGTCAGCATTTATCTTCACTGCTTTTACTTCCCCAGCTTATTTGTAGTGGCCCGCTGAGTGTTTTCAGATCGTGGAACATTTCATTTTGCATCTGTTCCTTTCCTCTGAAGCCTCTGACACCACTCAGGTCACATCTCACCTCATGTTTGCATCCTTGTTAGTCTCTTTGCCTTTATCCTTCTCATTCTCATAACTCATCCTGTGCATATTGCTAGGCTAGTTTTTCTTTGCTCAAATTCTCAGGCCTTGTCTTCCCAAAATTTATTATATATATATTTTTTAAGTGAGAGAATGAGAGCAAATGGAGAGGTAGACCAGAGCACTGATCAGCTCTGTCTTGTGGTGGTGCTGGGGACTGATTGAACCTCAGATACGAAAGACTTGCAGAAACATTATGCCATCTCTTCAGCCCAATATTAAACATAACCCCTCACTTTTGAGATCTCTGGCATCATCAAATGCCTGTCTGAACTGCAGAACACACTCAGAGCAACTGCTTCTAACTCAAGTACCTTTTTGTTGGAATCTTCCAGACTCTGACACACCCCACCCCACCCCACTTAAGCCTACCTTGTCTTAGCCCAGAGGAGTGAAACATATCCTTAGGAATCTGCTCAGAGGCCACTTCCTCTCCCAGGAAAGCGCCCTTTCTCTATAGCTCTTCTAACTATGGTGTTTCCCTGCTTAGTGGCTTCCTAGAGTTGCATGTATGATTAACTACACCTTTACCTTGTTTTTTTTTAAATTAATTTATTCCCTTTTGTTGTCCTTGTTTTCTTATTGTTGTTGTAATTATTGTTGTTGTTATTGATGTTGTCATTGTTGGATAGGACAGAGAAAACAGGAGAGAGGAGGGAAAGACAGAGAGGAGGAGAGAAAGGCACCTGCAGACTTGCTTCACCTCTTGTGAAGCAACTCCCCTGAAGGTGGGGAGCTGGGGCTCGAACTGGGATCCTTACACTGGTACTTGTACTTGGCGTCACCTGCACTTAACCCACTGCGCTACCACCCAACTCCCCTTTACCTTGTTTTTCATTTTTTCTTATGAGAGCACAAGATAGAGAGAGACAGAATGTGTGAGTCCTCTGTGGAGTTCTGACTTTGTTGCTCTTGTGTGAGGGATTGAACCTTTAGTCTCATGCGTGCAAGGCATACAAGTTCTAGTGCTAAACTACATTCTCACCCTTATTTATTTTTAAGCACGTGCACTTTAATTTTTAATTTAATTTGGTTATATATAGACAGAAATTGAGAGGGAAGGGAGAAATGGAGAGGGAGAGAGACATTTGTAGTACTGCTCCACCACCTGTGAAGCTTCCCCCTTGCAGGTGGGGACCAGGGTCCTTGCATATGGTAATTTGCATGCTCTACCTGCTGCATTGCTGCCTACTCCCCTTGATTTTTTTTTTTTTTTTTTTTTTTGCCTCCAGGGTTATCGCAGGGGCACGGTGCTGTACTATGAATCCACTGCTCCTGGAGGCCATTTTTCCCATTTTGTTGCCCTTGTTGTTGCTCTTGTTGTAGTTGTTATTGTTGTCAGAGCTGTTGTTGTTGTTAGAGAGGACAGAGAAATCGAGAGAGGAGGGTAAGACGGGAGGAGAGAAAGACACCTGCAGACCTGCATCACCGCTTGCGAATCAACCCCTGGCAGATGGGGAGCTGGGGCCTCGAACCCGGATCCTTAAGCCAGCCTTTCTGCTTTGCACCATGTGCACTTAACCCACTGTGCTACCGCCCAGCCCTTTTCCCTTCTGGGAAAGAAACATCTCGTTTTGATGTTTATATAAAAGGCTATGAGCCCCAGCTCTTTGGGCCCTTAGTGAGTAGATGTATGTATACATAGTGTGTGTAGAAGTACATGTGTAATAAAGGAGAGATGAAATGAGGCCCGTGGGACCAAGAAAAGTTTTACTTTTTTGGGAGTCGGGCTGTAGTGAGGCAGGTTAAGTGCAGGTGGCGCAAGGACCGGAGGAAGGGTTCCTATTTGAGCCCCCTGCTCTCCATTTGCAGGGGAGTTGCTTCACAGGTGGTGAAGCAGGTCTGCAGGTGTCTTTTTCTTCCCCTCTGTCTTCTCCTCTTCTCTCCATTTCTCTCTGTCCTTTCCAACAACAACAATAATAACTACAACAATAAAACAAGGACAACAAAAGGGAATAAATATTTTTTTAAAAGATTTTTAAAAAGTTATAATTTTTCTCCCTTCAAATTAGCTGAGTCCAGCGCACATGAAATAGCTCACTTGGATAGTGTGTTGTTTTGCCATGTGTGCAACCCAGGTTCAAGCCCAGCCCCCACTGCATTGAAGACTGCTTAGGTGCTGTTATATCTTTAACACACACACACTCTCTCTCTCCTTTTTGTCTGCCACTTTTTCTCTGTCTCTTCACCTGGAAAAAGTTCTCCTAGAGTGGTGAAACCCTGGTAATGACCAATAAAATAAAATTTAAAAAGCAAACTTTCGGGGGCCGGGCGGTGGCGCAGTGGGTTAAGCGCACATGGCACAAAGCACAAGGACCAGCGTAAGGATCCAGGTTGGAGCCCCCCGGCTCCCCACTTGCAGGGGAGTCCCTTCACAGGCGGTGAAGCAGGTCTGCAGGTGTCTATCTTTCTCTCCCCCTCTCCGTCTTCCCTTCCTCTCTCCATTTCTCTCTGTCCTATCCAACAACAAACATCAACAATGGTAATAATAATAACCACAACGAGGCTACGCCAACAAAAGGGGGAAGAAATGGCCTCCAGGAGTGGATTCATGGTGCAGGCACCGAGCCCAGCAATAACCCTGGAGGAAAAAAAAAAAAAAAAAAGCAAACTTTCTGAATCCAATCTGAGTCTGGAACTAAATGTCTCAACCTTGAAATTTGGAATGCCATTGTTACTCTCTTGGCCACTGGTTTGTGGGTCACCCCGTGAGAATATTTTGTCAGCATGAGCACTTGAACATTTTCTGATGCGATGTTTTAGTTTATTGGGCAAAGGGCAGAGAGCCATCTATGAGACTGTAGGTGCGGCCGAAATGCTGAGCCCAGTGTGGTCCTTTCTCCTTTAAGTTGGGGCCACATGTCCAAAACAAGTCTGTCTATTGTCAAGGAAGGTCAGCAAGGCCTCTCGACTAGGAACAGGGTGTTGCTGACCTGCTTCTGCCCACACAAGTATATGCTCTAATCTGACTGGCCTTCCACACCAGCTGGGGCCTTCCACCAGCTGTGCAGGCAGCAGAGCAGCTGGGGAATTGCCACACTGACTCCAGGAAGCTTGTCTGCCCTCATTTTGTCAACACGATGGCCCTCTCTGCCATTCACTATCCTCCAGCCAAATCCTATTGAATAGGACAGGAGTGACTGTCAACTGGCAGCCTTGTTTCTGGGACTCCTTTTAACCTGTTTCTTCTGCCACTTCACTTCTGTATATTTAGTGTTGATTCTTGAGCTTCTGCTGTAGGCAGACAGATCAGCAGATTGTTGAAGATTTATTTATGGGGCTGGTGAAATAGCTTATTTAGATTTTGTGCCCCCACTGCATTGAAGAAAGCTGTGGTCTGTTCCTTCCCTTTCCCTTCCCCTTCCCCTTCCCCTTCCCCTTCCCCTTCCCCTTCCCCTTCCCCTTCCCTTCCCTTCCCTTCCCCTTCCCTTCCCTTCCCCTTCCCTTTCCCCTCCCCTCCCCTCCCCTCCCCTCCCCTTCCTGCCACCCCTGCTGCTGTGGGTGGAACATCCCCTCCCTCCCCTCCCCCTCCCCCATCCCCATCCCCCTCCCCTCCCCTCCCCTCCCCTCCCCTTCCCTTCCCTTCCCTTCCCGCCACCCCTGCTGCTGTGGGTGGAGCATCACACCCTTGGGGAAGAGTGGGGTCATTGTCCTGGGAAGGTTGGGGGCTGCTCCAGGCACCCCCTTCACACTGTGCCTTTGCCTAGTTGGTGTTATTTTGGGATGGGAGTGGGGTGGGGGTATCACCTCAGTGGTTGAGCTCAGGTCTGTATTTTGTTCCAATAAGTGGGACAGAGTTTTTGGAAGACCTGGGTCTGTAGCAGTGGGAGGAGGGGCAAAGGGTGAACTTGAACAAGGTAGGAGGTGGCCTTGACAGGGTGATTGGGTGAGTGAGTATTAGGGGCACAAGCTCAGCTTCCCAGCTCAGCATAACCTTGTAGCTGCTGTATCCCCACCCAGCTGGGACACAAAGAGGAGGCAATGCATCCACTTGACATTAGCCACTGTCCCCAGACTTCAGGGAGAGAGAGTACTTGGTGACTGGGGATGAGAGGGCTGAAGTTAGGGAGGAGGACTGAGCTGGGGAGAAGTCCTTAAACCTGAGGAGATGGGAGCAGATGAGAATATTCTCAGCTACTTTGGAGAGCTATATTTTCCCAAAACTCCTCTTAGCAACAAGACTTTTTGTTATGTCTCTCTAAAAATAATGTTTTTCACATATAACCCTGAGAGCTACTAACAGCAGGGGTGTGGATGAGGTCTGGTGCTTCTCTCCTAAAGGACCTTTAGGTGGTGCTGGTAGAGCTAGAGCAGAGAAGCTTAGATGATGTAGTAGTGGGTGCTGGCAAGGGTATTAGGGATGGGGGTCATGTTCATGGCCCTTGGAGCATGCATGACAGCACACTCTAACCTGAGGGCATTTCAGTAATCTGTCAGAATTGTAATTTACATGACCTCAACTCAGAAATCCCATATTTGGGAAGTTATCTTACCAAAATACTTGCATGAACACACAATGTTCATTACCATTCTTTTTTTTAAATTTTTTTTTATATTTATTTTCCCTTTTGTTGCCCTTGTTTTTCATTGTTGTAGTTGTTGTTATTATTGATATCGTTGTTTTTAGATAGTCGACTGGCTACGGAAGAAGGGCAAACGCTAGAAGAAGAAGATAGGACAGAGAGAAATGCAGAGAGGAGGGGAAGACAGAGGGGGAGAGAAAGATTGACACCTGCAGACCTGCTTCACCACCTGTGAAGCGACTCTCCTGCAGGTGGGGAGCCAGGGGCTCAAACTGGGATCCTTTTGCCTGTCCTTGCACTTTGCGCCACCTGTGCTTAACCCACTGCGCTACCGCCCAACTCTTGTTCATTGCCATTCTAATTGCACCTGTTGCCAGCTAGTTATTAAGCTGCATAGTTGTATCTATGTTAACATGAAAATAGTTCCTAGGTGCATGGTTAAGTGGAAACAGCAAGCATCAGAACCACCCTGTTTTTTGTCAGAACAAACATGTATATATATAGTGTGTGTGTCACATATGTGTGAAGCATTCTACACACAGGAGTCATATCTGGATCCTGGGATTAGTGAGACTTTGCTTTTCTAAGTTTGGGGTGTCATACCCCCCCCCAACAGCAACAAAAATAACCACTATATTAGACAAGTGTCAGCAAGAAACTAGTGAGGAAGAAGACAAGAGCTTGCACCAGTAGAGGTATGAGGCTGGGGGGGCGCAGGTGGGGAGGCTGAACTGTCAAGGAGGGAGACATGGGAAACTGAGTCAGATGCCACCAAGAGATGGGAAGTGATTGAGGTCCACAAGACTGGTCTCAGTGGACAGAAGTACATTTGCTCAGTTGTCTCAGCTGCATCTTCAATGCCAGAGCACCTCTCCTGAGAACTGAAGCTGTCCATCCTCGACACCTGAACTGAATGTCACTCTACTTACAGAGTGTCCCTGTGGACAGCTGGAGCCATGCTGAGTGTTGTGCCAGACGCTCACAAAACACAGTGTCAGGGAATGGCCTGTCACTCAAGCCCTAACAGTGGAATTTCTGTCCTTTAAAAGGGGACGAAAGTACCTTAACCTTGCCATTTTTGTCCTTCTGGACCTGACCCTCTCTTTTTTCCTTCTAAAGTCGGATGATGACTAATAGTGGACACAGAGGCAGGCCCATTTGGTGTTGTCTGCATTTGTTCACTCAATATTCAGGCCATCTTTAGGCTGGAGTATTCTATAGTCATCTGGCCTTCCAGGCTCCCACTGGGATCCAGCCAGATCCTGAATAGAGTGCTTTCCTCACCCCGGGTGTCCTTGCTATTCAACTCCCCCAACTAGGGCAGCTGGGAATCAGTGGGCCTCCTGCAGGCTGCTGGCCCTCTTTTAGCTCTACTCCCCTCCAGGTTGCCTTTCATTTGACTCCCCCTTGATTAATTGTCTGAAGGCTGTCTCCTTGGGCACAGATTCAGCAGGTGAGGAACAGGCAGCCCTGGAGTTTCAGGCTCCTCAGAGTGAGCTTATCAAAATCAGATCTTCATAGGGGCTGGGCTGTGTTCGTTTCCAGGGCTGAATCACCACAGCTTCCTTCCAATGTCTTATTTTACATAACTTATGTGCTTACTGTGCCCTTTCATACTCAGATGCTGTGAATCAGTTTTCTTAAGACTGTATTTTAGTTCCAGAACTCCTATTTTAGAACTGAAATTCCTCACAGTGTGTTAACACAGTATGCCGTCAAGTATACAGATTTCAAAAGTCCAGATGGTTTCTGTCCAGGCCTGTGGAGCTGAACTGAGGCCTACAAATGATCTGTAGTTCTCACAAAATGCCTGCCACTCCTCTTTGGAAAGTGACTGTATGTCTAAATGGAGGGCATTCTAGAGCTAACTCACCTCGTGGGATGTGCACAGTACCGTGCAGGAGGGTCTGAGTTCCATCCCAACCTGGCACCCTAAAGGAGCACCACAGCAGTCTACCTCTGTCTGAAATTTTCTGCCCAGAGCAGTGGAATCATGCATATTAGAGCTTTCCCCCAAATAAACTGAAAGCCTCAAATGATGACAACCAGAAGCATTTGACTGGCAGTCCCTTTCTAGAATAGATGATTGAGCCTCCATGATTTGCATCTAAGTTAGAACTATTGACAAATCATGAGCAGGCCCTGGAACTGTCTCCTTTGCGAGTAACCAGCAAATTGCCTGGGAGGAAGGGATATTCTCTCTGCATAAGCAGGGGAATGATGGAAAATAAACATAAATTAGTACCATCTGGGTTAAGATTTCCCACCAAAGATGAACATGGATTTTTTAAAAATATTTATTTATTCCCTTTTGTTTCCCTTGTTGTTTTATATTATTGTTGTCATTGTTGTTGGATAGGATGGAGAGAGGAGGGGAAGGCAGAGGGGGAGGGAAAGATAGACACCTGCAGACCTGCTTCACTGCTTGTGAAGTGACTCCCCTGCAGGTGGGTATCTGGGGATTTGAACTGGGATCCTTATGTGGGTCCTTGCGCTTTGTGCCACCTGTGCTTAACCCACTGCGTGCTACAGCCCGACTCCCTTTTTTTTTTTTAATGACCATTGAGAGTTCCTCAATGGCTGACTTTAGAAATAATTTCTGAAGTTTACTTTTGGTTGTTAGTTTCAGCTGCCTGTTTACAAAAGCTCACGCACTTAGTAACTCAAAAAATGTATAGGAATCCCTATAAATAACCTTGATCCATATTCCCTGCAGGGGAGAAGTGATAGGATGAAGATAAGAGGACTCTGTACTTCAGCTCCATCAGCACCCAAAGAGAGAAGGAAAAGGAAAGGGACATAGGAGGTAGTTATGATGTTATGAGTGGTTTAGAGGGAAAGAGAGGAGAGAATCAGAAAAAAAAAAAAAGGAAGGGGAGGCAACTATGTATAAATGTGGACAGATAGTTGTAGAGAAGATGGTTGACCTATGTATAAAACTTTAGGGGAACAGTGGTGGATTGCAGTGGGGAGAGTAAAGATTCACAACTCTGGTGGCAGGAATGGTGTGGATTCAGACGCCCTTCAACATATAAATCTGTAATATAAAAATACAAAAATAAAAATAAATGTATAGGAAAATAAAGAAAATATAAAGAAAAATGTCTAGGAGAGGGGCCAGGCGATGACAAACTGATTAAGTACACATTTTACAGTGTGCAAGGACTTGAGTTCAAGCCCCTGGTCCCCACCAGCAGGGGGAAAGCTTCACAAGTGGTGAAGCAGGGCTGCAGGTATCTGTCTTTCTCCCTCTTTATTTTATTGACTCCAGGGTTATCACTGGGGCTTGGTGCCAGCACTATGAATCTACTGCTCCTGTGTCTTTTTTTTTTTGCATATGACAGAGAAATTGAGAGGGGAGGAGAATATAGGGAGAGAGAAAGAGAGACACCTGCAACACTCAAGAAGCTTTCTTCCCTGCAGATGGGGACCCGGGGCTTGAACCCAGGTCTTTTGCACATTGTAAAATGCTCAATCAGTAAGCCACTACCTAGACCCTATCTTTCTCCTCTATCTCATCCTTCCCTCTCTGTTCTAGAAAATTTTTGAAATGATCAAAAAATAAAAATATAGGAGCAACTGGCAGGCTATTTTGCCTGTTTACCAAAGCACAGTTTAGCTCTGGCTTATGGTGGTGCTGGGAACTAAATGTGGAACCTTTGGTGCCTCTAGTATGAAAGTCATTTTGCAGTATCTTTGTGATTCTGCATTCCCAGTTTCTTTACTCTTTTCTTGTCATTTAGTAGTGACCCAGAAGCTTGCATTCTCTGGGCAGGTACTAAGAGCTGTGGGGAGAAATGCATGGTCCTGCCTTTGCACTGAGCTTCACCTGAAGTTAGGAAGTTTACATTACTCTGGTAAGAGAAAGTGCTGACATGCTTAAAAAAAAATTCTCAAAGCCTTGCAACTTATGTAAAATTTATGAATAGCTCTGCGGAAACAAGTCCTTCTGTTAACAATTCCAGACATTAATTTGTCAACTAAAATTGGCTCTTGCTAGTTTCTTAGACCTCCTGGCTAACCTGGAAGTTACTTAAATCAGAATTCTTTAAGCAGGTTGGCATTTGTCACCTGCTATTGGGTCCTGGTTTGTCTATTCATTTGACAGACGTGTGAAAGCATTTGCTTTTTCAGTTAGTGTCACTTGCAAGTGTCTCAGGGGCTGAGAGTATAGCTGTAAGCAGAGTAGGCATAGTCCCTGTCCTCTGAGGTGACAGAGTTTGCGCAGCTCATTTTGTGAACCAGCTCTGAGAGGGGCTGCCCAGCCATTGCTAATTGTGGCAGTAGAGCTTTTCTTTAGTCTGCTCAAGGTCTACAGCAGAAAGAACCAGTCTCTGTCCTTTGAGTATACACGTCCTGCCAAGGGGACACACCAAAAACAAGATGTTCTCAGCAGTGCTGTAGAGAGACAGTGCCTCCTGTTGCCTGGGCCTAATCATAAGTGTTGATGACCCTTCTCTTCCCGC
Organism: Erinaceus europaeus; assembly: GCF_950295315.1. NCBI lineage: Eukaryota > Metazoa > Chordata > Mammalia > Eulipotyphla > Erinaceidae > Erinaceus > Erinaceus europaeus. Next base: position 40,725,667 of record NC_080173.1, on the reverse strand, counting down.
CCCCCCCCCCCCCCAGCATGGACAAGGACAGCCCAGACATCCACCAGGACCTGAATGCCCTGAAGACCAAGTTCCAGGAGATGCGCAAGGTCATCGGCACCATGCCAGGCATCCACCTGAGCCCTGAGCAGCAGCAGCAGCAGCTGCACAGTCTCCGGGAGCAGGTCCGGACCAAGAACGAGCTTCTGCAGAAATACAAGAGCCTCTGCATGTTTGAGATCCCCAAGGAGTGAGGCCTGCTTCCTGGGGTGCCCTGGAGGACAGCCAGGAATCTACCTGCCCTACCACCACCACACTTTTGGGCTGCAGCTCTAGTGGAGCTGAGTGATGGAGACTGTTGTATAGCCTCCTCAGCTGAACTTGGCATTGGTGGTGAAAGGAGCCAGCACTGCAACTTGGCATATATATATATCCATATGCCTGGATGTATAATTACTTGAGTGCCTGTTGGGAGATTGTTCCAGGAGGTTGCAGAGGGGGTGGAGCTCTGCCCCTGCCTCTGGGGAGGGGGCAATCTGTTGACTGAACAGTGGGGAGGGAGGTGGCTCAACTCTTTTGTGCCCCCCTCCATTCAATTTGTGTGTACCAGGTACACATTGTTCTTGTGCCCATTGGTGGGGTGAAACATTTGCATAGAATTTGATGGATGAATTAAGCTTCCATGTACAGCTGGGATCAAAATGGTAAAAGATGGCCTTGAGAGAATGAACACTTAATGTGGTATGTCTGTGGGGTACCAACCCAAGCCCTTCTGGGCAGACCCTGCCTCCTGTCAGCCACACTCAACTTGTTTAGCTGTCTGTTGTCCAGAAATAGTCCAATCATTCAGGAACCACAGTGCCTTCCCTGAGGGCTGGTGGTACCTTCTTAGAAAACTCATTCAGGCTGCTTTCGAAGTCCTGGTGGAGGAATTGGCCCCCTTCTTGCTCCCTGCACTGCAGAGCCCCCTACACATCTCCCACACTGTAACAGGCTGATGGCCATTCAGGATGACAATATACTTCAGGTGAGCCAAACCCAAAAGTTAGGCAGCCACACTGTCTTCATAAATTTTGTAAACACGGGAGTCAGGCTGTAACGCAGCGGGTTAAGCGCAGGTGGTGCAAAGCACAAGGATTGGCATAAGGATCCCGGTTCGAACCCCAGCTCCCCACCTGCAGGGGAGTCGCTTCACAGGTGGTAAAGCAGGTCTACAGGTGTCTATCTTTCTCTCCTCACTGTCTTCCCCTCCTCTCTCCATTTCTCTCTGTCCTATCCAACAACAACAACAACAATAATAACTACAACAATAAAACAACAAGGGCAACAAAAGGAAATAAATAAAATAAATATTAAAAATAAATAAATAAAAGAAAGAAAAAAAAATTTTGTAAACACAGAGACACTTGCCTCTGTGCGCTCTCACCCAACTGTCAGACTGGCATCTCTAACATGAGAGGCAAGAAGTAACTGAACAGGCTTTAGAGCTTAAGCCAGCTGCCAATGCTGTGCTGCCTATCTCAGGGGCTTAACAGGTGCCCGTCAACTGGCCTAGTCGGCAGCACTCCTGGTGTGAGATGCTTAGAGCAGGAGGTTCCATCCACAGTGGCCTGCAGCTCTGTGCAGGTGGTATGCTGGCAACTCAGCTATGTGAACAGGGTGTCAGCCTTCGGCTGTGGACAGGAGACCAGGCTCTGGGTTCACTAAAGTTATTTGAACAGTTCTGCCTATGACTGGGTTTAACTGATCAGTTACTATTTTTGTTTTAAAAATTTAGTGTAGTGTGGGGCCCAGTTTTCAGGTTCTGACCAAATTCCAAAAAGCATGAAGCACATAGAAAACACAAGACTGCCGGGGCCTCTCCTGTTTCCCAGCATTCTAACTCAACTTTTAAAAGACTGTAATTAAAAGAATTGTGCTCTGCTCTGAAGATGTGTTTTTTGGCTTTAATACTGAGAGATCCTTGGGGTAGTTGAGAGAAAGATATTCACCCTGCTTAGGAGAGAACAAACACTGAGACTGACTCCTGTACCCACTGGCTGTTGGACTAGTGGTTGGCCCCAGTGACCATCACAGGGCTGGGTGCCATTTTGATATCCTCAGTCACTTGGATCACTAGTGGCAGGCTTTTGTGTTGAGTACAAAACATCAAGGTTTTCACAGCAAGGATGTGCAAAGGGGTGTGCTCTGGGGTTCACAGATCAGGAATTTGAGGCCTGGCCAGTGTCCCTTGCTTCAAGTGGCAAGGGGCTGGGCGAGATGAGACAGCCAAAGGAAGCACTGGTGACTAACAGTCTCCAGAGAGCCACATGGCAGACCCCAGGGAGGAGATAGGTATCCATGGGTCCTGTATCAGTGTAGTTTCAAGGTTATTCTTATTTGTGGCCAGCACTCAAGTGACACCTCAAACTAAAGCTCAGGTTTGATGACCAATAGAAAACCAAGTTGGCTAGAAAAATGGGTATATGAAACCCTTTATTTTTGTTCTGGCTTTCTAAGGAACCCTTCCCTAAATAGGACTCAGCTCAGTCAATAGAAGCTTTTCCTCTCCCCTCTCCATCCCCCAACCTTTCCTCCCAATAAAGTTTAAATTATCGATACTTTCAGAATACCAAGGCAGTGTTCCAGATATAGGGAAAATCTGGTGGAGCTGAGTTCCAGTTGGGGTCAGATGGGTTTTATTGAACCTAGGACTCCTCACACTTACATGTTGATCTTTACCACTGTACTCACCTGGGGTAAATTTTTTTTTTTTTTTTTGTTCCTCGAAATGCACCCTCTCAATCCCCATTCTAACTCCACTAAACATTCTACAAGCAGACAGGGTTTTTTAATTTTATTTTATTCCATATGTATATAAAAAACACGACAATGCCAACTTCAGAGACACAGTATAAACACCTTATAAGGTTTTGTTCATGTCCGTAGTGACACCAGGGCTACTATTAAAGTGCAAGGTTCTGTTTTGTTTCTGTTGTGCAGTTTCACACACACACACACACACACACACACACGTAAACAAGTCACTTGACTGATTTGTCCGGCACCCCCTGGGTGTCCAAAGGGCCAGCTTTCACCAGCGGTCACAGACAGGATGATGAATGCCCAGGTAAAGCGACTGTCCCTCTGCCGGCGAGTCTGGGGCTCCACCAAGCCCTACCGTGCTCCCTAGACTACCCCCCCTGCCGCCGCCCCCCTCCTCAAAGTCTCCGTGAGAAGAAGACTAATTCCCTCTGCTCGTCCCGCACCCTGGAGGTGTGCGGGTGGGGGGCCAGCCCTTTTTCCTTCCAGAGCAGGTGACTGTCCCTTCCGGGTTCTCTCGCGCCTCGTGCGGCGCGACCCGGGTTGGCAGGGAGGGAAGACCCAGCCGCGAGCGCGGGGCCGGGCTGGAAGTAGATGCGACTTAAACATGTGGTCTCGGCGGGGGGGCCCTAGCTGATGACGCAGCGCTCCTTGTCCTTGGCCTGGCCGCCAGCCTTCTCGCGGATGTAGCGCAGGTCGCTGTGCACGCTGGGTCGCCGCGCAAAGGGCGCCACGAAGCCGAAGGCGTCCCCAGGGCCGCCACCCGCGCGCAGCAGCTCCTTGCGGCGCAGCGCATTCCGGGGCAGGACGTCACCGTGCTGCAGCGACACCTTGCGGTGCAGGTCCGGGCTCATCTCGCTCGGCAGCTTGGCCATTGCGAAGAGCGCACGGAACATGAGGTCCAGGCTGCTATTCCTCTTGGCCGAGATCTCGAAGTAGGCGCAGCGCTGGGGGTCGCCGCCCACCAGCTGCTCGATCTCGCGCGGCTCCACCTCGCGGTAGTAGTCGCGGTCGCCCTTGTTGCCGCAGATGACCAGTGGCACATCCACCTTCTCCTTGGTTTTGTTCTTCAGGCAAGACTTGGTGTCCAGGATCTGCTGCTTGAGCCTCTGCACCTCCTCGAAGGAGTCGCGGCTGTCCAAGCTGAACACCAGGATGAACACATCTCCTAAAGGGGGCATGGCAGAAAAGGGGTGACGGTGAGGTCAGAGTCCACTTCAGGTAAGGGGCTGACTTTGGCGCTCCCGGGGACTTGGAGTTCTCTAGTGCATCCCTTCCTCCTGGGTTGATCTCCGGTGCATCCCTTCCTCCTTGCCACCCCAGGCCGTGCACCCCTTAACAGCCTAGGACCTGGGGTCTGCTATTCCTACCGGTACTGCACCGCACTCCTTCCCGGAATCTGGGGTCCGCTGCCCTCTGGCCGTACACCCCTCCCCGCCCGGGATCTGGGGTCCGCTGCACCCCTTTGCCCGAGACCTGGAGTACCACCCTCCGCCCGGTCCGTGTGCTCACCAGTGAGGATGGACAGGCGGCGCATGGCAGGGAAGGGGTGGTTGCCGGATGTGTCCAGGATGTCGAGCTGGTAGACCTCGCCACGGATTGAGTAGAACTTGCGGTGGAAGTCCTCGATGGTGGGCGTATAGGTATCCTCAAAGCGGCCGGTGAGGAAGCGCGACACGATGGCCGTCTTGCCCACCTTGGAGGAGCCGAGGACCACCATGCGATAGCAGTTCTTGGCCGGGATGCTCAGCTCCGAGTCACTCGGGCACATCTTCTTGATCATCGCTGCTAGTTTCATTGGGCACCGGGGCCGGTCGGCGCGGAGCCGGAAGAAGTGCAGGACTGAAAGCCGGCTGGACTGGGTTGGGCTGGAGCAGGTTGAGTAAGGACACCCTGGCTGTAGGTCCGAATCGCTCTGCCCTCCTGGCTCTAGCGCCGCGTTTATAAACCATCCAAGGCGCTCGCCCCGCCCCTCCAGTTGCGTCACTAGTGACGCCCCGCCCCGGCCAGGCTGAGACCCGGGTAGGGTTTGCAGACCCTGCGCCAGTGAACCTCGCGCGGTACACCCTCCCACCCGCGAACAAGCAGCCCGCTGCGCACCCGTGCCCTCACTTGCGCCCACGTCCTTTGTGCCTCAGTTTTCCCGATCACCAGCATGGGAGCAGTGGGAGCAGGTGGCGGGAAGAGGGGGGCTACTTTTGGTTTTCCGAACTTTCTCCAAGGTCAGAGCTCCCCACCGCGGGCGGGCGACAGTTCGTCCCGCGGGCACTGGGCAAGCCCGGCTGGAAGAGGGCTGCAAATGCCCCGACCTCGTTACAGAAGGCTTGAACCTTGCACCCAGGTTCAAGCCCCCAGTCCTCACCTGCAGGGGGAAAGCTTCACAAGCGGTGGGAGAAGCAGGGCTGCAGGTTTCTCCCTCCCTATCTCCCCCTTCATCTCAATTTCTGGCTATCTCTATTCAATAAATAAAGTTTTTTTTTTTAAAGGCCCTGGTTGCGGGTAGAGAGGCAGCAAGCCCAGGCCTGGGGGGGGGGGGGGCTGTCGAAGTAGTCCCCCTACTGCGCTCTGCCGGGATGGGGGGGGTGGAACTCTGCCAGGGAGGGGCCTTCAGCCAGGGACTGCCCCCACCGGTCTTGTGACTTTCCCTGACTTTGTCAGGCCTTGGCCATGACCCCTCCCCATTTCATCGTGTGCCTTAGTCTCCTGGGGGAGGGGGTGCATGCTAGGGCTCAGGGCCTGAGCGCTTAGTCTGCCGGCAGTGCAGGGGCGGAACCTTCAACAACAGAAAATGGCCCTGAGGCTGGTTGATTAGTAACTGGAGTGGGAGGGAACCCAGACTCAGTCTGCAGTGCCTGGGAAGTCAGCCGCTGAGGAGTTGGGAGTTGGGCCACTCCACTTTGTTTGGGAGAGAACCAGGGCTATTAGCTGAGCCACACCCAACGCCCATGCACACAGGTTGGGGGGCCTCTGAACAGGGTGAGGATGCCGACCTGCACCTTCTTGGAGAGGGCTATGAAAGGTCACTCAACCCTTCTTCTACCGGGATTCTGGCAGAAGATAATGCCAGAGAGGGTTGATTTCATCCAGTGTGTGTGTGTGTGTGTGTGTGTGTAGGATGGGCTCTGGGAACCCTGGCTCTTTACCCTTGCTCTCCTCACACTGGCTGTGGAGCAGTCAGGCCTCCTTTCAGAGAGAGTGAAAGAGGCAGCCCGGAAGCTTCCTTCAGTATGGGGGGGTAGTGGGGGAAGGCTTGAGAGCACATGGCAAAGCAGCACACTAAGTGAGCTATTCTGCCAGCCCTGTGATGCTTACTAATAATCCCAGCCTCATGGTCCAGGAAGGTGGCGCAGTGGATAAAGCAGCGGACTCCCAATCATATGAGGTCCTAAGTTCAGTCCCCAGCAGCACATATACCAGAGTGATGTCTGGCTCTTTCTCTCTCCAACTGTGTTTCTCGTTAATAAATAAAATCTTTTAAAAAAAACAAAAACCTCAGCCTCTGTGTTTAGGCAGAAGGCAGCAAGCAGTGTCCCCAGGCCAAGCCTGCTGGTACTAGGACCTAGCATAGCCCTGTGACTCTCCTGTAGGTGGGAGAGCAGTGATCTAACCAGAGCTGCAGGGATGTTCAACACAGCAGAGTTCAGCACCTGGTCTGCCCACCTCTGCCCTGGGACCTCCAGGAGCCATGAGGCCTAAAGCCCAGGGCCTGGGTGCTCAGGACTCCAGAGGTGCTGGGTGTCAGTACCCCTATTACAGATTTGCATATGGGGGCAGGAATTAAGGCTGCAGGTCAGACTCACTTCCTCTCATGGCCTCAAATTCTGAGACTCTGACTTCCCAAATCCAGAAAGCCTCAGGTGACAAAGGAAGTCCTGCCTCATGCCCTGCAACCTGAGAGCGGCAGCCGTTTTATAGGTGAAGGGGCAGTGTACCCTGGCCTCCAGGCTTGGTAGTTGTCAGGGAAGAAGCTAGTTGATCCTCTGTCCTTGGAGCTGGCATCAGGTCACACAGGCCCGGAGGTGACATGAGGCCCATGGGGGATTAGGAGAGAAATGTCAGAGGTAACTGAAGATAGCGGGTGTGCCCAAGAAGTGTAGGATGCAGGCTCAGGGTGCCAGGGCCCTTCATCTCTCTCTCTCCACTTCAGAGGGAGATGGGGAGCTGTGGGTTCATTTAGGTGTGTCCCTGGCATGCCACCTGGTTACCTAGCCAGAGCCCTGATTCTTCTCCTTCCAAAGAGGGCTGGCCTGGCACACCTGGTGATCACAGGACAGTAGCAGCCATCATAGAGTGTGTGTAGCCCTCTCCCCGGCAGGTACAAGCATTGTTCCCCAAAACGGAAGGAGCAAGCCAACCCTTATTCTGTACCAGCCACAGTGACCCCCCCCATGTCTATCGAACCAGCTACTAGTGACACACACACACATTTCCACCCAGCAACTATGGTGTGGAGTGCAGCAGGCACAGCCCCAGGACACCTCACAAAGTAATTGGTCTCCATGGCCTTGGAGTCTGGGCTGAGGCTGTGGTTCAGTGTGCCACAACTCAGGCTGGGTCCTGCTCCTTCGCTGCTCCCCCTCTTGTCATGTCCCATATAGGTGGTGACTCTGATGCATCCCCCCCCCCAAGCTCAGAGGCCTCCCACACCCCTTTCCCAGACTCTTGTGGGGCTGACAACCCCCAGAACAAGGAGACATCCCCACTGAGGCTGAGCTGGCCTTTGAGAGACAGAAGTGAGAGGTGAGCCCTTCCCAAGGTGGAGGTGCCCAGCAAGGACTGACAGACTCAGGGGTACTGGAGTCAGGGTTTCTTTATTGGTACACCAGGACATGGAATTGGAGGGGCCCCGAGGCCACGTAGCAGCATGTCCAGTGACCCCCAAGGCAGCAATTTCCAAGGCACTGGGGCAGCCCTCAGCAGCAAGCACCAAGCAGAACGGGTATGGTCCCATCATGGGTGCTCGGGAGGCCAAGCTCAGTCCTCTACAGGGCCCAGGCTGTCAGCTCCTCTTGTGGGCCTGCAAAGCTTTCTGCCGGTAGATCTCAGCAGTGAAGGGCCTATGGAGCAGAGAGACAGCTCAGCTCCAAGGCTAGAACACCCATAGAATGAGGATCTCCATGTGGGGGTGGGTGGCCCCTAAGCCCCCAGCCCCCTGTGTCCTCACCCTCCCATCTGTGACCCCAGGGCTGACTCAGGGCCATGCTGGTGTCACAGCCTGAGATCACCCACTCACTCTTCAAACTGGAGTGCCAGCATGTAGACAAGAGCCACCACAGCGGTCAGCAGCAGGCCAGTGGGGCTGGCGTTCCTGTGGGGAGAGGCCATCAGCATGTGGACCCTCACTGGGACCCTTAGCCAGAGAACTGACCTCTGGGTTTCCTCAATGCCTGCCTGTCCATCCTGGCTTGGTCCCTAGCTGGGAGCTCAGGACACAGCAGGGGTAGATTAGGGAGAGAAGTTCAGAGCAGTGGGTGGTGGTATCTTTTCTGAGGAGTCAGAAGGCCTCTATTGGGACTCCAACTCCTAGCTCCAGTGACAGGAGCCCTGCCATTGGGGGAGGGGAGGGGCACTACTCACATGATAGCCCAGCCTAGGTAGTTGGCTGTGCTGCCCCAGTACATAGGGTTATCCAGGAAGTTGAATGGGAATGTGGTCACTCTGGCCTCCTTGAGGATCCCAAAGTAATCACCTGTGGATAGAGTGGGTGGTGGGTAGGGTCATATCTGGCCATGGATATGGAGTTGCTCTGAGACCCAGGGGGAACACCATGCTGGCTGCAGCTTGCTCAGAAGGCATCTCCTCAGTCTGGCTCCCAGAATCCCTTAGGCAACATCCCAGGGAGAAGTAGGGCAGCTCTGGGTGGAGGGTATAGGAGGTCTAGAGTGGGAGGCCCCCCATGTGGCAGGAAGTGGGGGGGGGGGACGAACTAAGGCCTGGTTTGGGGCTGAGTCATGGTAGGGAAGCGTCAGTGTGCCCTACATCAGGACTGAGCCATTGGCCTTTCTAGGCCATTTCTCCAGGGAGTGGGGGTAGGGAGTACACATAGTCAGGACCCTCAAGTCCTGTCCCACACTCCTCTCTCCCTGACTTGCCTCCCTCCAGGGTCCTCCCCAAAGGACTGGACCTAGTGCATCTCCACTTCACACTAGGGCTGCAGCAGGCTCTCCCGTCTCTCAGATCTTTGTCCACTGTACCATGTGCTGCAGGGCTTCACACCCTAGTCCCCAGACGACCAGGACAGCAAACACCGCCCCCCCCCCACACACTCCCATTCTCACCTAGGAAGGTCCCAGTGAAGCCCAGTGCAAAGAAGCTGGAGAGGACAAACACGCTGCCCATGCCCAGAAGCACCAGCCCCGCACTGTAGGCCATGGGGTTGTCCAGGATCTCCATCTGGGGCTGGCTCAGCATGGCTTGTGTGAAGCTGCAGGGGGCAGAAGAAGGGACTTAAATGAGGAGGTACATGTGGGTGCTGGGCCTGACCCCTCCCCATTCTGGAGCTATGGACAATGTGTGGAGACCAGAAACTGCAAGACAGGCACATGAGATGGTTCTGAGGTCACTGGAAGTGTGAGGAGGTCTGATGAAGAAATCCAGTGTGTGTGTGTGTTGGCACACCTAGTAAAGCATGCACATCACCATTTGTAAAGAACTGGGTTCAAGCCCCTGCTTTCCATCTGTAGGGGGAAACTTCATGAGTGGTGAAACAGAGCCACTGGTGTCTCTTTCTCCCACTTACCCTCTATCAAAAACAGAAAGAAAAGAAAAAATGGCCTCCAGGAGCAGTGGAGTTGAATAAGCACCAAGCCCCCAGAGATAACCCTGGTAGCAATAACAACAACAAAAAAAAAAAAAAGAAGAAGAAGAAGAAGAAAAGGGAAGGAAGGAAGGAAGGATGGAAAAGTTAATTTATCACAGGAGGAGGCAGGCAGGGTGAGTGTTCCAAAAAGAGGGACAGTCAGGCTCAAAGTAAACCTGGGGTAAGATAAGGGTGTAAAAGGGGTCTGAGAATTGTACTGAAAAAGGACTCTAGGCAATGAGGGGATGAGGGGGGTAGAGAAGGTTTTGGGGTCCTGGTGCATGATGGTGTAAAAGGTCCTAAGTTAGAAGTGAGAAGGTTTTGCAGACACCTATCATAGACAGATGAGAAATTGTACCCTTGTGTCAACAACTATACTGTAAACCATTAACACCATCCTCCATCCCCAACCCCCATGAAATGATTTGGAAGAAAGGAAAACAGAGTCTGAAGCAGGAGTTCAGAAAGGTGGTTCTGTAATTTGATTTTTTAGAGTGCTCACACCTGTTGTTAAAATTCGGAGGCTCCAGCTGGGCGGGCTAGCTTCACAGGCGGGTAACAGAGATGCGGAGACAACGGCTGGGCAGGGAAGCTGTATTTCTTTATTCAGGAACAACGATTCATAAACTAAACCAAACTAATCACCAAACAGAACTCTGCTGTCTCTTTGCGGCGGCGCAAGCACTCTCTCTTACTCTGCAACTCAGGAACCCTCTCTTACTCTCGAACTCTCGAACTCTGGAACTCTTCAACTCCCGAACTCTGGAACTCTGACACTTTGGAACCCTCTCTCGGGGTTCCTTGGGGCGGGGCCAAGCAGGCCCGCGAAACTAACTGGACTGATCCAATTCTCTTGGCAGGGGAGGGCTAGAACAAACCAATGTAAAGCATACGACACACACCATGCAAGTCCACTGTTCCTTGTCAGCTTTTTCCATCCTTTTTATGCGAGTGAGAGAGAGAAGGAGGAGGAAGAGGAGATGACACCAGAGCACCCTCCTGAAGAAGGAGGAGGAAGAGGAGGAGACGGAGGAGAAGGCACCAGAGCACCCTCCTGCTATTCCCTTGAGTCCAGATCCTTGCATGTGGGAAGGCATGTGTTTTACTGGCTGAGCTATCTCCAGTGTGTGTGTGGCAGTAGCTGGAGCAGAGAAGCACTGCAGATTGTCAGGCCTGGCAGAATATACCACCCTGCCTGGGTGGGTAAGGTGCTCAGTCAGGCTCCTCAGCAGTGGGCAGAGGGACCCCACCACAGTGACACTAGGGTGCAGGAGAAAGGGGCACCAGCCCAGGCTCTGACAGTGCAGACTCACTCCTTCGGGGCTACAGAAGGATCTATCTAGGAGAGGAAGTTCCTGAGCTTAGGGAGCAAGCCTAAGCCTAAGCAAGCCTAAGCAAAAGAGGCATGTCCCTGTGGGGTGCCCAGGTGATGAGACTATGCTGAAGAGCTAGGAGTGAGCTGAAGAGCTAGGAGTGAGAGAGGACACCCCACCTTCATTGGGGCTGTCACTGCACACCCCAAGGCCTCAGAGGGATAGGGGCATCTCCAGAGAGGGCACAGATTTCTGTATTCATCACTGCAGCAGAATCACAACCCTAAAACTTAAGCTCCTGGGTCATGTTTTGGGGGAGTCATACAGGTAGAGGAGCATCCTGTGGGCCTATTTTATGTGTTACATGTTAATACACATGAGGCTGCCCCTAAGCCCCATTTCCCTGGGGGCTTCAGGTGACTCCCTTCCTGCTCCACCTCAGTTCCGGGATTTCAGGGGAGCAGTTGTCCTTTAGTCAGTCACACTGGTGACCGGAAGCCCAGTCCTAGCAGTAAAAATAGAAGCGAGGTGAACGAATGACTCCACCAGTGACTGCAGGAGAGAAAATTGGCTGACCTGCCTCTCCGCTAGCCCAGAGATCTGCCTGCCCACTCACTTCATTTCCGTGGAAAGGACTGTGCGCCCAGCTTAATGGGCCTGGAACACCAGCCCTTCCCGTAACCCTGTAGCCTCAGCACACCCTGCACTGCTCTGGGGGCTGCCAGCACATAGGAGGCTTGGAGGGGGCTCCCAGGATGCTTCTTTCAGTACTGAAGAAGGGGAAGAAAGGGAGCTGCTGGCCCCCTGATGGGGCCCAGCCAGCCTGGACCCTATACCCCCACACTCCCACCCTGCTTGCTTCCATAGGCCCCAGTGAAGCACCAGCTACAGGGAAACCCAGCCCAGCTGGTGGTGATAAGACACAACATCAGAGGGTGAATGGTGCCTCAGAGGCCCTCACATCAGTTGCCAGATCTCAGGCTTCTCGTAAGGCCTTTCCACCTCCCGGCAGCCCCTGATTGAAGCTGGAAGCACCCCAGTCTCTGTGTCCTTCTCATTTCACCTCTACCCAAGGCCCTCCCCTTGGTGCAAACCTCAACATCCCCAGCTCTACCTGTAGAGTTAAGAGTGCCCCCTTGCACCTGCAACCAAGTGGCCTGTCCCAGATGCTGAGGTGGGAGGGGGCAGCAAGGGCATATGTGTGTCCAGAGGACAGGGAGCCCTATGTGCTGGTAGCTGTGGATTCCACAGCTCTATGCTTGGGGTTCCTGTGCCCTCCCAGCTATAGCTCCCAACTGTCCTCCTCCCCGGTCACCACACTCCCTTGTAATGCTCAGTGATAGAGCCCAAGGCCACTGTCCCTGACGACTGAGTATGGGAGAGGCTCCCACAAGGTGGCTGAATGGAGGTATGCCTGTAGGGAGAGGGGCTTCCACCCCCTCTATGGCCAGAGCTGTGTTGCTGTCTCAGGTGACAACCACTCCCCACTGCCAGTAGCTTCCAAGAGGGGGCAAGGAGAGACATCATGGAATAGTCCAGAACATATGTACCCACAGGGACAGAAAGCAGAGTCACACCTCCAGGGTGGGGGTGGAATGACTGCTTCATGCAGGGTGTCTGATCTGGCATAAATGTTCTGGAATTAGACAGACTCCATGGTATGGCATTGTGTGTCACTTAATGTCACTGAACACTATACAACGATTAAAATGGATTTTACACTAAAAAAGAAAAGAATAGGAAGGAAGGACAAAAGAAAGAAAGAAAGAGAGAAGGAGAGAAAGGGTGAAATAGCTCACTTGGATAGTGAGCTACTTTGTCATGTACACAAAACCAGGTTCAAGCTACCATGTTGGAGATAGCTTTAGTGCTGTGTTCTCTCTCTGGAAAGAGAGAAAGAAAGAGAGGCAGGGAGAAAGGAAGGAAGAGAAAGGAGGAATGAAGGAAGGAAGGAAGGAAGGAAGGAAGAGAAAGGAGGAAGGAAGGAAGGAAGGTGAAAGGAAGGAAAGAAGTAAGGAAGGAGGAGGCGAGGCAGTGGCACACCTGGTTAAGCACATAGTACGAAGAACAAGGACCCACGAAAGGATGTGGGTTTGAGCCCCTGGCTCCCTGCCTGAAGGACCAGTGCATTTATAAATTCAAAGGAGGTGACATATGGGAAGCATGCTGGACAGAAGCTACAGACCAGGGCTGGAACAGATGGGAGTCTCACAACACTCCCAGAAAGAACACCCATCCCCCTAGACCCTAGCCTGCACCCCCCACTCCTAGTTGCCAGTACAAAGGACAGGTCTGGACTCAAGGCCCCACAACCATGGTGAACTAACTCTCTGGGCTGGCAGATACAGGGTTGTGCCTGTGGCCACCCACTCATTCATTCATTCAATTCACTCATTGGGGAGGGAGAGAGTGGAAAAGAGAGGAAGGGTAACCCCAGGGGCTACAGACTGTGAGCAAAAGCTCATTAGGGAAGAAAACAAAAAGGGGAGGTCATGAAGCTGAAGAGTCCTGCACAGCCTCCATAACTGGGGAACAGAGGAGGGGAACACACACACTTTCAGAGCCCACTGGGGCCTGGTCTGCTGTGGAGAGAAGCTGACCCTGAGGAGGGAGGCTGAGGCTGGGGAGGGAGGTTGACAGCCAAGTCCAAGTGTGGTGGAAGGTGGAGGGTTTCACAGCCAGAGCAGATGGGAAGATGAGGGAAGCCTGCCTCGGGAGGCTGTGCCCTAGCACTGGCAGATGCCCTGCTCCCACCCCACCTTACCTCCCAGGTTCTCAAAGTCATGTACTGCTTGTTCCTCTCTGTGTCATACCTCCTCCCACCCATAAGGACTCCCTTCTAGAAGTGGGATCCCAAAATGAAGGTTCTCTGCTGGACCTTCATGCTGTCTTCCTGGCCCTGAGCCCCCAGTAAGCCTAAGTATGAGGATGGAGGCCAGGTCCTAGGAGAGATGGGAGGTGAGTAATCTGGACACAACTAAGAAGGCCTCGTCAGTCTCTAGCTGAATATGTGGGGCAATAAAGGCTCTCTTTATGAGACCTAGGTGGGCAGGGTCATCTGAACTCACAGTTGTATGGACCCCCAGCTCCAGTGTGGCCCCTGGATTTACTGCCCACTGGTTCAGCCCCACTGTAGTGAATGGATTCAAATGCCCACCCCCCACCAAAAGCTTTCCCCACTTGGCTGCCAGAAGAAGCTGGCATTGCTGCTCACACTTGGCGCTTGGTGATGGCTGGGCTCAGGGCACCAGTTGGCACTTCTGGATACCCAGCTATCCCCACAGAATCTGGGCTGGCCCTGGCAGTGGTCCTACTGGCTATGGGTGGGAGACTCTCCAGTTCTTGGCCCTTCCAAGGAGGTCAAGGACCACTTCACCTGCCTCCTAGCCCTGGAGTCTGTCCATGCCAGGGGCTCTTGGAGGAGTGGGCTCCCAGTTCTGGGCTCAGAAGGGGAGTTTGCAGACCCTGCCCTGTTGAAGGCAGGTGGGACCTCTCCAAGTTAGGGGGCTGGCCATGAGCATGGTGGTGCTGACACAGTGAATACTCAGTTCTCTGGAGCCAAGCTGCTGCCTCACCACCTCACCGCCTACCCAAGCAGGCTCTCAGAGCTGTTAGGCTTAGAGACCACACCTGTGGACATGAGGACCCCAGACAGGTCAAGTGTGAGCCACTACCTTTTCCCAAGGTGTACAGCGGGAGGAGAATAACCTCAAGGCAGGTGGCCTCAGACATGAGGACCAAGAAATGGGGAAACAGGAAGATATGGTGGTGGTGTGGGGGGATATGGTGGGGATAGAGATAATGCCTCTCAGGCCTAGTCCACACCCACAGGAAGGCTTGTGTTAAGGCCTGGGGATTGGGGGAATAAACAAAACCTTTGCTTCTGTGGGTGGGGCTTATGGAGAAGGGCTTACCAGTGTGAGCGCAGGAAATTCAGCAACAGGATGGCACCCCCTAGGGTGTAGCAGGCCAGGTGAGGGGAGCCAAAGGCTTTGCTCAGTTTGTGGGTTTTCTGTTCCCATCTGGCCACCTGAGGTGGGGGACAGAGAAGGAAGCATCAGCAGTCTGCTGGGAGAATGCAGGCAAAGGGGGAAGCTGGAGGCTCAGTCCAGCTATCTCTAAACACCCCCAACATATTAAGAAGCAGAAAGAGAGGCCCAGGAAGGGGGCTGGACAGTGGCACACCAGGTTAAGTGCACAAAGTATGAAGCACAGGGACCCATGCAAGGATCCTGGTTCCAGCCCCCAGCTCCCCACCTGCGCTGAAGCAGGTCTGTAGGTGTCTTTCTCCCTCTCCCCTCTCAATTTCTCTCTGTCCTATTCAACAAAATTTAAAAAATTTCTGCCAGGAACAGTGGATTTGTAGTGCTGGCACCAAGCCCCAGAGATAACCCTGGAGGCAGAAAAATAAAAGAGGCCCAGGAGTAGCACAGTGGATAAAGCATTGAGCTCTTAAGCATAAATTCATGGCTCTATCCCATGCATCAGTTGTGCCAGAGTCATGCTCTGTTTCTCTCACCCTCCCTCCCTGTCTCATAAACTAATATTTTAAAATAAAAATAAAATGAAGGGGGTCGGGTAGTAGTGCAGCAGTGCACATGGTGCGAAGCGCAAGGACTGGTGTAAGCATCCTGGTTCAAGTCCATGGCTCCCGACCTGTAGGGAAGGCGCTTAACAAGTGGTGAAGCAGGTCTGCAGGTGTCTCTCTGTCTCTCCCCATCTCTGTCTTCCCCTCCTCTCTCCATTTCTCTCTGTTCTATCCAACAATGACATCAATAACAACAATAATAACCACAACAATGATTTGAAAAAGGGGGGCAACAAAAGGGGAAAATAGCCTTCAGGAGCAGTGGATTTGTGGTTCAGGCACTGAGCCTCAGCAATAACCTGGAGGCAAAAAAAAATTTTCATAAAAAAAATAAAATGAAGTAAAGAGAGGGCAGCACAGGCGTTGGCCAATTTTCAATACTGAGGGAGTGAATGTTAGTCATGGAGCAGTGTCACACTGCCTGGGAGTATGTCACTCATATCTAGGCATGGTAGGAAGGGACAGCCCTCCCCTTCCCCAAAACCCAGATTTCCAAGCACATCCCAAGGCACTGCAGATTGCAGTGAGCAGAGGCTCTGACAAAGGGCCCTCCTGCCTCTGCTGCTTTGGGTTGCTATAAGGACAGGGCTATAAATAGCCTGGATTCATCCAAGCTAACTGAAGGGACATATGCAGCCCTACATGTCCACAGTTGCATTATTCACAATAGCCAAGGAATGGAAGCATCCTAAATATCCATCAACAGATAGTTAAAGAACAGATAGCTAAAGAAGTTATAGGATATGGGAAGTGGGGAGGGGATTGTGTAATGGTTATGCAAAGAGATCCTCATGCCTGAGGCTCCCAGGTCCTGAGTTCAATCCTCTGTACCACCATAAGCCAGCACTAAGCAGTACTCTGGTAAATAATAATAAAGTTTGGGAGCTACTCTCTGCCCTAATCTAGCTTTATAGTCCTATTCTCAACTCTACATCTTCCCAGTGTTTTTGTCCACCTCCAATGTTAACTTTCAAGCTCAAGTGAAAATTACTAAAGTCATGGGCCCCTGGGAACATACCTAAAATAGACTTCCTAGATTCTTACTACCCTAAAATTCCCTATTCTCACCTGCTCTAGTCTTCCTTCCTTCCTTCCTTCCCCCCTCTCTCTCTCTCTCTCTCTCTCTCTCTCTTTGCCGAGCTAGCCTGAGGGTGCTTCTTCCCAGGCACATGCTGTCTGGGTTGGAGAGAACTCAACCGGAGCCAACCTAGGCTGCTGCGTGGGAGAGAGAGACTCTAAGACTCTCTGAACGGGAACAGACAATACCCTATTGTGTTTATTGATCTGCCTTTAAATATCTTCTGAGAAGTGGTAGGGTGGAAAAAGGAAGTACGTAGGATAAGGGGGCAGAGTAGAAAAAGAGCGTGAACCAATGGGGATTAAACCAATGGAGATTAAACCAACGGGGATTAAACCAATGCCCTGCAGGCAGGGCGGGTCTCAAACAAAACAATGATTACGTAAATAAACCACAGCATTAAGCAATGCAGGGGAACCTGGCATGATGACATGGATAAAAACAGAAGCAAAATTAGCCAAAGGAGAAATGATGATCAACATTTCTTTCTTTCTTTCTTTCTTTCTTTCTTTCTTTCTTTCTTTCTTTCTTTCATCTTTATTTATTGGATAGAACCAGCCAGAAATTGAGAGGGAAGGTGGAGATAGAAGGAGACCTGAAGCATTGCTTCACCACTTGCAAAGCTTTCCCCCTGCAGGTGGGGACTGGGGGCTCAAACCCAGGTCCTTTCACATTGTAACACTGTATACCTAACCACTCAGCTGCTCTATTCCTACTTTCTGTTTCCTGCTTATTAAACATTTTGTCCTGCCTCATATCGTACTGTCTTTCAGATACCAAGTTGAAGGTACTACTATGATTCCATCCTGAACTCCCTGGGTAGAGAACCTCACCAATGTATCACAGAATCTCACTTCTCCAAAGCCCTACCCCACTACAGAGAGATAGAAACAGGCTGTGGAAAAGAAAGAAAGAAAGAAAGAAAGAAAGAAAGAAAGGAAGGAAGGAAGGAAGGAAGGAAACAGCATGTGGGTATGGATCAACCTGCAAATGCCCATGTCCAGCAGTGAAACAATTACAAAAGCCAGAACTTCCACCTTCTGCATCCCAAAAAGAATCTGCTCAGATTCTCAGAGGGAGAGAAATGTTAAGGGAAGATGATTAGAGGGCTCTGAAACCCAGTTCCATCAGGACCCAGAGAAAGAAGAGGAAACAAGGAAAGAGATTCAGAAGTAATAGGTGTACATGTGATATAGAATGTAAGAGAAGGCAGGACCATAGGAAAAAGGGGGGAGCAAAAAGATACAGACAGACAGTTATAGAAATAATATTCAACCCATATTTGCAACCTTGGGAGAACCACTACAGTTTTCAGTGGAGGGAATAGGGACACAGAACTCTGGTGGTAGGAATGGTATGGAATTGTTCCCCTGTTATCTTGTAATTTTTTTAAGAGTTAAAAAAACTTTTTTGAGCCCCCACACCTATGGACATCTAATCTTTGACAAAGGGGCTCAGACTATTAAATGGGGAAAGCAGAGTCTTTTCAACAAATGGTGTTGGAAAAAATGGGTTGAAACATGCAGAAGAATGAAACTGAACCACTGTATTTCACCACATACAAAAGTAAATTCCAAGTGGATCAAGGACTTGGATGTTAGACCACAAACTATCAGATACTTAGAAGAAAATATTGGCAGAACTCTTTTCTGCATCAATTGTAAAGACATCTTCAATGAAACTAATCCAATTACAAAGAAGACTAAGGCAAGTATAAACCTATGGGACTACATCAAATTAAAAAGCTTCTTCACAGCAAAAGAAACCACTACTCAAACCAAGAGACCCCTCACAGAATGGGAGAAGATCTTTACATGCCATACATCAGACAAGAGTTTAATAACCAACATATATAAAGAGCTTTCCAAACTCAACAACAAGACAACAAATAACCCCATCCAAAAGTGGGGGGAGGACATGGACAGAATATTCACCACAGAAGACATCCAAAAGGCTGAGAAACACATGAAAAATGCTCCAAATCTCTGATTGTCAGAGAAATGCAAATAAAGACAACAATAAGATACCACTTCACTCCTGTGAGAATGTCATACATCAGAAAAGGTAGCAGCAGCAAATGCTGGAGAGGGTGTGGGGTCAAAGGAACCCTCCTGCACTGTTGGTGGGAATGTCAATTGGTCCAACCTCTGTGGAGAACAGTCTGGAGAATTCTCAGAAGGCTAGAAATGGACCTACCCTATAATCCTGCAATTCCTCTCCTGGGGACATATCCTAAGGAACACAACATATCCATCCAAAAAGATCTGTGTACACATATGTTCTTGGCAGCGCAGTTTGTAATGGCCATTTAGAAAGAGGGAGATGTCAGGAAATTGTGAGGATGTGGTTGAGCTTGGCAGGGCTTGAACCTGAGGGGTCCATCCAATCCTGTTAGTCTCTCTCTCTCTCTACCAAGAGGTTGAGCAAGGAGGGACAGTAGTACCCCAAAGGTGTGCCTCCTCCTATCAGACTCCCTGCCTTACAAAGCACCCCACATTCCTGATACTATGGCCATTAGATAAAAAGAAAAGGGGAGATGTTGGGCATTAAACCAGCTTCCCCTGCTCCATGCTGCATTGCTGATAGTGGTCTATTTACATAATCATTGTTTTGCCTGAGACATGCCCTGCCTGCAGGGTATTGGTTAATCCCATTGCTTAGAACCTT
The DNA here is from genome assembly GCF_950295315.1 of Erinaceus europaeus. Taxonomy (NCBI): domain Eukaryota; kingdom Metazoa; phylum Chordata; class Mammalia; order Eulipotyphla; family Erinaceidae; genus Erinaceus; species Erinaceus europaeus. Next base: position 40,706,441 of record NC_080173.1, on the reverse strand, counting down.
CGCAGCTGCTGCGATGGAAGCTTTCCACCTTCGTGCTCTTTTCTCCATCCCCTCTCCTAGCCATTTCCTTTTCCCACTTGTCACTTCCAGTTTCTAAAATTGTCACTTCCAGTTTCTAAGATATAAAAAGCATTGTCTCTGATCAATAAAGGCATTGCATTGCGTTCCCGCTCCGCCACGAGTTCCTCATCTCTCTCTCCGGTGAAGCTAGCCCGGACTACTGATTCACTCAGCTACTGTCCATCTGAGCTGCTGCCTTGGGTTTATTTAAGGTGTGGGCATCAGTATGCAAGTGTTTGTGTGGCTCTATATCTGCACTACTCTTGAGTGTCCATAGGTTCTCCGATAGACTTCAAGACCTGTCACATTTTTTCCCCACAGCAGTTGCTCCATGTCTCAGCCTTACCAGCAGCATATGATGGCTCCCATGTTTCTCAAGTTCCGTCTATCATTTTGATCATTCTTTCCTCCTTTAAAATATATAGCTAAGGGATTAGGGTGGTAACACAGTGGGTTAAGCACTCATATTTTACTGCACAAGGACTCAAGTTCAAGTCCCTGATCCCTACATGCAGAGGGAAAGCTTCCCAAGTGGTAAAGCCACGCGACAGGTGTATCTCTGTACATCTTTCCCTCTCTGCCTCTATCTCCCCTCCTAATTTGTCTCTGTCTCTAGCCAATAATCAATAAAAATAAATAAATAAACCTTTTTAAAAAACCCTATAGCTAAGTGGCTATGGAGGTGGCACAATGGCTAGAGCACTGAACTCGCAAACACTAAGGTCCTGATTTCCATCCCTGCCATCACATGTGATGCCAGAGTGGTGCTCTAGTGTTGTTCTTCTGACTCTCTTTTCTCTCATCAACAAATAAATTTCTTTTGATTTCTATTTTACTTTTTAAATATTTTTATTTATTTATTATTAATGAGGAAGATAGGAGGAGAAAGAGAAAGAACCAGATGGTACTCTTGTACATGTGCTGCTGGGGAATTGGACTCAGGACCTCATACTTGAGAGTCCAATGTTTTATCCATGGCACCACCTCCCAAATCACTATTTTGTTTAATTAATTAATGTATTTATTTTTATCAGACAGCATTGCTCAGCTCTGGCTTATGGTACTGCCTGGGACTGAACCTGGGATCTCAGAGCCTCAGGATTCAAAGTCTTTTTTGCAAAACCATTATGTGTTCTCCTTGCCCTGTAACCCCTTAAACCCTATGTCTTTTTTTTTTTTTTTAATCAGAGCACTACACTTTGGCCTCTGTGCAGGGCGCTGATGCCCAGTGTTTGAAACTGGCTTGTGAGCCAATGGTAATAGTGATCTTTTAGTTTGCTGAGCCCTCTAGGCAATTTCTCTGTTCTAGATACTTGATCTATCTCTACCCACTGAATGATTACAACTAGTTTCTCCATCCAAGAGTTATTTTTTTACATGGCAGTGCCCTGACTAACACAAGTGTTTTATGCAGCTTGGTTGTTTCCTTTCAACTTAGCACAACCAGTCTCCCTGCTGCCTCTCATACACAGCTTACTACTGGGAGGCTAGCACCTCACCAAGTACAACCAAGGGAGAATCTCAGTTATGGTGAGACTGGAGAGACCTCAGATTGAAGTCTCCAACTGTGGCCAATTCATGCTGGGAACTAGGACTGATGAGGGTGGTAAAGGGGCCTGCATCGAGGTCCTCCTGGAACATAGGCACCTTCAAAGCCTAGGACAGCCTAGGATGTATGAGCTGGAGGTCAGACAGAAGGCCCATGGTCAAGGCCTTGAACAAGGTGTTCAGACAGTGAGAGACTCCAGGGAGGAGGAGGAACCAAACAGATGCCAACATAGTGAGAGCAAACCCATAGAAATTACTGCAGACCAGGAATCTCCAGACCCAAGCACCTTTACTTGAGTCAATTTAAAATGACACCTGGGAAGACAGCGTGGGGGTTACACAATTACACGATAGACTTTCATGCCAGAGGCCTAAATTCAATCCTGGGCATGAGCATGATAGATAAGTCAGAGCTGAGCACTGCTCTAGGACGCATGAGGTCAGGTCTCTGCCCATGTGAGGAAGCCTGGTATTCTGACACACCTTTTTCCCACGTGACTTTCAGGTACATCCTGAGGACAGGAAGATGGTTTGCCAGGTAGACCGGGTGGCTTGCCGACACACCACACAGGAGCACCATGGACAGTATTCCAGGGATGGGGGAGATGTGCTCGGGCAGCCCTCAAAGTATACAACTTGGGCTGGGCAGTGGCATACTAGTTGAATGCACATGTTACCATGTACAAGAACCTGGGTTCAAGCCCCTGGTCCCTACCTGCAGGGGAACTATTCACGGAGCAGTGTTACAGGTGTCTTTCCTCTCCACCACCTCTCTCCCCCCTTCCTTTTCAATTTCTCTGTTTCTATCTAATAATACAGAGTATAAATAACTTTAGGAAAAGACCTTGTCAGTTTCCTGCAGGACCCCCACTGCCACTATGCCCCTGGGGAAACACCTTTCCTGGCACTAGAATTATCACAGAGATAGAGGCTCATGGGGAGGGGAAAGCAAAAGGAACCCAAGACCTGCCACCCCTGCCCAAGGACACCCAACACCCACACTGGCTCAGGCTGCTGTTTCCAGAATATCAGTAATTAAGCAGCCCACAGTCTGGCTGGACCCAAGGATTACTTTCCTCTCAACTGGCAGCCATGCTCTCCACCGGCTGCCCAGATTGCACCCTGTTACAGAAGTGGAAGTAAGTAAGGAAGGTTGCCCTCCCAAGGCAAATACCTGTGGCAGGTGGACAGTGATCGGATGCCCTGGGATTTCCTCCTCTGGATTTCCAGAACCCTAGGTAGAGATAGGCTTGCCCAGCCCACCCAAACTCAGGATCAAATACTTTGTCCTTGGCCCAGCAGGTGGTGTAGGGGAAAGAAAGAAAGAAAAGAAAAAGAAAAGATTCTAATGGAAACAGAAAAGATATGTGTTTAATGTTATGCAAAGACTTTTCTGCCTGAGGCAGCAAAGGTCCCAGATTCAGTCCCTGATACCACCATAAGTCAGAGCTAAGCAGTAGTATGGTATAAATAAATAAATAAATCTTAAATAATAATGAAAGCCCTGCCCCTGGGGCTACATGGGTAAGTGAATTTCAGATAAATAAGTTATTCTGATGAGTTTCCCTAAGGTCACATTTGCTGTTTAACTGGAATGTAAATGGTGCCTGCAGCCCCCAACACCCCTAACTAGGAGTCCCCAGCCCAGCTCTGTAAGGGGCCCTTCCTGCCAAAAAAATGCAGGTCCACTCACCATTTTGCAATGGACAGTAATCCTGGGGTACTATGCACCTTGCCTGCCCACTGCCCCCCACCCCTAGCTGTGGACATGTAAGTAGATCATGTGATAGTAAAAGGGAAAGACATCCCCCTTCCCCATGAAGGTGGATGATGACAATAGGCACTTCAGTCTATCAGGTGGCAGAACAACTGACTCTTATCAGGAGTCAGGCCCCCCAAACAGGCACTAGCCTGAGAGGGGAGGGGGAAGTCAGGGATACTGAGAAAGAAGAGATACCAAAGCACAGCTCCACCATCTATGAGCATCCCTGATGCTATATGGCACTTCCATGTGGTACTAGGGACTGAACCCAGGACTCATGCATGATATAACATGTTCTTTATCAACTGAGCCATCTCCTGAGCCCCTACCTTTTATTTATGAATGATTTATATTATATTTATTATATTATATTACTTATATGTTATGTTATATTATGTATTTTAGAAAAGACAGACAGAGTGAGAATAAAAAAGACTAGAGCGGGAGTCCGGTGGTAGCACAGAGGTTAGCAGGTGGGGCAAAGCACAAGGACCAGCGTAAGGATCCTGGTTCAAGTCCCCGGCTCCCCACCTGCAGGGAAGTCGCTTCACAGGCGGTGAAGCAGGTCTGCAGGTGTCTATCTTTCTCTCCCCCTCTCTGTCTTCCCCTCCTCTCTCCATTTCTCTCTGTCCTATCCAACAACAAAGAGATCAATAACAACAATAATAACTACAACAATAAAACAACAAGGCAACAAAAAGGGAAAATGAATAAATATTTAAAAAAAAAAAAAAAGACCAGAGCACTGAAACTTCCTCCAGTGCAGTGAGGGCCAGGTTTGAACCTGGTGCAAAAGCAGCACCTTGTCCAAGTGGACTATTTCATTGGCTCAGATTTCCTTTCTTAAAGCATCATTTCTCTAGGGAGTCTGGCGGTAGCGCAGCAGGTTAAGCACACGTGGTGCAAAGCACAAGGGCCAGCTTAAGGATCCCGGTTCAAGCCCCGGCTCCCCACCTGCAGGGAAGTCGCTTCACAAGTGGTGAAGCAGGTCTACAGGTGTCTATCTTTCTCTCCCCCTTCTCTGTCTTCCCCTCTCTCTTCATTTCTCTCTGTCCTATCCAACAACAATAACATCAATAACAACTATAATAACAATAACAATAATAAAAAAGCCTAGGGCAACAAAAGGCTAAATAAATAAATAAATAAATAAATAAATAAAAACAGTAGGAGCCTCCAAGGGAATTACATGTAGAGAAACAATGCCCATGTTGTAGGGAGGCAGAAACCCAGTGTGAAGAATAGGTGAAGCTCCCTAGATTGAGAAAGGAAATTAACATTCAAATATGAAAGTGCAATGAGTACCTCAAAACAAAACAAACAACAACAAAAGCACCCCAAAGACATTATAATTAAAGTCTTAAAAACTAAAGATGGTATGGCTTCTGTTGAAAAGTCCAGCCTAGGGAGTCCAGTGGTAACTCAGCGGGTTAAGCGCAGGTGGCACAAAGTGCAAAGATTGGCATAAGGATACCGGTTCAAGCCCCTGGCTCCTCACCTGCAGGGGAGTTGTTTCACAGGCAGTGAAGCGGGTCTGCAGGTGTCTATCTTGCTCTCTCCCTGTCTCCCCCTCCTCTCTCCATTTCTCTCTGTCCTCTCCAACAATGATGACATCAATAACAATAACTATAACAATACAACAAGGGAAACAAAAGGGAATAAATAAATAAGTTAAATATTTTTTAAAAAGTCCAATCCACAGTAGGTGTGTTAGGCTCTCAAGCATGAGATTGTGAATTCAATCCCCAGCATCACATGCTCTGGATCTCTCTGAAATAAAATGGAACAAGGGGTAGATAGCATAATGGTTATGCAAACAGACAGTTGTGTCTGAGGCTCTGAGATCCCAGATTCAATCCCTCATACCAACATAAACCAGAAATGAGTAGTACTCTGGGAAAAATAAAAATAAATAAGGGAAGAAAGGTGGGGCAGGAGATAGCATAATGGTTATGCAAAATGACTCTCTTGCCTGAGGTCTCAAAGTCCCAAATTCATTCTCCCACACCACCATAAACAAGAACTGAGCATCCCTGGGGGGAAAAATAATAATAAAGGGGCCAACTGATGACACACCTATTAGAACACACATGCTGCAATCCTCAAGGACCCAGATTCAAGCATGTGGTCCCTTACCTGCATAGAAGAAAGTTTCATGAGTGGTGAAGGGTGCTGCAGGTGTCTCTCTCTCTCTCTCTCTCTCTCTCTCTCTCCCTTTCAGCTACCCTTTCCTTCCTGATTTCTCTATGTCTCTGCCCAATAAATAAATAAAATATTTAAATATCAAATATTAGGGTGTTTTTCTATGTAAAAATGTGTCATGACTTTTCTGAAAGCCCAGTAAATAGGATACTACAAGCATATCAAGAACAAACTACATAAGGAAACCCTTATAAAATAACTCATGGACTTGTCCTTTGTAAATGTGTAGTGAGAAAGAGAGAGATTGAAAGAAGATTAGAGTATTACTCTGTACATGTGTTGCTGGGGATAGAACTCAAAACCTCATGCTTGAAATCCATTGCCTTATCCACTGTACCACCTCCCAGACTGCAACAATGGACTTCTTAACAGAAAACATAAAGGATGAAAAAAGGGGAATTTCCAATTGAGAACATCTATCCTGCCAAACTGAATGGATGGAAGGATAAAGAACTTTACAGAGTGGTTTGGAAGGTGAGTATTGGACTCTTAAGCATGAGGTCCTGAGTTCGATCAGCACATGTACCAGATGTTGGTTCTTTCTCTCTCTCCTATCTTCTTCATGAATAAATAAATAAAAATTAAAAAAAAAAAAGAATTTTGCAGCCAGAGACGACCCGAACTGCCCCTGCGGCTACAGACAGACTATGACCCACATAGTCAACGACTACCACCTCTCCAGATTCAAAGGAGGTCTCGAAACTTTACATCAGGCTCAACCTGACGCTGTTGACTGGCTACGGAAGAAGGGCAAACGCTAGAAGAAGAAGAAGGGTGGGGTAGATAGCACAATGGTTATGCAAAGAAACTTTCTTGCCTGAGGCTTCAAGTTCCCTGTGCTACCATGAGCCAGAGCTAAGCAGCGCTCTGGTTAAAAAAAAAAAATCTTACAGATAAGGAAAACTTAAAAGCAAATCATCACCAAGGAGACAAGGATCTCTTCAAGAATGGAAAGTATGGATCGACCAGTCAACACCCATGTTCAGCGGGGAAGCAATTACAGAAGCCAGACCTTCCACCCTCTGCAACCCACAACGACCCTGGATCCATACTCCCAGAGAGATAGAGAATGGGAAGGCTATCAGGGGAGGGGATGGGATATGGAGATAGGGTTATGGGAATTGTGGAACTGTACCCCTCTTATTCCATGGTTTTGTTAATGTCTCCTTTCTTAAATAAAAAATAAATAAATAAATAAATAAACTTCCTTAGCTACAAAAAAAAAGAATGGAAAGTGACGTTATCCAGAAGTAGTAAGACAGACAGATCATATACACAACATGAAAGTGTGGGAGGAAAATGAATCAACAAATTAATATTGATTCATTTATGGCCAAGGGAGATAGTTTAGCCTATTAAGCACAGGGTTTTCATGCTTTTCTTTTTTTTTGGCCTCCAGGGTTATTGCTGGGGCTTAGTGCCACTGCTCCTGGAGGCTATTTTTCCCATTTTGTAGCCCTTGCTGTTGCCCTTGTTGTGGTTGCTATTGTTGCTGTTGTTGTTGGACAGGACAGAGAGAAATCGAGAAAGGAGGGGAAGACTTCTGAAAGAAGAAATCGAGAAAGGAGGAGAGAAAGACAGACACCTGCAGACCTGCTTCACCGCTTGCAAAGCGACGCCCTGCAGGTGGGGAGCTGGGGATTCGAACTGGGATCCCCACGCCAGTGCTTGCACTTTGCATTATGTGTGCCTAACCCACTATGCTACTGCCCAGCCCCTGGTTTTCATGCTTTAAAGACCTAGAGGTCCCACGTTCAACACCACAAGTCAGAACTGAGCAGTGCTCTGGTCTCTCTTCATTAAATCTTTTTACTTATATTTATTCATTACTGGATTGAGACAGAGAGATAGTGAAATGGGGGAGATAGAGAGATATAGAGACAGAGAGAGACACCTGCAGACCTGTTTCACCACTTGGGAAGCTTTCCCCCTATAGGTGGGGACCAGGGGCTAGAACCTGGGTCCTTGCACACTATAATGTTTGCACCACCACCTGGCCGCTTGTCTCTCTCTTTTGTGTCTCATAAAAATAACTCTTTTTTTATATTTTTTATAAAAATAACTCTTGAAACAAGTTCAGTCCTTCAAACCACTATAAACCAGAGTGGAGCAGTGCTCTTGTTAAATATATATCCATAAAAACCTTAGGCTAGAGCACTGGGATTTGCAAGCTCATACTAGGTCGAGTTCAATCTTTAGCACTGCATGTGCCAGAGCAATGCTTTGATTCTCTCTAGCAAATAAACAGAAGTTTGTGTTTTGGTTCTTTTCCAAAAAAGGACAAATCTCAGTTGATTTCTCACAAGGACAAAAATTGATTAAACTTTTGGCTAAGGTCATAAAAACTCTAGTAAATAGAATCAGAAATGAAAATTACAACAGGCAACATAATATAAAAGATTATAAGAGGCTACTATAAACACTATTGCCCAAAAGGCTGACAACCCAGAAGAAATCTTACCAAAACTTTAGCATATTTTTCTTCAAATACTTTTTTTTTTGCCTCCAGGGTTATTGATGGGGCTTGGTACCGGCACTACAAATCCACTGCTCCTGGAGGTCATTTTTCCACTTTTTTTTATTAGATAGGACAGAGAGAAAATGAGAAGGGAGGGGGAGATAGAGAAGGAGAGAGAAAGAGAGACACCTGCAGACCTGCTTCACCACTTTTGAAGCAATCCCTCTGCAGGTGGGGAACCGAGGACTCAAACTGGGATCTTCCAGTGGATACTTGCTTTGTTGATATGTGTGCTTAACCCGGTGCACCACCACCCAGCCCCGTCAGATACATTTTGTAAGATCATTATTTTGCTGATACCAAAACCAGACAAGAACATGACAACAAAGCAAATTGTACAGTGGATTTGTAGTGCCAGTCGGCGAAATAGCTCATTTTGATAGTGAGCCTCTTTGCAATGTGCCTGACCCAGATTCAAACCTGGACCCCACCACACTGGGGGAAGGTTCAGTGCCATGGTATCATCTCTAGCTACCTCTAGCTCTATCTGAAAAAGCAAGCCCAGAGCCGGGCGGTAGTCTAGCGAGTTAAGCACATGTGGCGCAAAGCTCAAGGACCAGCGTTAAGTATCTTGGTTCGATTCCCTGGCTTCCCACTTGCAAGGGAGGTCACTTCACAAGCACTGAAGCAGGTCTGCAGGTGTCTTTCTCTCCCCCTTCCTGTCTTCCTCATCTCTCTTGATTTCTCTGTCCTATCCAACAACAATAGCAATAACAATAACAAGGGCAACAAAATGGGAAAAACGGCCTCCAGGAGTTGTGGATTCATAATGCAGGCACTGAGCCCCAACAATAACCCTGGAGGCAAAAAAAAGCAAAAGTTGCATGCCAGGTTTTATCCCTAATACTATATACACTACAGCCAAGCAGTGCTCTAGTCTGTCTTTCTCTCAAAAATGAATCTTCATTTCTTTTCCCCCCTGCTCTTTCTTAAAATTATTTTGCTATAGGACTGCTAGCTCTAATTTATGGTGGTGCTGGGATTGAACCTGGGATATTGGAGCCCTAGGCAGGAAAGTCCTTGTGTATATATACATTACACTATCTTCCCTAAATAAATCCTTTTCAAAAACTATAAGCCTTTTCATGCTTGAGGCTCCAAAGTCTCAGGTTCAACCATCAGCACCACCATAAACTCTGGGGGGAAACAAAATACTACAAACTGAATTCCTCCAGATGAACACAATTGCAATATATATATATCAATCAGGATACCAGCAAATTGAATGGCAATCAAATGCATCAAACCTCAGGACTCAGTTGGGTTTTTCCCAGAGATGCAAGAGTGAGTCAAGAGATGGAAAACAACCATTGTAATCTACTAGATCAATAAAACAAAAGCCATATAATTTCAGTCAGTATTAAGAGGAAAAAAATAAAGAGGTGCTGAGAAAGAATTAGACAGGATTCAGCATCCATTAATGATTTAAAAAAAAAAAACTCAATGAAATAGAAGGAATATCTTGGTATAATAAATAATAATCTTTAAAAGAAAGAATGAGGGCAAGGACTGGCATAAGACCCCGGTTCGAGACCCCGGCTCCCCACCTGCAGGGAAGTCGCTTCACAGGCAGTGAAGCAGGACTACAGGTGTCTTTCTCTCTTCCTTTCTGTCTTCTCCTCCTCTCTCCATTTCTCTCTGTCCTATCCAACAATAATGACATCAATAACAACAATAACTACAACAATAAAAAAAAAACATTGGAAAAAAAAAAAGAAAGAATGAGGGAGTCGGGCGGTAGCACAGCCGGTTGAGTGCACGTGGCACAAAGTGCAAGGACCAGAGTAAGGATTCTGGTTCCAGCCCCCCCCCCCCCCCCCCCGATTCACAGGCAGTGAAGCAGGTCTGCAGGTGTCTGTCTTTCTCTCCCCCTCTCTGTCTTCCCCTCCTCTCTACATTTCTCTCTGTCCTGTCCAACATTGACAACATCAACAACAATAATAACTACAACAATAAAACAACAAGGGCAACAAAAGGGAATAAATAAATATTTTTTAAAAAAGAAAGAATGAATGAAAGAGAGAGTGATGCCTACAGTCTCCATCAAGCTAGATGCCTTTCTGATCTGGTGGTCAGGTGGTAGTGCTCCTGGTTGAGCTCACGTTATTTATAATGCACAAGGACCCAAGTTCAAGCCCCCCGTCCCCACCTGCAGGGGTAAAGCTTTCTGATTGGTAAAGCAGTGCTGCAGGTGTGTCCCTGTCTCTCTCTTTTTTTTTTAACCAGGGTACTGATCAACTCTGGCTTATGGTGTGGGGGGCAGGGACTGAACCTGGGACTTTGGTGCCTCAGGCATGAGTCTCTTTGCATAACCATTATGCTGTCTACCCCACCCTCTCTCTTCCTCTGTATCTCCCCCTTCCCTCTCAATTTCTCTTTCCAATAAATAAATAAAGATAGTAATATAAAAATTGCCTCTTCTGATCCTATCACCCATTGGGAAGTGCAGAACCTTAAAATGGTCAAAGACAACTCAGAAAAAGAGCAAAGTTGCAACATAGTCAAACACCAAGCCACACCGTCAATCCGAAACCCAGAGCTAAACAACCATTAGAGGAAAACATATTAGTCAATCTTTATGGCCTGAGTAATGCAGTAATAGTCTCAGATGCAATATGAAAGGCATGATTCATTAAAGGAAAGGAAGGAGGAAAAAGTCAAGCAAGTCCTAAGGGTTCAGTTCAGTTCCTGGTCTGAAGGCCAGAGGTGGATGCTGTGTACAAAGGCAACTTGCCCAAGACACAGCTATGCAGTGTGACTGCAGGGTCCCAGGGGCTGCTCTGCATGAGGTCCACAACAGCTTCTAGAAGTTTCTTTGTCCTTCAAGATGCCCCTTCAAGGGGTTCCAGACAGTCAGGCAATGCCACATCACCAGCATCTTGACCTGTGCCCTCTTGGGATCTGGGGACACCCATATCCAGCCACCCACACCCCCACCCCTAAGCTGTCACATTAGCCTCACACAGATGGGAGCCTTCAGCCAGCTCAGGTTCAAAGACTTTGAACGCCAGGCAGAGTCAGTGCTTCTGGCTCTAAAGCATACTAGGCGCTTCTTGGTCTTTCCTCCTGGGGCTCAGGGGCCTGTTACCTACCCTCTGCTAGTCAGCCTGGAGGTAGGCAAGGATGGGCTCACACACTGTGGCTACAAGGGGCCTGGATAGGGCCAGAAAGCACCTCTAGGTACTGGCTTGAAGCACCCCTGCCCCAGTAGAACCTCTTATGCAGGCAGCATCTGAGGTGCTCTCCTCTGGAATGAGGGTAACACAGGGTAACACATCCAAAATTATAGAAATCCCCCCTCAGCAGCACTGAGATCAGGCCCTCATGGGTCAGAGGTGGCAGCCCTCCCCTTGGAGTAGCTCAGGTGGATGAGAGATTCAGCACTAAACAGTAATACACATTTGGCTGTGTTTCCTATTTCCAGCACCCCAGGCCCGTGTGTGAAGAAAGCATGTCCCAGATATTAGCCCTGTTCTGGAAAGGCCCCTGGGAGCCACCTTGTCCCCTTCCCCTTCTGCAGCCAACACCCTGAGGGGGTGGTGGACCTTGTCACTGCAAGTTCCCATACTTAACCCCACAGGGTCCCTTAATGCCATGGGCAGAAGACACCTTGCACAAGGAGGACACGCCTGGACACCTGCATGCAACCCAATTTGGAGCCACAATCCACCCACTGGCAGTAGCCCACAGGGCCTGTCCCCAAGCTGCCCCAGCCTGAGCCAGCTTCCACAACTGTGGCTTCATCCCATTCTTTGTGTGGCCACTTCTGCCCCTGACATTTGGGTGATGAGTAAGTAAGGATAAGTAAAAGGGACCCCTGGAGGCCTGGCAGGTGGTACAGTAGCTAAAGTGTTGGATTATCAAGCAGGAAGTCCTGAGTATGATCTCCAGCAATGCATGCACCAGGTAATGCTCTCTGCTTCTCTATCTCCTCTTTTTTTTTTTTTTTTAACCCTCTCTTGTGTTAATAAAAATCCTAGTTCTGTGGTGGGAGTTTGGTTTGGACCAGGACTCACCTCCATGAGCCTCAGGAGGAAATGTAGGACATAGACAGGGCCAGGCACTCAGAGACAGGATGCAGGAAGGGTACTGGAGCTCCTGTTACCCACTGACATAGCACGTGGCCTCTCCTGAGAGGGCCACCACATGGCACAGGAGCTCAAGATACACACAATGCATCTCAACACAGCAGTCCTCCCTTAAGCAGGCCAAGACACATGGGCCAATGAAATAGTTCACGTGGACAGTGAGCTGCTTTTATGCAACCCAGGTTTGAGCCTAGCCCCGGCCACACTGAAGGAAGCTTTGGTGCTGTGATCTCTTTCAGGAAAGGAAGGAAGGAAGAAAGGAAGGAAGGGAGGGGGAGAGGAAGAAAGTCTAGTAAAAGATTAATTTAATTTTATAAGGGGAGATGTTTTTGAACATGGTTTTAAGTCAAACTTAGTGAGGTTAGAATTAGCATGGTGGGCAGTGGCTTAAGCGCACATGGTGCAAAGCGCAAGGCCTGGCATAAAGATCCCGGTTCAAGACCCCAGCTCCCCACCTGCAGGGGAGTCACTCCACTGGTTGTGAAGCAGGTCTGCAGGTGTCTATCTTTCTCTCCCCCTCTGTCTTCCCCTCCTCTCTCCATTTCTCTCTGTCCTATCTAACAATGACGACACCAGTAACAACACTATAACTACAACAACAGTAAAAAGACAACAAGGGCAACAAAAAGGAAAATAAATAAATTCAAAAAAAAAAGACTTAGCATGGGACTGGGTGGTGGTGCACCTGGTTGAGCGCACATGTCACAGTGTGCCAGGACCCTGGTTCAAGCCCCTGGTCCCCACCTGCAGGGGGGAAGTTTCACAAGTGGTGAAGCAGGGCTGCAGGTGTCTCTCTCTCTTTATTTATTTATTTATATATTTATTTGTTACTGAATAGAGACAGAGAAATTGAGAGGGGAGGGAGAGCTAGAGAGGGACAGAAAGACAGACACCTGTTTCACCACTCATGAAGCTTTCCCCCTGTGAGTGGGGACCAGGGTCCTGAGCTCAAGTCCTTGCATACTGTAATGTGTACACTTAACCAGGTGTGTCACCACTTGGCCCCCCTGTCTTTCTCCCTCTCTATCTCCCCCTTCCCTCTTGATTTCTATCTGCTCTATTTAATAAAATAATGATAAATAAACTACACATATTTTTAAAAATAGAAGAATTAGCATATAATGGAAATGTACCCTTTGTGAGCTAATTGGTCTACAGCAATAAACAGATTTGATGCAATTCCTATCAAAATGCCAACAGCATTTCTCATAGAAATAATAACACAAAAAAAAAAGTAGTCTGGGACATGGCTCAGTGGATAAAGCCCTGGACTCTCAAGCATGAGGTCCCGAGTTCGATTCCCAGCAGCACATGTACCAGAGTGATGTTTGGTTCTCTCTCTCCTCCTATCTTTCTCATTAATAATAAATAAAATCTTTAAAAAAAAAAAGAAAGAAATAATAACATGAAATTTGATTGGAATGACAAAAGCCCTCAAAATCAAAGGAAAAATGCCTCTCCCCATAAAAAGGGCAGAATATGGAGCCATCATGCAGCCCAGTTTGAAACTATACTACAAAGTAACAGTGCATAAAATAATATGACATTAGAACTAAAAGAGAGAGACAGATGAACAGATTAGTAGAACAGAACTGAGAGCCTGGAATGAAACCTCACCTGAGTGCTCACCAGGGACAGGTGCTTGGTGAGGATGATCCAGTATTCCTACTTATGAGCATTTGACCCAAAGACATGATAAATAAATATACAATACTCCCATGCTTGCTGCAGATTTATTTACAATAGCCAAGAAGCAGAAACAGCCTGAGTACCCACCGACTAGATAAAGGGATGGAGCTATTTCTGGGATAGACACAGCTACCCTGAACACTATCCAGCTACAGGGAAAAACCAGACCATTCACAACGACAGGCCGGGGTTGAAAGCCCAATATGCCAGAGGAAGAAAGACAAACACAGTCTGATTTCACTCCTATGTGGGAGCAAGAAAACAAACAGACAAGCTTAATTAAGCAACCACAGACTTTTGGACTATAAAACCAATTAATGGTTACACAAGGATAGGGAAGGGAGGGAGATTGTGTGGAAACCAGAACAAAGGGGACAGGCCTGTGGATTTCCAGTGATGCAAACTGAACCTCCACTGAGACTACAGTGCAAGAAAAAAATAAAAGGATCCTTTTCAGTGTGAAGCAAATTGGATTTGACAAGCAAGGGAAATATACCCAATGTGGCCACTACAGTCCCACCACTCAGGAGAATAATTCCCACACTTCACAGTCAGGGGCCCAAAAGCAGGTAGGAAACACACATCTAAACCTGTGAGTGGACCAGGGAGATAGCCAGTGTGTGGCAGCACAAGTCTGGCATGCCGAGGCCCTGGTTCAATCCTGGTAGCAGCAGCCAGTGTAGTGAAGTCAGGCATGCAAAAATAAATACATTAATATAAATACCAGAGGTGGTGCAGTAGGCAAAGTGTTGGAACTCTCAAATATGAGACCTCAAGTTCGATCCTTGACGTCGCATGTGGCAGAGTGGTGATCTAGGGACTCTGTCTCACATTAATAAACAAAAACATTAAAAACTAGAGACTGAGTTGAGACTAGAAAGTGACAGAGAAATGACAGGGGAGGAGATACACCCAACCAGCCCCAGAGGCAGAAGGGGAAGGTGAAGGCAGGGAAAGGGCCCTGGAGGGCTTACAGAGGTGGGAGAGAATAGCTCCAAACCTGAGACCCTTAGCCCCTCTTCTGTCCTCAGTGCCACATCCCTCACCCCATAACCCTTACAGTGGGGAGAGGCTGCCTGTAATGAGGCCAGGGACCCAGGAACCAGCTCAGTGGTTGGGGCATTCACCTTGTCGTGCACATGGTCCAGGTCTGGGCCTTGACACCACATGTTCTACACTGAAGGAGACCCTATGCTGTGGTGTCTCTTCCTCTCTCTGTCTCCTTATCTGAATGAAAAAGCAACCTGGGTTGCTGCCCTAGCAAGCGGGACTATTCCAAGGGTCATTTCCTGAACCCACAGATGCATCAGGGGTGCAGAAGACAGAAGCTAGCCTGTGCTTCTCTAAGCCTCCAGTAGTAGCTGTTCCCATGCCATTTCCTAGACAAGGAATGCAAGGTTCAGAGAGAGGATGTAACCTGCCCAAGAGGACACAGCAGTGAGGATAGAATGTGTCTGCAGAATGGTTTTCTGTGAGCTCCTGCCCAGGGAGGAACAGGCTCCAAGGTCAGGCAGAACATGTGCCAGAGTACTATCTGGTTCTTTCTCTCTCTCTCCTCCTATTATTCTCAATAAATAAATAAAATATGAGGTGGGGGCTATAGCACCAAAGCTTCATTCATTGTCGTGAGGGCTGGCCTCAAACCTCAGCTATGCGCATGGCAAAACACATTATCCAACTGAGCTACTTTGTCGTTCCCAAGAGTACATTTTCTACTCTCTGTGACAGGTAACAGCTCCCTCACAGTTAATCCACTCAGGAGAAGGAGGGCAGTGTCCTCATAGAGTGACATGACAAGCAGGACCTTGGCTGGGGACACACAGAGAGAGCTCAGGTGAGCTCCTGGGTGCTCTCACTGTCCTGCCTCTCACAGCTGTCGCCAAAGCAGCTTGAGCTCCTGGAGGCACCTACAGGGCTATCGCTCCTACCGTCAGCTGCTCCCAAGGAGCCAGTCAAGCTGTAGCAGACACAACCCTGCCATCTTGGGTGCTGGGGCTGCTCCACAGCCTGCTGTCCTACCCAATGTGGTCTGGGGGAACCCCTTGGATCTCCAGGGAGCAGTCACTGGATGTGCAGGGTGCCAGAGGAGACCAGGGCCACCCTGTGGGTCATCATGAGGCCCTTCCCTCCAGAGACACTGCCCAGCCGTGGGGAGCATCCTGACAGTGGAGGGCATTGGGGAGGGTTCAGCTCCTCCTTAGCTGCTGGCCCTCAGAGTCAGATTCCCTATAGCCTGTAAGGCAGCATTCCAAACCAGCAGCAGCCCTGGGGGTCCCTCCAAACCACTGACTCAGAATCTGAGGTTAGTTTAGTTTATTTGTTTGTTTTTTGAGAAAGAACAAAACCATCATAGCAGTGCCAGGAATGGAACTCAGATGTGCAAGGCCACCCCCCAGCTCCAAACTGCAGCCAGTTCCCAAGATTGCAAAGCAGGACTAAGGGCTAAAATATTCTCTTTTTAAAAATTTTTTTATTTAGTTTGTTTTTATTATTTTAATGAGAAAGTGTAGATACAGAGGGAGAGAGAGACCAGAACACTGCTCAGTTCTGGCTTATGTTGGGGCTGGGGATTGAACCTGGGACCTCAGAGCCCCAGGCTTGAAAGGCTTTTGCATAACCATTATGCTGTCTCCCCAGCCCTTAATTTTTTTAAATTATCTTTATTTATTTATTGGATAGAGATAGCCAGAAATTGAGAAAGAAGGGGGAAACAGTGAGGGACAGTGACAGAGAGACACCTGCAACCCTGCTTCACCACTTGCAAAGCATTCCTCCTGCAGATGGGGACTGGGGGCTGGAACCTGAGTCCTTGTGCATTGTAACATGTGTGCTCAACCAGGTGCACCTCCACCTGGCCCTATTCTAAATATATACATATATATATGGGCTAAAATATTCTAAGGGAGCTCACACCTCCACTCCACAGTGGCTTGACCTTAAACCACTGTCACATCCAGAAAGTTCTTCAACACTGCTACCATGGTTCTTGTATGTCCATAACTGCTCCATCACCACTCTCATTACTGCTCTGACATCATTAGACTATCATTCTCATCACTCCCCATCATCGCTCTTCCTCACTGCTCTGACATCACTATCACTCTCATTGCTGATCTATCACTCCCTATCCTCTTGCCCTTGGGTATGTGGAAGTGTGTGAGCACTATTCCCACTAGGTAGATGAGTCTCAGTGTGAGCTGAGGAGGGGGTCCATGTCAGGACCCCTCCTCACCTCCACCAGACATGACACTGAGAGTATAATCTCCCATGTGTGCCCCCTTCAAAAAAAATCCCTGTGAGGGCAACACAGAGACCCTGAACACAAGCCCCTCCAGCTTCATTCTTCTCCTTGAGGAGGGTTTTCCAGGCCTGCTCACATAGAAAAGGGTAAATCTAGGGCCCACGTGGTAGCACACCCAGTAGAATGTACATGTTACTAGGTTCAAGCCTCTGGCCCCAACCTGAAAGGAGGAAGCTTCACAAGTGGTGAAGCAGTTCTGTAGGTGTCTCTCTCTCTCTCTTTTTAAAAATATTTATTTATTTATCCCCTTTTGTTGCCCTTGTTGTTTTATTGTTGTCGTTGTTGTTGGATAGGACAGGGAGAAATGGAGAGAGGAGAGGAAGACAGAGAGGGGGAGAGAAAGACAGACACCTGCAGACCTGCTTCACCACCTGTGAAATGACTCCTCTGCAGGTGGGGGGCCAGGGGCTTGAACCGGGATCCTTACGCCGGTCCTTGTGCTTTGCACCACCTGTGCTTAACCCGCTGTGCTACCGCCTGACTCCCTGTAGGTGTCTCTTTATCTCTCTTCCTGTCCCCCCCATGTTCCTCTATCCTATCAAATAAAAAAGGGAGGCTATAAACTATTAATCCCAATAAAACAAATAATAATAATAATATAAAGCTTTTAAAAAAAAGGGAAAAAGTGGCCACTGAGAACAGTGGATTCACTGTGCAGGCACATAAGTCAGCCCATGTCACAGCACGGTCACTCCTACAGCTGTCCTAAGCATTCAGGCCACTCCCACTGGCCACTCCACAAAGGCAAGGCCAGGCTCAAACCACTGTGATAAAGCCTTACACACCCCTAGGACCAGCTCTCCTTCTAGCAAGGTCTCTGGAACATTCTATAGCTCTCTTGCTACCCGAGGGAGCTGCCCCTGCCCACTGGAAACCGTGGAAGCCGCTCTTCTTGGAGGTTCTGGCCCAGAGCCTTGCAGTAGTCTTTCCTGCCCCCAGACTGGACAAGAGACCCCAGATCCAACCTCCAGCATGTGTGTATGTGTGGGGGAGTAATGGAGGGAGAGGCACAGAATATCCTCTGACTCATTTATCATTCCTTTCTAGAACAATCCTAACTCCTGCTCACCTCCTGCTCAGCTCAGAACATCCTCTTGAGGTGAGGAATCTGTGCTGAGGGAGCGACGCCACCATGCGGAGCCAAAGGTCCAATGTCAGTGTTCCCAGCTTCAGCTAAGGTAGTGAGAAGACCATTCCCCCTTTACCTCTTCAACCCCCCACCCCATGCCTGGGAGCCTATCCTCTGTGCATATCCCTGGAGGAAGCCACTGCTCTTGAGGAAGAAAGGAAATAACAGCATCAGGGAAGGCACAGCCCAGGTGGTGGCACAGGGGACAAAGCATCAGAACCCCAGGAATGAGGCCTCACAGTACATTTGCTGAACGGATCATCTATTCCCTGGGCAAAAGCAGAGCTGTCCTGCTGGCTCTGAGCATCTTCCAGCCCCACAGGTGGAGGGAGGTTCAGCGAGGTGACATGCTCACCTAGCAAGTAGGACACAAAAGGGCTGCATCCTGCCTGAAACCTGATCCCTTCACAGGATGGTGTGACTGTCCCTGAACAAACTGAGAGTACTGGGGACCAGGGTGCTCCCACCCCATTCAGGACAATCCAAGTTCAAAAAAATACCATGTTCCAGGCTCGGCATTCCTGCTGGAACATCCCCTGCAAAGACAGGGACACTGGGGCCATCACTCACAGGAACAAGGCAATAGAACAGTCTGTGTGGCAGCTGCCACCCCTGAGCATGAGGACTGCACAGAGGCACCTAGCACCCCAAAGATGCACAGTGGGATGACAATGAGGAATTGAGGGCAGCATGAGTGGGCCACAGCAGGACAGGTCAGCGTCTCCCCTCCAGCCACACCATGCCAGTGTTGTCATCTCCAACTTTAGGGCCAGTTGGGGGGAGGACAGTGACTCACTAACAGACCATTGTACAGTGCACACACACAGCCACTGCAAAGAACCAAGGCCTGGGAGTCAGGCGGTAGCACAATGGGTTAAGCGCACATGGCGAGAAGCGCAAGGACTAGAGTAAGGATCCCGGTTCGAACCCCTGGCTCCCCACCTGCAGGGGAGTCACTTTCCAGGCAGTGAAGCAGGTCTGCGGGTGTCTTTCTCTCCCCCTCTCTGTCTTCCCCTCCTCTCTCCATTTCTCTCTGTCCTATCTAACAACAATGACATCAATAACAACAACAATAATAACCATAATAACAACAATAAAAAAGGCAACAAAAGGGAAAATAAATAAATAAATATTTTAAAAAAAAAAAAAAAGAACCAGGAGTCAGGCATAGCGCAGCGGGTTAAGCGCACGTGGTGCAAAGCGCAGGGACCGGCTTAAGGATTCCAGTTCTAGCCCCCGGCTCCCCACCAGCAGGGGAGTCGCTTCACAGGTGGTGAAGCAGGTCTGTAGGTGTCTCTCTTTCTCTCCCCCTCTCTGTCTTCCCCTCCTCTCTCCATTTCTCTCTGTCCTATCCAACAACGACGACAACAATAACGACAACAACGATAAAGAACAAGGGCAGCAAAAGGGAAAATAAATAAATATTAAAAAAATAAATAAAGAACCCAGGTCTACAGGCACAGCAGGGCACTTAGAGCACCTGGGGTGGGAGTCCCCAGGAAACCAGAGGAAGCATGAGAAAAGGAAGGGTCAACCCTCTGGCCCCATAAACTGTCATCATGCACATGCACTGCGCCTGTCCTGGCAAGTGCAAGCCTGATAACTAACAAGCGGCTGTGGCCCAATATCACCTTTTTTGTTTATTTTCTTATTGAGGCTTGGTACCTGCACAGCTACTCCACTGCTCGCCTCAGCTATTTTTCCTCTGTTTTTCTTTGATGGAGGTGAGAGACTACATTGAGATAGAGAGTAGGAGAAAGAGACTGCAACACTGCTCCACCAAGAGTGAACTCCCCCTCCCCCAGGTGGAGGTGAGGGGTTTTAATCTGGGTCCTTATGTTTAGTAACACTCTACTGGGTACACCTTTCTCTTTAAGATTTACTTTACATATGAGAAAAAGACTCATGTGAAACAGAAGAAGGGAGGGTGAGGGGTCCAGGTGGCATACCCAGTAGAGCACATATATTACAGTATGTAAGGATAAGGGTTCAACCCTTATCCTTAGTTCCTACCTGCAGAAAGGAACCTTCACGAATAGTGGATCAGGACCACAGGTATCTTTCTCTCGTCTCTCTCAATTTCTCTGTCTCTATCCAAAATAAATAAATTATATATTTTAAAAAGAAACACAAAGTACATAGCAGAGCTTCACTCCTGCACAAGTAGTGCTAGGGAACTTGCAAACTCCAGAGCACTGCTCAGCTCTGGTTTATGTTGGTGCTAGGGATTGAACCTGGGACCTTGGGGCCTCAGTAAAAAATTACACTGTTTTAGCATATTGTCTTTGATTTTTCTTCTTCTTTAATTTTGCTGTAGCTGTTTTCACATGAAGACCCAAACTCTAGGGTGGGGATAGATCGCATAATGGTTATGCAAATAGACTCTTGCCTGAGGCTCCAAAGTCCCAGTTTCAATCCCCTTCCTTCCCCCACCCCCGCCATAATCCAAAATTGAACAGTGCTCTGATAAAAAACAAAACAACAACAACAACAAAAAACAAGCTCTAAAATTAGGGCACTGAATCTCACACCCATTCTCCTGGGCAGGGGGGGCAGGCATCTGCACTGATCCTGGAGGGTGTCAAATCCCTACTCAGGGAACACTGTCTTCAGAACATGCCACCCCAGCTCTGGCAGCTACAGGACTGCCTGTCCCTCTTGTCCTGGGGAATCAATGAAGGTCCCTCACCAATAAGGCTGCTTGGAGGACCCTAAGATCACTTCCCCTTATTCCACACAAGACACTGGGCACTCTATGCTTCTAGAACTATCCACACCTTCCCGTGCCCTGCAAACTGCCCAGTCTAGGAGGAAGTAGGGGCAAAGGGAGCACTAGACTGGGAGCCCCTTTTACTACCACCTCTCACTCTTTTTTTCTTTCTGGTTATCTCCAGGGATTTACCATTCAGAGAGAGGAAGATAAAGCAGAGAATGAAAGAGACCACACTGAAGCACTGAAGCTTCCTTTAGTATGGTGGGGGCTAGGCTCAAACCTGGGTCATGTACATGGCAAAACAGCTCACTATCCACATGAACTATTTTTTTTAATTCTTGGGTTTTTTTTTCTATTTTTATTTGTTTATTTATTCCCTTTTGTTGTCCTTGTTATTTTATTGTTGTAGTTATTGTTGTTGTTGTTCTTGATGTCGTCCTTGTTGGATAGGACAGAGAGAAATGGAGAGAGGAAGGGAAGACAGAGAGGGGGAGAGAAAGATAGACACCTGCAGACCTGCTTCACCACTTGTGAAGTGACTCCCCTGCAGGTGGGGAGCCGGGGGCTGCAACTGGGATCCTCACGCCCGTCTTACGCTTTGCTCCCATCATGTGCACTTAACCCGCTGCACTACCGCCTGACTCCCTCAAGTGAGCTATTTTGCTGACCCTTCTTCAGCTATATTCCATGCTGGCTGAAGGAGGTGTTTCCAAGGCTGGGGTAGCCAGAACCAAAAATAAGCCACTTCAGGAGGGCGTGCCACCACCTATAGCATAACCTGGGGACTGTTAAAGAGAGAGTGGAGGAGAACTCCCTCCCAATCTGCCCGGCCCAGTGTGGGGGAAGCCTTTCTTCTACTCCCTCGCCTTTGTTCCCAACTGTGTCAAGACTGTGAGCTGACCCAGTTCCAGGTGCTCAACACACACTGTCACCATGTTGCTGAGACACCAGAACTCTAAAGTTAGCTCTAGTCAATGGTGTACCAGCCCCATTAGGCCCAGTCCTGCAGGGTGAGTGTGTGTGAGTGTCACTTCTGGCCGAGGCTGGAGGGGGTCAGCGGGGCTGTTCCCTGACTCAGGAAAGAGCATACCCACTCATATACTTAGCCTCCAGCAGACAGTGGAAATCACAGGCCAGCACTGAACCCCACCCCTTATCCCTGCCCATCCCTGGGCTTCTCCTAGAGAGTCCAGTACCACCTCTGCAGCCACTAGACAACCAGGAGGGGCACATACAGTTCTCTGTCACCTGACATCTGGCTATGCTCCCTAACTGGCAGCTTTGTTTATTTTAAAACTTTTTTAAAATGTTATTTATTTATTATTGGACAGAGATAGAAAGAAATTGAAGGGGGGATAGAAACAGAGAGAGAGAGAGAGAGACACCTGCAGCCCTGCTTCACCACTTGCGAAGCTTTCCCCCTGCAGGTAGGGACCAGGGGCTTGAACATGGGTACTTGCGCACTATATTGTAAGTGCTTAACCAGGCGCACCACCACCTGGCCCCAACTTTTTTTTTTTGGACATCTCTGTATTTGCTTTATTTTTTTTTGGGAGGAAACATTGTTTAGCTCTTGTTTATGGTGGTACTGGGGATTGAACCCAGGACTTAAAAGCCTCAGGTATGAAAGGTTGTTTTTTTTTATAAATAACCACTATTATATCTCCTAATCCCTTCATCTTTTTAATATTTTATTGATAAAGTGAAAGAAAAAATGGAAATAGGAAAGGAGAATAATGACATCTGCAGTGGTCCGGGGGGTGGTGCAATGGATAAAGCATTGGATTCTCAAGTGTGAGGACCTGAGTTCGATCCCCAGCAACACACGTGCCAGAGTGACGTCTGGTTCTTTCTCTCTCCTCCTATCTTTCTCATTAATAAATAAATAAAATCTTTAAAAAAAAAGACATCTGCAGACCTGCTTCAACATTTGTGAAATGTTCCCCCCCGCAGATGGGAACAAGGGAAGGGGCTTAAGCCCAGGTCCCTATACATGGCAACATATGTACTTAACTGGGTATGCCATGCCTAATCTTATTTTAAGGTTTATTTGTTTATGAGAGAGAGGAGAGAGAGAGAGAGAGAGAGAGAGAGAGAGAGAAGTAGTGTATCACTCTGGTACATGTGATGCCAGGAATTAAACTCAGGGGTCTCATGCTCACAGATCAGACTGCTATCCATTGTGCCACCCCCCCCCCAGGCCTGTACTTGAGTAAAATTGCACCTCTGATGCCTGAGTCCACCTGCTGGCCCTAAAGTCATTTCAGGAGCACATGAACACCCTTGACCCTGACCCAGAACAGGACTTGGGACAGCATTCAAATAAGCCCTCCCCTGGCTACCCAGCTCTGACAGCAGCCAGAGCCCCAGGGAGTGTGAACATTAAGGATGTGACCAGAACTTTCTGGTCTTCCTGGTTTCACGCTTAACCCTTGGCTTCAACCAGCAGAATCTTCAGGGCTAGCTTCCCAGCACTTGTGAGAGAGCCCCTGATACTCCCAAATGAGGTCACTGGGGTCCTAAATGCAGAGACTTAAACAGCAAAGCACCTGCAAGATGATAGTGGCAGCAGGTGAGAGGAGTGACAGCAGAGTAGGCCACGCCCACTGCTCCCCCACTCTCCACCTCCCAGAAGGAAGGTCCAGGAGAGCCTCCCCTGGCCCACAGTGCCACCTAGCATTCTGTCTCCAGCCTAGGAACCTCAGCGAAGGATAAGCATCCTTCTGTGGGGACCTGCCCGCTACAGGGGAAGAAGAGGTCATCTTTTCAAACAGGGCTCTTCGACCCTGGAAGGGTGGGTGGGAGGTTCCTTGGGCAGGGCAATGGACATGAAGGCACAGGCCCACCACTGGAAGCAGGAAGCTAACCACTTCCATCCACTCTGCTCCCCAACCTCTTCCCCTGCAGCCTTGGCAGTGCTCTGTCACCCCATAGGGCTCCAAAGTAGAAGTTTCAGGACTACATATATCAGGATGTCCAGACCAGCCACTAAGTCTCAGTGAGCTCTGACAAATCCACCAAGCAGCTCACCCTCATCAGATTCAAGATACCAAAGCATATGAGCTAAGGGGAGCTCAAAGCTACCACTCTACTCACAGCAGCAGGACCTGGGGCTAGAACAGCCCTAGGTTGGTGCTTCTATCAGCTCTTAGGAGATGTTGAGAATAACTGGATATCCCTGGGTGCCCTTTCTCTACACAAAGTCAGGGTACAAGGTTGCAAATATCACAGGTGGAAACAGGTCATGTGCACAGGACACCACACTCAGCAGGAAGCTGGGAGGAGCACAGGAATAAAGAGTGATGCCCTACAATGAACATGACCCCCCCCCCCAAGTCAACAATGCCAAAACTGGACATGTCTGCCTAGAAGGTAGATCAAGGTGCCTGAGAGAAGCCTGAGAAAAGCAGGAATGCCCACCTGGAGGAGGTGGCAGAGTTCAGGTAACCTGGAAGCAGTGAAGGCTGGTACTGGATCATGGGCACTGTACAGCATCCTTCCTGGAAAGAGGGAGGAGAACACACCCAGGAGAAATAAAATTTAAAGTGAGAGAGAGAATATCACCCCATCAATATGTTTTCAGGGGCCTAAAGATGGTGGCCAAGGTTGTAGTAATGTGGACCCTACTAGCTCTCTATTGTCATCTCTTGGTATTCTTCCCTGAGACTTTACCAGGTACTAGAGCTCCCTCCTCACCCCCAATCGCTGTGTCCTCCTTCATATTACTCCCTAATAGGTGAGGATCTTTTCCATTCTTCCCCCCTCTAATACAATAGTCAATGTTGGACATTAAGCCAGCCCCCCCATCCTGCATTGCTGAAAGTATGGCCTATTTACATAATCATTGTTTTGCCTGAAAGATCCCCACCCATTGATCTATCTTCTTTCTACCCAGAGACCCACCCTGCCTGCAGGCTAACATTAATCCCACCAGTTAAAACCATCTCAACAGTTGCTAAGGAAGTTCTACCTTCCCAGGGTGCCTTTTTCCTTTCTCCACCCCCTTTCCTAGCCATTTCCATTTCCAACTTGCCACTTCCAGTTTTATCCTATAAAAAGCCACTTCTGTTTCTGATTTCTCTTCTTTTCCGTGTCCTGACCTGGAGGAGGGCAGGCATGCAGACAGGGAGGTGGACATCAGCCACTGCGGTTTGGCGCCATGTGGCTTAACCCGCTGTGCTCACACCAGACTCTGGGGCTCCCACATGAATAAAGAATTGTATTACCACTCCACCACGAGTTCCTGGTCTCTCTCCCGCGACGCTAGCCCGGCAAGTCAACATAAAAATAGCTTCTGCTACTGAATGAAGAGTCCTTAAGTAAATAAAAATGGAATTACCTCAGGACACAACAATCCCACTCTTAAGGTATTTACCCAGTGGACACTCAAACACTAATTAAAAGGAACACATGCAGCCCTGTGATCATAGCTGCATTATTCACAAGCTGCATTATTCTTGGACAAGGTTCAAACAGCCAGCAATCTATACTTGCACCCAAGTTCCTAGGTGCTCTAAAATATGGTGCAGGAACTGAGATAAAGGGCAAAAGAAAAAGGCTATGTACGGTGGTCCAGGAGGTGGCACAGCAGATAAAACACTGGAGTCTCAAACATGAAGTGCCAAGTTCAATCCCTGGCAGCATATGTACCACAGTGATGCCTGGTTCTTTCTCTCTCTCTAACCTTACTCATTAATAAACAAATTCTTAAAAATAAATATACAAATAAAAGAAAAGGGCCGTTTATATGGTCTAGGAGGTGGCACAGTGGATAAAGTATTGGACTCTAAAGCATAAGGATCTGAATTTGATCCCTGGCAGCATATGTACCAGAGATTTGGTTCTCTCTACCCCTCTCATTAATAAACAATATATTAAAAAAAAAACAAAAGAAAAAGGTCATGTAAGCACCTCTGCAGCAACCCAGCTTCTCACGATTTCACTTATGTATGTGATGACCGAGAGCTGCAACAGTTAAGTGACAGGCAGCGCAGCGCAATGCTGCTCATGAGGAGCAGTGGAAGCCAGAATGCAATGTGGGAGGGCAGGAGGGGAATCCTTCCAGGAAGAGCATGGCAGTGGGAAACTTGCCCTCAGATCCAAGAAAAGAAGGGAGGAGGACACCCATCTGGGTGAGGGCAGAGCTCCCAGAGGCCTAAAGGAAAGGCTCTAACAGAGCACAGGGGCTACAAATCAGCCCCCACAGCTGTGGAGGTGGAGCGGTGGGCTTTAGGTCAGTGGGAGGAGCATGTCTGAAGACTGAGGTACACAGGGATGTGGTGGAGTTTCTAAGAGAAGCAGTTCCATGGCAGGCCCTAGAGCAGTCAGAGGTCCAGGTCCAAAGCTACTCCCTGCCTGGGGTCTCCAGTGCTCACAGCCCCAGGCATCTTCTTTAGGCCAAACTTCAGACTGAGATTTCAGACTTCTATGCCACTCACCTCTAACTCTCAGCAAACTCGGTCATCCCAGCTCAGCGTCTGCCCACTGGTCACTCAGTGCCCCAGCAGAGCTGGCTGTCACCTCTTGCACTTCCCAAACAAACCACAGGAGACCTGCATACCCTCCTACTTTCTGGAGAAAACTCACTAAGTAGGTACATGCCCTGCCAAGCACATGGCACAGGTTGAACCCTGGCACCACATGGGAGTGTCACAGCACTGGAGAAAGCTCCAGTGGTATGATGTCTGTCCTTATCTGTCCCTTATGTCTTTCTATCTGAATGAAAGTGACCCAGGGGTGGTAAATCACACATGTGAAGCTTCTGTTCCACAAAAAAGGAAAAGAAGAAACTTAATAGAGATATTCCTGCTTTCAAATCATGCTGAGAATTTGATCCAAAACTTTCATCTAGGACTTTTATGCTGTTTCCTTTCCCCCAGACACCCAAGAGTATACTTCCACCCAAAGGGCAGGTTTTTTGTTTTTGTTTTGTTTTTCCTAATATTTATTGAGCAAAAAAAGAGAGAACTAGAGCATAACTCTGGCCAGGGACTGAACTCAGAACCTCATGCTTAAGAGTCCAATGGTTTATCCACTGTGCCACCTCCTGGGTGTCTTAACCCAGAGGTCCCCCTGGCCTTGGCTCCTATTGGAGGTCTATGTTTATTCACCAACTGCCCCCCTCTGGGATGTCAGGGTTCCCCAGTACCTGACACACAGTGGAGGTGGGAGGGGGGCTCAGAATGATCTGAAGAAGACACAAGAAGCCTCTTGGAGTGGGGGCTTCAGAGGGAAAAGGGTAGCCTTTGCTGAGCTGAGCTCAGCCCCATTCAGCTCGCTACTGCCAAGCACATGCTGTCACTGAGGCCGAGTTAGCACTCACTGCCACTTTCCTGGTTGGCAATTGTTCTCTGCGTGGCATCAGAGCCAGAGTCCCAGAATACACACACACTCCCACCCCCCAACCCCCACCCCCATCAGCCTCTCCTTCTTTCCAGAGCCCTTCCACCTCCCCCAAACTCCCTCAGGCCAGGGCTGCTAGACCACAACATTTTTGAATAACTTTGTCTTCTAGAAAAGCCTTTGAAGAGCTTGATCCTTCTCTCCCACTCCTGACCACAAGCTGTTCCAGTGGATGATTTTTTTTCCAAAATGAGGCAAATCAGAAACAGATGACAAAAGAAAAGTCTTCCAGCCAGCACACAAAGACACAAGCTGTCCCAAGTCACCTTAGCCCAGGGCCAGGTCATGGAGTTGCTTCCAAATGAGCACAAAGAACCTGGGCAGGACATCTGGGCAGGGGCAAGTTCAAGTGCAAGAGGGCCTAGCACCTGCCATGACCCAGGCCAGAGAGCAGGTGTCCTTGGCCAGCTGGGGGACCCACCAGGCCCAGAACTGGGGATAGTATTGGGGCCTGGGAGGTCATCTTGCAGTGCCACAACAATCACCACAAATTAGGTACTTAGGGGGGTGGGCAGTAGCACAGCGGGTTAAGCGCAGATGGTGCAAAATGCAAGGATCAGATTAAGGATCTCGGTTCGACTCCCAGGCTCCCCACCTGCAGGAGGGTCACTTCACAAGCAGTGAAGAAAGTCTACAGGTGTCTATCTTTCTCTGCCCCTCTCTGTCTTCCCCTCTTCTATTTCTCTCTGTCCTATCCAACAAGAATGACAACAATAATAGTAATAACAACAACAATGATAAACAATAAGGGCAACAAAAGGGAAAAAATAGCCTCCTGGAGGCATAAAAACAATAACAAAACAAAAAAATCAAGTTGCTTAATAATGTGAGGGCCCTCAGAAAATAGCATAATAGACTCTTGTCTAATGGTGGAGATAGCATGATGTTTACGCAGAGACTCTCATGCCTGAGGCTCTGAGGTCCCAGGTTCAGTCCTCAGCCCCAACATAAACCAGAGCTTGTCGTATGTGTTACATTGGTTTGTTTTAGCCCTCTCCAAACCAAGAGAATTGGATCAGTCTAATTAATTTTGCGGGCCTGCTTGGCCCCGCCCCAAGGAACTCTCCAACTCTGGCACTCTCAAACTCAGGAACCCTCTCCCTTACTCTTGAACTCAGAAACTCTCCAACTCATGAACTTAGGAACCCTCCCTCAGGGTTCCTTGGGGCGGGGCCAAGCAGGCCCGCGAAATTAATTGGACTGATCCAATTCTCTTGGTTTGGGGAGGGCTAGAACAAACCAATGTAACGCATACGACAAGAGCTGAGCAGGGCGCTCTGGAAAAACAAATAAATACATAGGTAGAAAGAGTCAGAATACCACTCTGGCATGTGGTATGCTGGGATTAAATTTGGGGACCTCAAGCTTGAGAGTCTAGCACTTGAGTCCACTGTTGCCTGTTGTTTTTATTTATTTATATTTTTATTTCTATTTCTATTTTCCCCAGAGCACTGCTTAGCTTGGGTTTATGTTGATGCTGGGAATTGAACCTAGGACCTCAGAGCCTTAGGCAAGAGAGTATTCAGAGTAAGAATCCCTCAATCCCTGCAGGCTTTAAGAGCACATCCTCATCCCTACCTCAGCCTGCCTCTGAGGCAGGGGCACACAGACCCCACCCAGAAACCCAGCACTCACTTATAACCCAGAGATAGCTAAAAATCCCCCCTCTTAACCCCTTCCCACAACTATGCCTTCAGCCTTATAAAGGAACATTCAAGGGGTTCAAGGATGTGGGGAGAGGGGACTAAGCCAGAAAAGCAGGCAGGGAATAGCTGGGGGCTCCAGTTGCAGACCAGACTGTGCTTGGAGTAGCCAAGGCCTCCAAGGCTCCAGAAAGGGTAACTGGGTCCCAAGATGCCAAAGAACAGCTTGGGTTTGACTTGCACCCAGGTGTCCAGACCCCACTCCTTCCTCTCCTCTGTCCTCCTGTCCAGAACACCTGATCACCTTGGGATCATCCAGCATGTTCAGGACAGAGTACACACCCCATCCCCATGGCAGGTGGAACATAGCCGAGTCACAAACAAGAAAGACGCATCGTGTCCCCAGCACTCAGGGCAGAGGGAACTGTCTGGAACAGCATGTTGTTAATGTTGAGCCCGGAGTATCCCTGAGCCACCAAGGGTGAGCAGAGTGTTCCCAGCTCTGCACCAGTGAGCCCAGCTGAGCCCAGAGTTCCAGCACTTGTGTGCCAGCCCCTCCTACTGCCGCCTTGCTCCAGGAGGGCTTCCCAACTCATCTAAGACCCCAAGCACATCCCCACTATTCCAGCTTCTCTGTCTCTCCCAGCTTGTCCCCAGAACCTAAGCCTCAGCCCACAGTCCCCTCCCCCCAGTGTCCTCCAGCATCCAGAGTCTTGTCTTCACTTCTAGCTCACCCCCCATTACCAAACATTGTCCCACCAAGCACTGTGCCCGAAGCCCTGTCTATGATGTCACCATACTGGAGGAGTTCTTTCCAAGAGAGGGGCTGCCCTCATCAGTGTCCCCTAACAGAGGACGGGGAGTATGCGGGAGTGTCCTTTGCTGGCCAGAGCCTGACAGGACAAGAAACCACCCTCTGTCTTTGAGAGCACTCACCACATTCCAGAAGAGTGGGTTGAAGGCTATGGCCAGCGTGGCAGCCACAAAGCTGGGGTCCAGGGGATCCACGTAGCCCAGTAGCCGGGCCATCACGCAGAGGTCTGCCTGCAGGGACAGAGCCAAGGGTCACCAAGGGCTCCACAGCCCACTTGGCCACGATGGGGAGCACAAGTGAGCAACAAAGTTACACCGTGAGCAACAAAGTTACACCGTGGGCACGGCCAGCAGGTTCCCAGCATGCTCTGCTGGTATAAAGCTGCTGGGCTGTGACAGCCTGGGAGGGGGAAGCGGGGTGGGAAGATATGGTGGGGGTAGGGAGTACAGATGTTCAAAGACCCAAAGGGAACATCCTCTGCACTGAGGTGTCCAACATCTCACATAGTCTGGGACAAACGCTGGGGTAAAGAGAGAGAGTGAGCCAAACAGGTGCCTCATTTAGCAAGGCTACCTCACATCACCTCATGTACCTGCCTGGAGACCTCACAGGCCTCCAAAGGCTCCTAAAAACACCACAGACAGAAAGAAAACAGAACAGAAACGTGGCCCCTTCCCCAGTGGACAGGAGGCAGCACAGTAGATAAAATGTTGGACTCTCAGTCATGAGGTCCTGAGTTTAATCCCCAACTTCACATGTGCCAGAGTGATGTTCTGCTTCTCTCTCTCTCTCATTAGTAAATATTCTTAAATGGGGGGGGGGCAGGAAGTCATGCACCTGGTTAAGCACACACATCGCAGTGTGCAAGGACCCAGGTTTAAGCCTCTGGTCCCCACCTGCAGGGGGAAAGCTTCATAAGTGGTGAAGCAGGAGTGCAGGTGTCTCTATGCTTTTCCCTCTCTATCAGTCTCCCCACCACTAATTTCTGTCTTTATCCAATAATACATATATTTTAAGTTGTTTTAAAAAATAAACTTTAAAAAGTGGTCCGGGAGGTGGCGCAGTGGATGGAGCGTTGGATTCTCATGCATGAGATACCAGGTTTGATCCCCGGCAGCACATGTACCAGAGTGATAACTGGTTCTTTATCTCCTCTTATCTTTCTCATTAATAAATAAACAAGGGGAGTCGGGGGGGGGGGTAGCGCAGCGGGTTAAGCGCAGGTGGCGCCAAACTCAAGGACTGGCAAAAGGATCCAGGTTTGAGCCCCCGGCTCCCCACCTGCAGGGGAGTCGCTTCACAGGCGGTAAAGCAGGTCTGCAGGTGTCTGTCTTTCTCTCCTCTTCTCTGTCTTCCCCTCCTTTCTCCATTTCTCTCTATCCTATCCAACAACAATGACATCGGTAATAACTACAACAATAAAACAACAAGGGCAACAAAAGGGGAATAAATAAATAAATAAAATTAAAATAAATAAATAAATAAACAAAATCTTTAAAAAAATAATTAAAAATAAAACCTTAAAAAGGAAATTAAAGGAGACACACACCACTGACTTTTTGCCCTCCCTCCCTATAGAGACAAAGAAGCAAAGAAAGTGGAAGAGACCACAGCACTGAAACTTCCTTCAGTGTGGTGAGGACTGGGCTTGAATCTGAGTCATGAATGCGGCAAAGCAGTGCACTGTCCAAGTGAACTATTTCACCATCCCTACCACTGGCACTTGGAGTGCTAAGGATCTGCTGAGCTTTGCCTCCTCCGTGGACTTGTTCTGTCCAGAGACTCAAAGAGCTAAAAATATTTTATCACCGGGGCCAGGTGGTGGCACACCTGGCTGAGTGCAAATTACAATGCTCAAGGGCCAAGGTTCAAGCTCCTGGTTCTCACCTGTAGGAGGAAAACTTCACAAGTGGTGAAGCAGGGCTGCATGTGTCTCTCTTCTTTTCTATCTGCCCCTCTCCTCTCAATTTCTGGCTGTCTCTATCCTATAAATAAAGATAATTTAAAAATTCGTATATATATTGCTACCTCTCTAGGTACCACTGAAAAATAAATTTAAATCATAAAGTGAGCTTGTGGGAGTTGGGCAGTAGCACAGCAGGTTAAACGCACATGGTGTGAAGTGAAAGGACTGGTGTAAGGATCCCAGTTTGAGCCCCCAGCTCCCCACCTACAGGGGAGTCACTTCACAGATGGTGAAGCAGGTCTGCAGGTGTCTATCTTTCTCTCCCCCTGTCTGTCTTCCCCCCTCCCCCCATTTCTCTCTGTCCTGTCCAAGAACGATGACATCAATAACTACAACAATAAAAAACAACAAGGGCAACAAAAGGGGAAAATTAATTTAAAAAAAAAAAGTGAGCTTGTGTCCCACCCCAGGGGAGAGGGGAGGTGGGGCAGGGCAGATGAAGTTCCTTGTTTTGGTCCTTCCCGAGGTCACACAATCTGCCACCCAGACAACGCTACTGAATGAAATAGTAGGAAGATTCTGAAAAGTCTCTGGGCACAGGTAAGGAGACCCCTCACATGCTTGGGTCTCCTCTCGCAGTTTCACCACTCCAGGGGTGCTTTTTCATACAAGTAAAAAGATGCAGAGAGAGACATACCACAGCACTTGTCCCCCTCAGTGCCTCCTATGTGCAGCTGAGCTTAAACCAGGACTGTGCACATGGCAAGGCATGAGCCATACCCAGTGAGCTATCTCCACTCCCAGCCCAATTTCATCACAAACCTTCCCCTCCCTGGGGCCAGCACCGAGCTAAGCATGCAGTAAGTAGTAGGATTTAGCTCAGTCAACAATGTCAGAAAAGGAATGGAAGAACTGCCAACTGAAGCTAAAGTATATTTGGGAGTATCTGGATAAATGTTCCCAAACATTATGCTTCTAGATCCTTCCACAACTGCTGGATCTTTCCTCTGCCCTGGGCAAACTTCTATTCATCCCTCAAAGCCCAGCTGAGCACCTGCACTCCCTCTGCATTTGGCCATGACACCTTCATTCATGGCCTGACTGGATACCCTAGACATTCCCTGGCGCTCACTTGTGCTCTCTCTCTCTCCCCTTATTTAGTCAGCCTCTAGGACAGGGGCTATCTCCCCCTCCACCTTTGTCTCTTCAGCTTGGCACAAAGTAAATACTCGCTGAGTCAACAGAGGCTGTTTCACACAGTGACAAGCAGGGGCTAGCACTGTTGGGGATAGTGGGGAGCTCCAGCCTGTGTGTGTTCCTGAACTCTGACCCCTCCGGCCTGGCTGCAGATACTAGGAGCTGCCCTTTGGGCAGGTGCCTGTACAACTGCACCATTCCTAGTGGCTGTTTTATTTTTTTACTTTCTTTTTGATGAAGGATAAGAGATAGATACATGATTGACAGAGAAACAAAAGGGGAAAACACAGAAACAAAAAGGGAAAACACCAGCTGCATTGAGTCACCACTCATGAAGCTCTACACACACACACACACACACACACACACACACACACACACACTGCAAGGGCTTGAACCTGGGTCCTTGTGCATTGTAATATGTGTACTCAACCACATTCATCACTGCCTAGCCCCATAGGACTCCTTCTGAGCCCAAACCAGCTTCCTAGACACTGTGCTTCATTCACATTTACTCTTTTGACACTTTCCAGGCTAAAAAGTTAAAAAACATAGATGGCAGGAAGTGGAGTAGTTAGATCAAGGTGTGTGTGTGTGTGGGGGGGGGGGGTGAAGCTTTCTTAGAAATCCCAGAGAAAAAAAGGAGAAGAAACCCCAGACAGAGGGTTGGGTGGTAGTGCACCAGGTTAAGAACACATAGTACATTAGTCAACAATTTTTTCTGCCTTATATTTTCACTCTTTTTCAGCCACCAGGTTCTAGACACTATCATGATGCCAACCTGATTTCCCTGGGCAGACAATCCCACCAAGGTGTCCTGGAGCCCCACCTCCCCAGATCCCTGCCCCACTAGGGAAAGAGAGAGACAGGCTGGGAGTATGGATCAACTTATCAATGCCCATGTTCAGCAGGGAAGCAATTACAGAAGACAGGCCTCCCACCTTCTGCACCGTATAATCACCCTGGGTCCACACTCCCAGAGGGACAAAGAATAGGAAAGCTTTCAAGGGAGGGGATTGGATATGGAGTTCTGGTGGTGGGAATTATATGGAATTGTACTCCTCTTATCCTATGGTCTTGTCAATACTTTCATTTTATAAATAAATAATAAAATAAATAACATATTAAAGAAAAAAAGAACACATAGTACGAAGGGCAAGGATCCTGGTTTGAGCCCCCAGCTCCCCACCTGCAGAGGGGTTACTTCACAGTGAAGTGAAGCAGTGAAGCAGATCAGCAGGTCTTTTTCTTCCCCTCTCTATCTTCCCCTCGCCTCTCAATTTCTCTCTGTATTATCCAATAAAGAGGGAATGCCACCAGGAGGAGTGGATTCATAGTGCTGGCACCAAGCCCCAGGGATAACCCTGGAGGCAAAGAAAAAAAAAAAGAAATGGAGAAAGAAAGAAAGAAAGAAAGAAAGAAAGAAAGAAAGAAAGAGGGGAGTCAACTAGTAGTGCAGCGGGTTAAGTGCACATGGCGAGAAGCGCCAAGGACCAGTATAAGGATCCCAGTTCAAGCCCCCGGCTCCTCACCTGCAGAGGAGTCGCTTCACAAGTTGTGAAGCAGGCCTGCAGGTGTCTATCTTTCTCTCCCCCTCTCTGTCTTCCCCTCCTCTCTCCATTTCTCTCTGTCCTAACAAAGATGACAATAATAATTACAACAATGAAACAAGGACAATAAAAGGGAATAAAAAAAAGAATAAAAAAAAAAGAGAAAGACAGACAGACAGACAAATGGACAGATAGATAGACAGAAACAAACCCCAGACACAGCCTGCCCAGGCAGAGCAGGGTGGTCAGCCTGCAAAAGGCCTCCCTAGAGCCAGGGAGAGTGGCTGGTTACAAGTAGGAACCAGGAGGACCTGCCCTGAGCCTCAGTGTTCAGCTCTCTCTATTCTTTCACTAGCCACCTAACCACACAGTCACCCACAAGAGGTTCTGGAAGACCAGGCTCCAAAGCAGCCAACAAGGCTCAGGGCCAGCAGGCCAGCAGGGAATGTTCTCGTGACCCTCTACTAACTTAGACCAGGGTACCCAACTCCCACAGGGGACAGGTTTACCACAAGGGCATTATTGTCTGGTCCTCAACTCTGGAATGCTGGGTCTGAGTCTCCCTGCCTTCTAAGCCTCTGTTCCTGACTGGTTCTGCCTTTGGTGCAGTGAGGCAGAGAGGCTCAGAGTCATCTAGAAGCCTGGCTCCAGGGAACAGAAAAAAAAACACCTGTGGATACCTGGGGGGTTAGGAGTGTGTGGTCACAAGTGCCCACAGTGAGAATGGGAGGTGGAGGGGAGATGGCTGAAATGGGCTAAGGATCTCAGCTCCTCACCTCTTGAAATGTTCAAGGGTAAGAGAGACAGCATAATGGTGATGTATAGATTTTCATGCCTGTGGTAGCGAGGCCCCAGGTTTAATCCCAAGCACCACCATAAGCCAAAACTGAGCAGTGCTCTGGTATCTCTGTATCTTTATCTCATTGGAATAAAATACAAGACAGAAAGGAATGTTTGTGATATATTTTAAGGATTCAACTCAGGCAGCCTGGGAGGTTGTACAATGGCTAGAGCACTGGACTTTTAAACATGAGGTCCCAAACTCAATCCCCAGCCCTGTATGAGCCACAGTGATGCTTTGATTTTTCTCTTTCTTTCCAGTTAAATACATGAATAAATATTTAAAATAATCAAATTCACACCCCTAGAGGCTAGGGAATAGCATAGTGATTATGCAAAATACTCTCATGCCTGAGGCCCTAAAGTCCAAGGTTCAATCCCTGGTACCACCATTAGCCAAATATATAGCAATTGAATTTTAAAATATTTATTTTATTTGTTTATTCCCTTTTGTTGCCCTTGTTGTTTTATTGTTGTAGCTATTATTGTTGTTGTTACTGATGTCGTCGTCGTTGGATAGGACAGAGAGAAATGGAGAGAGGAGAAGAAGACAGAGAGGGGAAGAGAAAGAGAGACACCTGCAGACCTGCTTCACCACTTGTTAAGTGACTCCCCTGCAGGTGGGGAGCCAGGGCTCAAACTGGGATCTTTATGCTGATCCTTGTGCTTTGTGCCACCTGCGCTTAACTCACTGCACTACAGCCCGACCCCCAGCAATTGAATTTATTTAAATAAAGTTATCAGAGTGGTCCAGGAGGTGGCTCAGTGGCTAAATCATTAGACTCTCAAACATGAGGTCCTAAATTCAATCCCTGGCAACACCAGAGTGATGTCTGGATCTTTCTCCCTCTCCTCTTATCTTTCTCATAAATAAATAAAATATTTTTAAAAGAATTTATTTATTTATTCATGAGAAAGATAGGAGGAGAGAAAGAAACAGACATCACTCTGGAACATGTGCTGTCAGGGATCGAACTCAGGACCTCATGGTTAACCCTAGCCTGTCTCTCGTTTCCCTAGTGGGGTGGGGCACTTCTTCTTTTTCTAGCGTTTGCCCTTCTTCCGTAGCCAGTCAACAGCGTCAGGTTAGCCTGATGTCTGCTTGTTGCTGGCTTTGAAAGTGACTGGGATCCATGTGGATTCAGTCGGCTAGGACGGATCATCAGTTTCCCCAATGAATGGGTACTCACGGGATGCACCACGAGAAGATCGAGCCAATGCATCCCTAGTGGGGTGGGGCACTGGGGAATCAGAGCTCCAGGACACATTGGTGGGGTTGTCTGTCCAGGGAACTCTGATTGGAATCATGCTAGCATCTGGAACCTGGTGGCTGAAAAGAGAGTTAATATATAAAGCCAAATAAATTGTTGACTAATCTTGAACCTAAAGGCTAGAATAGTGCAGATGAAGAGTATGGATCAACCTGCCAACACCCATGTTCAGCGGGGAAGCAATTACAGAAGCCAGACCTTCCACCTACTGCAACCCACAATGACCTTGGGTCCATACTCCCAGAGGGTTAAAGAACAGGATTCCCTGGGGCAGGGGAGATAGCATAATGGTTATGCAAACAGACTCTTATGCCTGAGGCTCCTAAATCCCAGGTTCAATCCCCCCCACACCACCATAAGCCAGAGCTGAGCAGTGCTCTGGTGTTTCTCTCTGTGTGTGTCTCTCTCTGCATCTCTCTCAAAAAAATTAAAAATTTTTTTTAAAAAAAGACTTAGGATCCCCACCACCATGGGAAAGCTTCACAAGTGAAGTAGGGTTGCTGGTGTCTGTCTCTTTTCTTCTCTATCTTCCTCTCCCTACTCAACTTATCTATTTATTTTGTAAATAAATAAAAATCA
The DNA here is from genome assembly GCF_950295315.1 of Erinaceus europaeus. NCBI lineage: Eukaryota > Metazoa > Chordata > Mammalia > Eulipotyphla > Erinaceidae > Erinaceus > Erinaceus europaeus. Next base: position 40,669,229 of record NC_080173.1, on the reverse strand, counting down.
TAAAAAAGAAAGAAAAAGAAAGTTGTTAGCCCTCACCCCAAGTAGTCCTCTTACCACTACTGTTCTTTGATAAGAAAGTCTGAAGTAGCCCTGGGTTCCAGGCTGAAAGCAGACGATAGCCTCAGCTACCTAGATCCTTGACAGAACATTCCAGACTTTCCAGCGCCTGGAACCCCCACAGTAGCCACTTCTGCTTCAAGGGACAGACTTGCCTAAGGGAACTGGGAGACAGTGAACAGGGAGAAATAGGTTCCTCTTTTTTCTCTTCAGGTAAGAGGTGGGGCACAGAAACGGGCACAGAAAGGCTGACAATGGTTACAGCCAGCAGTACTTCCTGTCCAACCAGGATGAACTGAGCAAAGTCACAGCCCCCAAGGCTCCAGGTTTCCAGATTCCAGTGCTATTGGGGGGGGGGGGGGCATCAGTCAGTCCTGTGGGAGCAAAGAGCTGGTCACCTTGAACAGGGAGCATGAAAGCAGCATTATCCCCTGAGCCTTGTGTTGCCTGCAGAAGAGGGGCCTGCCTGGCAGGATACAGTGACCCACTCACTCATAATTATCAGTGGCATCACCCATTCAGTCATCCCAAAGAGGGGAACCCTCCCTGTCACCCATGCATAGGTCGTTGTCCTTCTCTAAAGGGGGTAGGGGGAGGGCTGGGTCATAGTTCTAAATGGGACCAGCAGGAAAGAACCAAAAATCTGGGTCAGAAGAATGTGTGGGAGGAGGGCATGAGGGGTGTCCCTAGGTTCCTCGTTCATCTCCCCACAGCTTAGGGCTGCCTTTTCTAAGAGGAGCCTTTCTCACCGCCATCCCCCAACACACACACACACACACACACACACACACACACACACACACACACACACTTCCTGTTCCAATTTTATTAAAACGGCAGCAACAGAGGGTTGGCAAGACAGCTCACCTTGAGAGGAGGTGCAACCCAGATTCAAGCCTGGTCTCCCACTGCACTGGAGGAAGCTTCAAGGTAAGCTTGTCTCTTCTCTCTCCCTCTGTCTCTGTCTAGAAAAGTCTGCTATGAGTGGTGAAGCCCAGCTACATCAAAATGAAGAAATGAATGAAGAAATGAAGAAAGGAAGGAAGAAATAAGACTGCAGCAGGCTTGGCTGCAGTGTTCCTAGCATGCGGCACCACTACTGCAACCTACCTGGAGGCTCTGCTGGTCACAAATGAACTGGACTGTGACAGGTCCCCACTGAGCCAGGGGACAGCTCATAACAGTGTCACTGAGCCTGCAGGGTCGGACCCACCTCTTCGGGGACAGTGCCCAGGGACAGATTGTGACATCAAGCAAATAGTAGGCCAGAGAATAGGGTCACAGCGATTGATCACCACAGCCATCGATTACAAGTAGAAGTGGAGCCAAGGGTGGGGCAGGGCAAGTGCACAGCACCCCTCTAACAAGATCTCCCCCAAAGAAATATGTCATAGCCCTCCCCCCAGGGAGCTCATATGCCCCCAATATGAGTGAGTCCTCAGCTGGCTCAGGGACATTTACTGGGTATCTTAATGTGCCTGTGTGTATGGAATATGTAATCATGTATGCAGCACTAGTCACTTTTTCAGATCGAGATCACCGAATCAGCGCTTCCTCCAGTGCCACAGCATCTCCCATGTGGTGCTGGGCCTCAAACCTGGGCCATGTGCATGGCAAGGAACATGTCCTACCAAGTGAGCTGTCTCCCCAGCCCTTGCTGCTTTCTTTCTGCCTCTGGAGGTCTCTGGGCTGCGTTGGTGGCAGGGGGACAATGGGCAGACCTCTGACAACCAACCTTCCTCAGTCTTTCTATGGGCAAAGGAGATCTCATACCCATAGGAAGGGTATGAGGCAACCACCTGCAGAGGATGCTGTGGAGGCAAGACCAGTCAACCCCCACTCCCCCCACTCATTTGGTGAACTCTGGGGACAGGTCCCATGTCAAACTGAAAAATTTGAGACTTTGGAACAAATAGCTCACTTGAATGGAGCTGCTTTGTTATGTGTGTGACCCAGGTTTGAGCCAAGCCCCCACCACATTGAAGGAAGTTTCTGTGCTGTGGTCTCTCTCTCTCTGTTTCTATCTAGAGAAAGAAAGAGAGAAAGAGAGGAAGAGAGGAAGAGAGGAAGAGAGGAAGAGAGAAAGAGAGAAAGAAAGAAAGAAAGAAAGAAAGAAAGAAAGAAAGAAAGAAAGGCGAGCCCTGAGGTCCAGGAGGTAGCTCAGTGGGGCCTCAAGCTTGAAGCAGTGAGTTCAAGCCCCTTCAGTGATGCTCAGGCTCCAAAAGTCCCAGGTTCAATCCCCAGTATCACCATAAACCAGAGCTGAGCAGATGGGACCAGAGATACAGAAACTGGTGGAGAGTATCATATTTCTAAGATACAGAAGGGGAGGAGAGACACCACAGCATAGAAGCTCCTTCAGTGCTGTAGCACTTCCATGCTATGTGCTAGGTGCTAGCAGAGCAGGTGTCCATCCTCCCAGGAAACCTATTTTGCGTACCCTTCTCTATGAATTCCAATTCCAATCCCACCTCCACACAAGCTGCTCTGTAACCACTTTTAAATTTCTTTCTCCTCTCTCTCTCCCTTTACCAGAGCACTGATTAACTTATGGCTTATGTTGGTGTGGGGGATTGAACCTGGGACTTTGAACACTTATGCATAAGAGCTTCTTTGCATAATCAGTATCCTATCTATCCTCACCTCCACTTTTTAGATTTTTTTTTAGTATTTATTTATTCCCTTTTGTTGCCTTTATTGTTTTATTGTAGTAATTATCGTTGTTGTTATTTATGTCATTGTTGTTGAGAGGACAGAGAGAAATGGAGAGAAGAGAGGAAGGCAGAGGGGGTCGGGCGGTGGCACAGTGGGTTAAGCGCATGTGGCGCAAAGCGCAGGGACCGGCGTAAGGACCCCGGTTCGAGCCCCGGCTCCCCACCTGCAGGGGAGTCGCTTCACAGGCGGTGAAGCAGGTCTGCAGGTGTCTGTCTTTCTCTCCCCTTCTCTGTCTTCCCCTCCTCTCTCCATTTCTCTCTGTCCTATCTAACAACGAATTGCGCCAACAACGGCAATAATAATAACCACAATGAGGCTACAACAACAAGGGCAACAAAGGGGGGAAAAATGGCCTCCAGGAGCGGTGGATTCATGGTGCAGGCACTGAGCCCAGCAATAACCCTGGAGGAGGAAAAAAAAATTAAAAAAAAAAAAAAGAGAGGAAGGCAGAGAGGGGGAGGGAAAGATAGGCACCTGCAGACCTGCTTCACGGTTTGTGAAGCGACCCCCCTACAGGTTGAGAGCCAGGGGCTCAAACCGAGATCTTTATGCCGGTCCTTCTGCTTCACGCCATGTGTGCTTAACCCACTGAGTTACCACAGGACTCCCTACTTTTAAAATTTCTTTAAGGGCAGGGATAGACAGCACAATGTTATGCAAAGAGACTCATGCCTGAGGCTCTGAAGTCCCAGGTTCAATTCCCCCGCACCACAATAAGCCAGAGTTGAGCAGTGCTCTGGTGTTTCTCTGTATCTTTCTCTCTCTCTCTGCATCTCTCTCAAAAATAAAATAGTGGTCCAGGAGGTGGCGCAGTGGTTAAGGAACTAGACTCTCAAGCATGAGGTCCTGAGTTCAATCCCTGGCAGCACATGTACCAGAGTGATGTCTGGCTCTTTCTCTCTCTCTCCTCCTATCTTTCTCATTAATAAAATAAATAAAATCTTTAAAAAAAAATACGATAAAAAGAACTAAAAGATTAACTACAACAATAAAACAACAAGGGCAACAAAAGGAAATAAATAAATCTTTTTAAAAAATAATAAATAAAAATTAAATAAAATACTTTAAAAAATAAATAAATTTCTTTAAGATTGTTTTATTAACACGAGAGACAGGATGCAAGAGAGAACCATAGCCTCACTCTGGCACATGAAAAGCCAGGGAACAAACGTGGGACCTCAAGCTGCCGTGTCCAGTGCTCTCTGCCCTGGGACTTCGAAGAAGGGCAGGCCCCAGTGCCAATCAGGCAGATCTGCTGCACCCAGGGCCCACCCCACCCCGTTCCATTAGCACAGGGCAACCCCCACACCCAGGGACGTTTCCTACAGGCTGTGAATAATTCCAGCCACCTGATCCAGGAGAGGCTTCCTGCGTTGGGCCCGGGTAAGGCTGTGAGACGGCTTGACCCGGGGAGGCCCCGCAGGACCCTCTCCCAGAGCGTGGACCGGAGTGCACCGGCTGAGATTGACAGGCAGAGTGCCCCGCCCCCGTTGCCCGGAGACAGGTTCCGCCTACAGGCGGCGCCTGAGAGCTGCCGCTCCCTCCTGAATTCCCTGTTGGTCCGGAGCGGCCCGTACCTTCTTGTAGTCTATATTGCCTAGGCCCCCGCAGCAGTCGGGCACCGCCGCCGAGGCGCTCATGGGCCCTACTCCCAGGGTCCCAGCTCCTCTCAGCCGGGAGACGGCTCCCCGCTGGCAGCAGGCCGGTCTCCGCAGGAGCCGCTCAGCCCTTGGGCCAGCCCCATCACGTTGAGGAAGGACCGCCGGCCGGGGAGCTTTGCTGATGTCCCCAGCCTCTGGTAGCATTCTGGGAAATGTAGTTCGTGGGCTCCGCGGACCGCCTCGTTCCCCAGAGTCGGGAACTACAACTCCCGGCGATGCGCGCGGCAGCGCCCGGGCTCTGAGGCAGTAGGGCGCGTGTGGGCTGGCATCAGGCTCTCGCTCTGGTGCTTTGGTCACTGGCTCTCACCACCCCGGCGAGCGCTCTGAGAGCCGGGTTGCCGCCGGTCTTCAGTTCAAGTGTCAGTAACTTCCCGGGAGCTCCGACGGGCGTAGACTTCGGCCCCAGCGCAGCCCCGTCCTCTTTGCACCCTACAGGCTCGGATCCCTGCCGGTGACCTCCAGGCTGCCCCCCCCCCCTTACTCCGCAGAGACCATTCACTTGTCCTTTCTCTCCCGCACTCACCTTGAGTGGCTTGTCTGTGGTGTAGGGACGGTAGGGTCCACAGCCCTGCCCTCGCAATCTCAACACAGATCACTAAACCACACCTGTATAAGTACTGGGCTGTGACCATGGGGGCTAGGTCAGGTGATCAGAGGAATACTCTGCCTTAGATTGCTCCGGGAAACCTCCCCCGCGATAAGGCTCAGATATGTAAAATGTAGAGCCAGGGATTTGCAAAGGTCAACATACAGACTGGGTGGGTGCCGCGGGGACAAAGAGGCTGGCTGGAGGGCTGGCGTCGTTGGAGGAAGAGTAGCGGAAGGCAGTAAGTGGAGGAGGTAGACTTTCAGGGTGTTGCAACCGGTTGTTATTGGGGTGTAGACTCAGACATTTCAAGGGCGTCTCAGTCGCGCAGAGAACTCAAGAGTTTAGCAGGACTGATGCAAGGCCCCCCTGGCTTTCCCAGCCAGGCAGCTGGTTTCTCTCCCCCAGTCAGCACCCGCTGTGCTTGAACATCCCGCTGCCTACTAACAGCTTTACAACGGCCCAGCCCGGAGCCAGAAAAGGAAGAGTACTGTGAAGCAAGCCAAGGCAAAAGGCAAATAAATGCATGCTGATAAAGCTGACTGCAGAAGATCAAACTGTAGAAAGTGCTTAATCACTCCAGACCATTTCAGGTGCTAAGGGACTGCTTGCTCTCTTGCTCACAAGAGCCAGGAACACACTTCCTAACAAAGTCCCAAATCCTAGATATAGACCAGGTTCCAGGAGATAGAGCATGTCCACATGTATCCATAAACCAGGGCAAATATATACCTGAAAGCAGTAGTACACTAGAGTTTGCAGTGAGTACCCCCCAACACTTTATCTCCACTATTCCATCCTTTGGGTCCATGATTCTTCAACAATTTGTTTGGCTTTGTATGTTAACTCTCTTTTCAGCCCCCAGGTTCCAGATGCCATCAGGATACCGGCCAGGCTTCCCTGGACTGAAGACCCCACCAATGCGTCCTGGAGCTCCGATTCCCCAGAGACCCACCCTACTAGGGAAAGAGAGAGGCCTACTGGGAGTATGGATCGACCAGTCAACGCCCATGTTCAGTGGGGAAGCAATTACAGAAGCCAGACCTTCTACCTTCTGCAACCCACAATGACCCTGGGTCCTTGCTCCCAGAGGGATAGAGAATGGGAAAGCTAGTGGGGAGGGGATGGGATATAGAGATTGGGTGGCGGGAGTTGTGTGGAGTTGTACCCCGCCATCCTATGATTTTGTTAATGTCTCCTTTCTTAAATATAATAATAATAATAAAATATATTTTAATAAAAAAGAGCCAGCAACAGACTCACTTCCACGAAGCCCCCACCCCCACCCCCACAATGGGGAAGGCTTCTAGCCAGCATCCACCTCACCCCTACTTTGTATCTGCTTTGCTGAAGCCCTACTTGTATTAACCTACCTGGCTACTCTACTCCCCTTGGTTTGGGTTCCTTTATAGATTCCTTTCATAATATTTTATTTAGGTTAATGAGAAAGAGAAAAGAGCACTACTCACCTATGGCTCATGGTAATGTTGGTAATAAAACCTGGGACAACTAAAAGACAAGGGCAACAAAAGGAAAAATAAATAAATAAAATTTTCAAAACAATCTTGAAAAGAAAGAACAGAACTGGAGTCATCCCACTTCCAGATTTCAAATTGTATTATAGGGTCATTGTCATCAAAATTGCTTGGTACTGGAACATGAATAGACACACTGACCAGTGGAATAGAATTGAGATCCCAGAAGTAAACCCCCACACCTATGGACATTATTAATCTTTGACAAAGGTGCCCAGACTATTAAATGGGGGAAGGCGAGTCCTTCAACAAATGATGTTGGAAAAAAAATGGATTGAAACTTGCAGAAAATTGAAACTGAACCACTATATCTCACTAAACACAAAAGTAAATTTCAAGTGGATCAAGATCTTGGATGTTAGACCAGAAACTATCAGATATTTTAAGGGAAATATTGGCAGAACTCTCTTCTATATAAATTTTAAAGACATCTTCAATGAAACGAATCGAATTACAAAGAAGACTAAAACAAAAATAAACCAATGGAAGTATATCAAATTAAAAAGCTAAAGAAACCACTATCCAAACAAAGAGACCCCTCACAGAATGGGATCTTTACATGTCTTATATCAGACAAGAGATTAATAACTAAAATATAGAGCTTGCCAAACTCAACAACAAGAAAACAAATAACCCCATCCAAAAATGGGGAGAGGACATGGACAGAATATTCAACACTGAAGAGATCTGAAAAGCTGATAAACATATGAAAAAAATTCTCCAAGTCATTGATTGACAGAGAAATGCAAATAAAGGCAACAATTAGATTCCACTTCACACCTGTGAGAATGTTATACACCAGAAAAGATAACAGCAACAAATACTAGAGAGGTTGTGGGGACAAAGGAACCCTCCTACACTGCTGGTGGGAATGTACATTGGTGCAACCTCTGTGGACAGCAGTCTGAACACTCAGAAGGCTAGAAATGGACCTACCCTATAATCTTGTTGTTAAAATTTCAGAAGCTCTTGCTGGCCGGCTAGCTTCACAGGCGGGTAACAGAGACGCGGAGACAACGGCTGGGCAGGGAAGCTGTATTTCTTTATTCAGGAACAACGATTCATAAACTAAGACAAACTAATCATCAAACAGAACTCTGCTGTCTCTTTGCGGCGGCACAAGCACTCTTTCTTTTTCTCTCGAACTCAGGAACCCTCCAACTCTGGAACTCTCGAACTCTCGTACTGGGGAACCCTCTGAAAGTCTGGCCCTCTCGAACTCAGGAACCCTCTCTCGGGGTTCTTTGGGGCGGGGCCAAGCAGGCCCCCGAAATTAACTGGACTGATCCAATTCTCTTGGCGGGGGAGGGCTAGAACAAACCAATGTAAAGCATACGACAATCTTGCAATTCCTCTCCTGAGGATATATCCTAAAGAACCCAACACACCCACCCAAAAATATTTGTATATTTGTGTATACACCTATGTCCACAGCAGCACAATTTGTAATAACCAAAACCTGGAAGCAACCCAGGTGTCCAACAACAGATGAGTGGCTGAGCAAGTTGTGGTATATATACAAAATGGAATACTACTCAGTTATTAAAAATGGCTATTTCACCATTTTCATCCCATCTTTGAAGAAGTCATGTTATGTGAAATAAGTCAGAAACATAAGGATGAATATGGGATTATCTCTTACAGGCAGAAATTGAAAAACAAGAACAGAAAAGAAAACACAAATAGAACCTGGACTGGAGTTGGAGTATTATACCAAAGTAAAAGACTCTGGGGTGGTTGGTGTGTAGAACTTATGTCCTGGAACAGGATGGCAGAGGGCTTACTGGGGGTTATACTGTTGTGTGGAAAACTGGGGAATGTTATGCATGTACAAACTATTTTATTTACTGTGGAATGTAAAACATTAATCCCATAATAAAGAAATAAAAAAGCAAAGAGAAAAAGAAATAAATAATAAATTAAATTTAATTAATTAATTAAATTAAATCATTTTTAAAAATAAGGGAGCTGGGCGGTAGCGCAGCAGGTTAAGCGCACTTGGCGCAAAGCGCAAGGACCAGAGTAAGGATCCGGTTTGAGCCCCCGGCTCTCCACCTGCAGGGGCGTCCCTTCACAGGTGGTGAAGCAGGTCTGCAGATGTCTGTCTTTCTCTCCCCCTCTCTGTCTTCCCCTCCTCTCTCCATTTCTCTTTGTCCTATCCAACAACAACATCAATAACAATAATATTAACTACAACAACAATAAAAAGACAACAAGGGCAACAAAAGGGAAAATAAGTAAAATTTTAAAAAATTGTTAAAAAAAAAACCTGGGACAACTAACTCCCCCGCCCTGTTTTTTGTTGTTGTTGTTGTTTGTTTGGTTTTTTTTTTGTTTGTTTGTTTTTTAGTTTTGGAGTCAGGAACATGTATTTGTGTCTTCACTTTAATCTAGGAACAGAAAAGTAGTGGTCCTGGAGATGGCGCTGTAGATAAAGCATTGGACTCTCAAACATGAGAACTGGCATAAGGATCCCAGTTCAAGCCCCCTGGTACCCACCTGCAGGAGGGTCCCTTCACAGGAGGTGAAGCAGGTTTTCAGGTGTCTTTCTCTCCCCCTCTGTCTTCCCCTCCTCTCTCTGTTCTATCCAGAAACAATAATAATAATGACAACAACAAGAGTAACAACCAGGGCAACAAAATGGGGAAAATGGCCTCCAGAAGTAGTGGATTCATAGTGCAGGTACCAAGCCCCAGCAGTAATCCTGGGGGCAAAAACAAAAAAACAAATATCTCTTAGTATTTGTCTGCACAAACTCTAGGTGAGTAGAAGCCTTTCACACTGAAAATGCTAGAGAAAAATAGGGAAGATTTTGCTACAAGAAACATTTTCTCTATATGGCCTCCCCACATCAATTTGCAGGGACCAAAGGCCTGCAATCACCGTAAAGACTGTGCAGGAACTAGCCCAGATTTTGTCAGTGAACCTATTTTTGAGATATTGCAGTTTTACAAGCTGGAAATTTATGTTTAGAGATTTTCTATTATTTATTTATTTATTTATTTGCTGCTCAGCTCTGGCTTATGGTGATGCAGGGACTAGCCCAGATTTTGAAGATAAACTAGAAACTACATGCCATCTACAGGCCACAGAGTTCAAGGAAAGTTAAACATATGAATAGTCCCCTGAAGCTACTTAATTTTTTTAAGATGACTCTTTATTTCTAATAGATTACAAATTGATTTGATAATTCAAATAGAAGAGGAATTTTTTGTATTATCTTTTTTTTTCCTTTCTCCTTTTGTCTTTTTTTTATTTATTTAAGAAAGTATTAATTAACAAAACCATAGGGTAGGAGGGGTACAATTCCACACAATTCCCACCACCCATTCTCCATGCTCCCAGAGGGATAGAGAATGGGAAAGCTCATTTTTCTTTGCCCATATTGAGGCCAAGAAAAGTTAGTGGGTGCTTATGACCCCGTACTTTGCCCTCCTGACAAATGAAATTGTCCTTAGTAGATACAATATGGACATGAAAAGAGGGGAATGGAATAGAAAAGAGAATGTTAAGGCAAAGAAAGAGTTAATTAACCAAACTGTTGGAAGAAGAAACCTTGAGAAAGATTACCCCCTGAGCAGTACATCCTATCCTGACAGGTAATAAAACTTCAGGGAGTCGGGCTGTAGCGCAGCGGGCTAAGCGCAGGTGGCGCAAAGCACAAGGACCGGCATAAGGATCCCGGTTCGAACCCCGGCTCCCCACCTGCAGGGGAGTCGCTTCACAGGCGGTGAAGCAGGTCTGCAGGTGTCTATCTTTCTCTCCTCCTCTCTGTCTTCCCCTCCTTCTCTCCATTTCTCTCTGTCCTATCCAACAACGACAACAACAATAATAACTACAACAATAAAACAACAAGGGCAACAAAAGGGAATAAATAAACAAAATAAATTTAAAAGAAAAAAAACGTCTAAGTCCTGAGGCTAAACTTTTCAGCTATACTGGAAAAGATAACAGTAACTAAGGCAACCAGACCCTGAGCAATGGGTACAAGTCCCACCCCCTAACCTTGCAGCCTCTGCTTCTGTGAGAGTGCTTTCTGCTCTCAGCCCTTCAGCCCTCTATATAAACTGTACCTACCCTTGGTTCTGGGGCCCAGAATTCTTTAAGAGCACAAGCTATTTCTGTGGCCCATTAACATTAATAAAGTTCTTCCTTGATGGGGCCAGGCGGTGGCACACCTGATTAAGCACACACACTATAGTACACAAGGACCCAGGTTCAAGCCCCCCACCTGCAGGAGGAGAGCTTCATGAGTGCTGAAGCAGGGCTGCAGGTGTCACTCTGTCTCTCTTCCTATCACCCTCTTCCCTCTCGATTTCTGACTATCTCTATCCAATAAATAAATAAAGATTAAAAAGAAAAACATTCCTCCTTGTTGACTCCATCAGCTGGCTCTGAGTCTTAAACTATTATCATCTTCATTGCAGTTAGGACCATTTTACCTCACCAGGTAACTTTTTCATTCAGCTAGAGACAAAGACACCACAGTACTGTGGCTTGCTTCCTAATAGCTCAGACCTGAATCTCACGCTAGCACTCTGGCCCAACAATACTTTGTTTGTTTGTTGGAGAGCACTAGAGAGTCACTCTAGGAGACTCAAACTTGGGACTTCATGCTATGAAAGTCTAACACTTTATCCGCTTCACCACCTCCCAGGCCATACAACAGTTATTAATTTTTGCCAGAGCACTGCTCAGCTCTGGCTTATGGTGATGCTAGGAATTGAACCTGGGACCTCATAGCCTCAGGCAGGAAAGGCTTTCACAAAACCGTAACACTATTGTTATGGAAATATCCACAGAACAGCTCCAAGTGTTACAGCTCCAGGTTGCAGCAGATCCAAAGGATGAGACTGAGGCGGAGTCTGCAAGGAGGCCAGGGAGATACTTTATTACTATTATGTTAAGGGGTTACAAGCTGATTCCTACTAAGCATGCACAGGCTTGTCCCGCAGCACACTGCTTTTATCAGTTTCAAACTGGGTGTGACACAAGCTAATTGGTTCAAAACAATGTCCATCAAGGTGCTGACAATAAAGATGAGAGCAGGTTGGCTACCATCAGAGCCTGCCATTGGGATACTGGAATATAGAAGGGGGCATCTACCAGGAGCATATTGATTTCTCATTTCACTATCTCTCCGGCAGTAATTTAATAGTTCCACTGTCCTACCTTACTTTATTTGGTTCACCCCACCTTGCCCTATTGCTGGTAGTTAGAAGTTTTTTCCAGTGAACTTTTAAAATCCTGTTTCCTCTTCCATGTTTATCAAAATATCAATCTCTAGAGGTTTGCCTTTTCTGAGAGTTTTGTCAAGAAGGATAAAAATCTGCCTCCCCCAAAATATGTCCTTAGCAAAAGACTGATTCCATAGAGCCTTCTGAAGTCTGGGTGGAGGATGCTTTCCCACAAAGCCCCAGCTCTCACTCTCTTCCCCCAGAACCTAAAACCCAACTCCCTTATCTCTAACCTGTGGTGAAGGCTTTCAGCCAGCCCTTTGATTAATACATATTTTATTTATTTTAATTTATTTTTTATTGGGTAGACAGAGAAATTGAGAGAGAAGGGATGTAGAGAGGATAGAGGGAGAGGGACAGAGAGATACCTGCTTCACCGCTTATGAAGCTTCCCCCTGCAGGTGGGGACCAGGGCCTTGAACCTGGGTCCTTGTGCACTGTAATGTGAGCACTTAACCAGGTGCACCACCACCTGGGCCCTTATTTATTTTATTTTGCTTACCAGAGCTCTGGCTTATGGTACAGCAGGGGCTTGAACCTAGGACTTTGGAGCCTTAGGCATGAGAGTTGTTTTTTTTTTCCCCAAGAGCACTACTGAGCTCTGGTTTATGAGCCTCAGGCATGAGGGTCTCTTTGCATAACCATTATGCTATCTACCCCTGCCCTCCCCTTTGATTAATGACATAACTCTCAACTTACATTGAAAATGGATTCCAGAAGAATCTAAAGACGGGTGCTGTCTTTGTTGATCTCACAGCAGCCTATGACACGGTCTGGCACCGTGGTCTCCTAGTCAAGATCTCAAGATGCCTGCCTCCATGGGTGGCCAACACTATATCGTTTCTTCTCCAAAACAGAAGATTCCGGGTGCATCTGGGTGACAAGTCTAGCAGATGGAGACCTGTCTCAAGTGGCCTCCCCCAGGGCTCTGTTCTGGCTCCTACGCTATTTAATATTTACATCAATGACCTCCCAGAAACTTCCTCAAGGAAGTTCATCTACGCCGATGACATCTGCTGTGCAACTCAGGCATCCAAGTTCGACATCCTCGAGGAAACACTCACGAAAGACATGTCTCTGATATCTGATTACTGTAAAAAATGGCAACTAATCCCTAGCACTGCAAAAACGGTATCATCTGTTTTCCATCTACACCATGCCTCGGCCTCGCGAGAGCTTAATGTGCAGCTTGGCAGTACGAGAATCCGGCATGAAGCCCAGCCAGCCTATCCTGGCATTACTCTTGATCGCACTCTGTCATTTCACAAACATCTCATAAAAACTGCAGCAAAGGTGGGTGCAAGGAATAACATCATTGCAAGACTGGCCAGCTCCTCATGGGGCGCGAGTGCTTCCACACTACGATCATCATCTCTGGCATTATGCTATTCCACTGCAGAATACTGTGCCCCAGTATGGTTCCGTAGCCCCCATGTCCACTTGGTCGATTCCAAATTATATTCCTCCATGAGGATAATTTCTGGAACCATCCGTTCCACCCCGGTTCCATGGCTGCCAGTTCTTAGCAACATCGCCCCGCCAGATATTCGTCGGGATGCGGCATCATCTAAGTTCATTTCCCACGTCTACGCTCGACTGGACCTGCCAATATACGCGGATATCTTCGCCCACCCTATCCAGCGCTTGACGTCTCGTCACCCAATCTGGTCCCCTATGCCTACACTGAACTTCTCTGTTCCAGACTCTTGGAAACAGAGTTGGCAGTCAGCTGAGGTAAAGAACAAACACCTCATCACAGACCCCTGCAAGCGTCAACCCGGCTCTGACCTAGCACGTTATGATTGGGCCCTCCTCAATCGCTATCGAACAGGCCATGGCCGGTGCACCGCTATGTTCCACCGCTGGGGAGCCAGAGACAACCCGAATTGCCCCTGCGGCTACAGACAGACTATGACCCACATAGTCAACGACTGCCACCTCTCCAGATTCAAAGGAGGTCTCGAAACTTTACATCAGGCTCAACCTGACGCTGTTGACTGGCTACGGAAGAAGGGCAAACGCTAGAAGAAGAAGAACTCGAATGTATTCTCCCTTCATTTTATTTTTTTATTGATTACCACCAGGGTTATCTTTGGGGCCTGGTGCCAGCACTGTGAATCTATGGCATCCCAGCACTGCTCCACTGCTTTTTTTTTTTTTAATATTTTATTTATTTATTAATGAGAAAGAGAAAGAACCAGACATGTGCTGCTGGGGATTGAACTCAGAACCACATGCTTGAGAGTCAGTGTTTTATCTACTGCACCACTTCCCGGACCACCTGCTCTATTGTTTATGAAGCTTTCCCTGTGCATGGTGCTCCCATGTGATCTGGAGGCTTGAACCTGGGTCCTAGAGCATGGTAAAGTGTGCGTTCCACAATGTGAGCCACATCCAGCCACCCTTCCTTGTTAAATAATAATATATGGCTCCAGGCGGCCCTTTGTTTTCTTTCTATTATATTTGATAGGACAGAGAAAAATTGAGAGGAGAGGGAAAATAGAGAGGGAGAAAGAAAGATAGCCACCTGAAGACCTGCTCTGCAGCTTGTGAAGAGTCCCCCCTGCAGGTGAGAAGCCAGGGACTCGAACCACCATCCTTGAAGGGTCATTGTGCTCAGTATTATGTGTGCTTAACCAGGTGTGCCAGCGCCCCATCTCGTTAGTAAATTTTTTTTCCCCAGATCCATGCTCAGCTCTGGCTTATGGTGGTGCTCAAGCTTGAACATGAGACCTTAGAGCTCTAGGCAGGAAAATCTTTTTACATAGCCATTATGCTGTCTCCTCAGCCCTTGTGTTAATAAAGAAAGGCTTAGGGGAACGGAAGGTGATGCACCCAGTTAAGTGCACATATTACCAAGTGCAAGGACCCAGTTGGAGCTGTGTCCCCCTCCCCACCTGCAGGGGCTCTGCTTCAGGAGTGGTGAAGCAAGTCTATGGGTGTCTATCTTTCTATATTCCTTACTTCTCAATTTCTCTCTATCTTATTTAATAAAAATTAGAAAGAAAAAAGGAAAAAATGATTGCTGGGAGCAGTGGGCTCTTAGTACTGGCACCAAGCTTCAATGGCAGCACTGGAGGCAGAGAGAGAGAGAGAGGAGAGACATGTGCATGTTATCAGGTTATCAGAATTCTCTTTTTCTCTTATCACTCTGATGGCATGTCCAACTTTTGAAGACCCAGCTGGGAAGGAACAGCAGTGTCACAGAGCTGGTGAGCTGCTTCCTATCTGTCTTCTCTCACAGTCTAATGAGTCTGATTATCCATAGAAACACCCCGAATCCATTTCCTTTATTCCTCACCAATAATGCTGCTATATATCCCATATATGTTTGCCTTATTTAATATTTACTTTATTTATCAGGGAATTTACTTTATTTACTTTATTTATCAGGGAATTCTGCTGGAAATCAAGACTGGAGCCCCAGGTGGGTGAAGGAGAAAGGAATTTATTTGCATGGACCAAGACTCCACATCACTCTGAGAACTCATCACCCTGAACAAAGACAGGGTACAAACCTTTATAGGGGCTGTAGGCTGAGAGCAGAAAGCATCATCACAGAATCAGAGACTACAAGGTTAAGGGGTGGGACTTGTAACTGTTGCTCAAGGTCTGTTTCCCTAGTTTAGCCTTTGCCACTATAGATGCATTTAGGCACATGATGTTTTCTATATAAAGCATTTTACTTTTCTGTCCTACTTATCTACTGCTTACTCAGTGAAGTTCAGTTTGACCTTGCTCATCTCAATTCTTTTTTATTTTTATTTACTTTTTGTATTTTTATTTGCTTATTATTGAATAAAGACAGAAATTGAGAGAGGCAGGAGAGATAGAGAGGGAGAGACACACCTACAGCCAAGCTTTACCACTTGTGAAGCTTCCCTCCTGCAGGTGGGGCTTAAACCTGGACCCTTGTGCATTGTAATGTGTGTGTTTAACCAGGTGAGCCACTGCCTGGCCCCTTCCTCATCTCAATTCTTTGTTTTCATTTACTCAATCCCTCTGCACATTCTCAGCCTTTCTATAATTTTCAGTTTTTCTATTCTGAATCACTGTGACTTAGTAATATTATAAGCACTTACTATAAGCATGTTTAGGGCTTAAGTTTTGGATTCTCTCCCTCAAGAGGACCACAGCAGTGAGTGCTCTAGCACATGCAATGCCGGGAATTGAATTTGGGACCTCATGCTTGAAAGTCCATTACTCTAGCTATTGTACCCCATCCCTGTCACTGTACTTTTTTTTTTTTTTTTTTTTTTTCACTAAAGCACTGCTCAGCTTTGGTTTATGGTGGTGCGGGGAATTGAACCTGGGACTTTGGAGCCTCAGGTATGAAAGTCTCTTTGCATAACCATTATGCTATCTACCCCTGCCCCCACTATACATTCAACCTTCTGCATCCCACAATGATCTTGGGTCCATACTCCCAGAGGGTTAAAGAGTAGGAAAGCTATCAGGGGAGGGGTTGGTATACAGAGGCCTGGTGGTTAGAATTGTGCTAAGCTGTACCCCTCTTATCCTATGGTTTTGTCAATGTTTCCTTTTTATAAATAAAATTTTTTTTTAAAAATTAAATATTTATTTTCCCTTTTGTTGCCCTTGTTGTTTTCTGTTGTTGTTGTAGTTATTGTTGTTGTTACTGATGTTGTCATTGTTTGATAGGACAGAGAGAAATGGAGAGAAGAGAAGAAGACAGAGAGGAGGAGAGAAAGATAGACACCTGCAGACCTGCTTCACCACTCATGAAGCAACTTCCCTGCAGGTGAGGAGACAGGGGCTCGAACCAGGATCCTTAAACCGGTCCTTGCACTTTGTGCCACGTGTGCTTAACTGGCTGCATTACTGCCCAACTCCCGCCACTAAACATTTTTAAAAAATATTTTATTTTTTCATGAGAAAAATAGGAGGAGAGAGAGAAAGAACCAGACATCACTCTGGCACATGTGCTGCTGGGGATTGAACTCAGGACCTCCTGCTTTTTCCAGTGCTTTATCCACTGCACCACCTCTTGGACCACCCACTGTACATTTTTTAAATTATTAATTCATTAATTTTTCTCAGAGCCCTGCTCAGCTCTGGCTTCTGGTGGTGTTGGGGATTGAACCTGAGACCTTGGAGCCTCAGGCACTAAAGCCTTTTTGAATCATCATTATGCATTCCCTTTTGTTGACATTATTGTTTTGTTGTAGTTATTGTTGTTGTTATTGATGTCATCGTTGTTAGATAGGACAGAGAGAAATGGAGAGAGGAGGGGAAGACAGACAGGGGGAGAGAAAGATAGACACCTGCAGATCTGCTTCACCACTTGTGAAGCAACTCCCTTGGAGGTGGGGAGCCGGGGGCTCGAACCAGGATCTTTAAACCGGTCCTTGTGCTTTGCACCACCTGTGCTTAACCTGCTGCACTACTGCTTGACTCCCTATGTATTTTATTACACATGGGAGAGAGAGGAAGAGGGAGAGGGAGAGGAAGAAAGGGGTACCATTAGTATATGTGGCATGGAGATTAGACCGTAAGCCTCAGGGAGGCAAGTCTGATGTTCTGCCAGTGGAGCAATTTCCTCAGCCACCCACAATGTACAGGGCTTTTTGTTTGCTTTGTTTTGCCACCAGGGTCATCACTGGGGCTCAGTGCCTGCATATTCCACCTCTCTGCTGTCTCCCCCCACCCCACTTTAGATAGCTGGTAGATATGGTATTTGATGCAGCACAGCTCCACCAGATCCTTGTACTATATAGCATGTGCACTCTACCAGGTAAACCACTACCTGGTATTTTCATAACTGTGCACAAGGAACCCATGGGTATTCTGGAGCAGTAAAATTGCAGAATCACTTGACGGTGACTATATTTAGCCCTTTGAGACACTTCTAAACTATTTTTTTACAGCAGCTGCTCCCATTTATATCCCCACTAACAGGTGGGGTTTATTTTCCTGTCTTTTTTAGTCATAGCCATTTTAACAGGTGAGTTTTCATTTAAATTTTCTTTTTTTAAATATTTTTAAAAGTTTTGTATATTTATTGATGAGAGAGATAGGAGAGAAAAAAAGAACATCATGAGGTCTCAGGACCTTATGCTTAAGAGTTCAATGCTTTCAGCTGCGCTACCTCTCAGACCACTTAATTTATTTTATTTATTGAATAGAGACAGCCAGAAATTGAAAGGGTTGGGGGAGATAGAGAAGGAGAGAGAAAGAGAGAAACCTGCGGCACTACTTCACCACTCACAAAGTTTTCCACCTGCAGGGGGCGAACTGGGGGCTCAAGCCCTGGTCCTTATGCATTGTGACATGTGCGGTCAACCTCCTGTGCTACCACCTGGCCCCTGAATTTTCTTTTTTCTTTTTTTTTTCCTGAATTTTCTTGATAACTAATGACATTGAGCACCTTCCTGTACTTGTGGTTATCTGTAGATTGCTTTTGGAGAACTGTCTCCTCAGATTCTTAGCTGATGGCCCAGGTAGTGGCACAGTAGGTAAATAATTGAACTCTCAAGCCTAGATTTAATCCCCAGCACACATGTGCCAGAGTGATGCTCTTGGTTTCTATCTCCTCCTCTCGTTCATAAGTAAATAAATAATTATTAAAGTAATAATAATATAATAATAATGGTGCCTGGTTGAACACACACATATACCATGCAGAATGACCTGGGTTTGAGCCTCTGATTCCCACCTGTGAGGGAATACTTCATGAGTGGTGAAGCAGGTCTGTAGGTAGGTGCAGAAGATTAAACCTGAGTGGTCCGGGAGGTGGCGCAGTGGATAAAACATCAGATTCTCAACCATTAGGTCCTGAGTTCGATCCCTGGCAACACATGTACCAGAGTGATGTCTGGTTCTTTCTCTCCTCCATCTTTCTCATGAATAAATAAATAAATTCTTTAAAAAGAAAAAGAAGACTAAACCTGGGACATTAGAGCTTCAGTCATGAGCCTTTTGCATCATAACCACTATGTTGTCTCCTCAGCCCCCAAATGAATACAACTTTAAGAAAAAATAAATCTTGGGGACTGGCAGTGATGCACCTGGCTAAGCACACACATTACAGTGTTCAAGCCCCTGGTCCCCACCTGCAGGTGGAAAGCTTTGCAAGTGGTGGAGCAGGGCTGCAGGTAGGTATCTCTCTGTCTCTCTTTCTATCTCCTACCCTCTAGATTTCTGTATGTATATATATATATATACAATAAATAAATATAATTAAACATTTAAAAAAAGCTCTATGTCATTACAATTTTCATATAACTGATACTTTAAATAGATTTTACTTATTTATTGGCACAAGATATAGAAGGAGGGAGTGAGTAAGGAATGAAAGGTTAGAGGGAGGTTAGAGAAGCAGAAGGGCAGGGGTAGATAGCATAATGGCTATGCAAACAGACTCTCATGACTGAAAAATCTATAATTTGTATCATGTGTAGGAAATTATTAAATTTGTTATAAACCACCATAAACCATACCACCATAAACCACAGCTGAATAGTGCCCTGGTTAAAAGAAGAAGAAGAAGAAGGAGGAGGAGGAGGAGGAGAGAGAGAGAGAGAGAGAGAAGTATAACATTACTCTGGCACATGCAATATCTCATGATTCCAAGTTCAATGCCCTACTTACCGTACCACCTCCTGGACCCTATATAACTGGTATTTGACAACTCTTAGTGCTTGTGAAAACTCAACAAATGCTAAGATTCTCCTGCAAAGAGCAGTGAAATAGTTTACCTGGGTAGAGTGCTGCTTTGCCAAGTATACCACCCAAGTTTAAGCCCAGTCCCCAACTCATTGAAAACAATTTCCTACACATGATACAAATTATAGAGAGTGACCCATCACCAGTCCCCGATTGGAGCCTCAATGTCATGAATAGGATTATAAAATCCTGAACCCTTTGCCCATTCTGAATGGGCTCCTTTGCCTTCTTGTTAATGAGTCTAAGATGGCAGTCCCAGGAGTCACTGACAGTGCAATGTTGGACCACATGATGTCTGCAGGTTGTTGGCCTGTAGATCCCAGGAGACCCATGTTTTCTGCAGCTGCTCTCTGCCTCCCAGTTCAGAAACCTCCTTCCCTCTGGGATGCTTCCAGGAGAACTCAGAACCCAAACCCTTTCACATAGTCAGGATCCCTTCTCTCTCTCTCTCTCTTTCTATTGTATGTATTTATTAATTGAAAGAAAGGAAGAAAGAAAGATAGATAGACAGATAGGAAACCAGACATCATTCTAGTACATATGCTGCCAGGGATTGAACTCAGAACCACATGCTTGAGAGTCCAGTGCCTTATCTACTTCACCATCTCCTGAACCACTCTTCTTTTTTTTTTTTTTAATTTTTATCATATTTATTTTGTTTGATAGAACAGCAAGAAATCAAGAGGGGAGGGGGTGATAGAGAGGTAGAAAGTCAGAGAGATACCTGAAACACTACTTTACCACTTGCAGGTAGGGACCAAGGATTTGAACCCAGATGCTTGCGCACTGCAATATGTGCACTCGTCCAGGTGCGCCACCACCTGGCCCCCTGAACCGCTATGGGACTATGTGATAGCTTGGCAGAGCATAGGGGAGCTTTTCCCCTCTCTCTCCTATGTATATCCTTTTCCGACGTACCACTTCCACCTCGGAAGATATAAATGCAGATGAATAAAGCCAGCATGGCATTGCTTTCCCGCTAAACCACAAAAGTTCCTGGTTCCTCTCCCACATCGCTGAATAAGCAGCAGCCTAGGTTGGCTCCGGTCAAATTCTCTCCAACCCAGAGAGCATGTGCCGGGAAGAAACACCCGGCATCTGGCGCCCGAATAGGGACCCACCCCTTGGCTTCACACACAAGCGGCAGACCTCGTGTTGAGGCACCGTGATTCTTTTTTTTCCTTCTTATTATTTTTCTGAGACCCTTCCGCCATGGGCGATCTTCCTCTTTATGAAGATGTTTTCCAAACTCTGTAATCCTTTTTCTCTATACAGTTTTTATATCTCTGGGACATTTTGCTCGGGGCCACACCATGGATCCTTTAGACCATGGTGGCAGCTTTCAGGGGATATAAAGGGCAACCTCCCAAAAGGCTACTTTGTGGCTGAGGTCCAAGAGTTAAGGGAGATGGTCATTGCGCTTACCCAGCACCATACATGCTTACAAGAAAAAGCAAAGCTTGTCCTGATCCTGACCCACCCTAAGCCCTCTGCATTTTGCCCCGAGGCTCCCGTTTTGTCTTTTTTTTTTTCCTCCAGGGTTATTGCTGGGCTCGGTGCTTGCACCATCAATCCACCGCTCCTGGAGGCCATTTTGTTGCCATTGTTGTTGTAGCCTCGTTGTGGTTACTATTATTGCCATTGTTGATGTTGTTCGTTGCTGGATAGAACAGAGAGAAATGGAGAGAGGAGGGGAAGACAAAGGGGGAGAGAAAGATAGACACCTGCAGACCTGCTTCACCGCCTATGAAGCGACTCCCCTGCAGGTGGGGAGCCAGGGGCTCGAACTGGGATCCTTACACTGGTCCTTGCGCTTTGCGCCACATGCGCTTAACCCACTGCACCACCACCCAACCCCCTAGCCTCCCGTTTTGGCAGACATGTGTCTGGCTTCTCTGGCAGCCTCCACAGCGGCTTCTCTGGCCGCCACTTATCCAGCTGCTTCCACTTCCGTGACTCCTCCCCACGCTGCTACACTGCTATCAGAGCAAGTCCCGGATGCATTGGATCGACCTTCTCGTGGTGCATCCCATGAGTACCCATTTATTGGGGAAATTGACGATCCTTCCCAGCCGACTGAATCCACATGGATCCCAGTCACTTTCAAAGCCAGCAACAAGCAGACATCAGGCTCAACCTGACGCTGTTGACTGGCTATGGAAGAAGGGCAAACGCTAGAAGAAGAAGAAGAAGAGCAAGTCCACACATTCCCGGTAAATGTTGCCCCCAATAGACAAAAACCTCAGGAGTGTTATCTGTACTCCTCCACAGATCTCAGAAAGCTTCATCAGGTAATTAAGGAGGATGAAGTTCATGCTCTGTGGACTGGGTCCATTTTACAAGGCCTTCTCCAGAACCTTAATACCCCCCAAGATTGGAGGGTCGTGGCTCGAGCTACTCTCCCAGGACCCCTCTTCCTTCAATGGGAGGCATTTTTTCATGACGAATGCTTACAGCAATCTTGGAGAAATAGTCAGAATCAGCCTGAGTGGGATTTTGAGGCACTGTTTGGAACAGGTCATTTTGAAACCAGAATTCAGCAGGCACAGGCCAAATTTTCACCTGATTATTTTGATCAGGTAGGCTTCTACACATTACAGGCATGGGTGAGGTTAACACCACCCACGGGAGCGGCCTTAGCCCCCATTCTCTCCCTTTGCCAAGAACCAGATGAATCCTTAGCTAAATTCATTACCAGGGTCCAATCAAGTCTAGAGAGAAAGATTTATAATCCTGACGACCATTTTCTCCTCCTGTGGTCCATTGTCTGGGATTGCATACTTCCGGACTTCCATCAGGCATGCCTCAGTCTTAACAATAAACACTAAGATACCTGGATTTTTGGCAACACAGGAGCTTAGACCAAGCTGTTGTCAGGCACCTATTATGACACAGGCCTATGCAGCTACCTTACATAAGCGAAAGGGGGCTTGCTTTCAGTGCAGTAACCAAAGGCATTGGCATAACCAATGTCCAGAAAATAAACTGCAACCCTGCCTCTGGTCAGGGAGCCAGAGGCCCTGAATGCCTTGCCCTAGATGCCAGACAGGGTTTCATTGGAGGAGAGATTGTTGGTCAAAGTTTCATAGAAATGGCATGCCACTCTCAAATGTAGATTTAAATAGGGATTTAAACTAGGTCTGGGGCATCTCTCACCCCCCCATCAAGAGGGAGTGAAGTGAGTTGCCCACTGGGCGCCACACCCTGTTCCATACAAAAGCCCAGCCTGGGACCCAACCTGTCGCTCCACCCACCACACCATGAAATAATAGCAGAGGGTGAGCAGAAGGAGGAGCGCATGGTGTGTGGGAACTTCCAGCATAGAAATAACTGGCTGGAGCAAGAGAACGGTTCGGATTCAGAGCCTGAGATTTTGTGGACCACCCCTGTTTTAGAAAGGGGTCACCTGACTATGACGATAAGGATTGGTAATATTCCTTTTAAGTGTTTGATTGGCATGGGAGCAGATAAGACAATCTTAAGACAAGCAGAGGTTCCCTAGAGTTTGGAACTCCTCCCAGGACCACGCTTACATGGTGTTGGAAGGTTGACACGAGATTCGCTTGTATGGGATGATCCAGAAGGGACTACCGAAATTTTCATCCTTTAATAGATGATATAAGTACCAATTTATTGGTCAGAGACTTGCTGGAATCTCTGGATATAGTAATATCCTCAGACGCCTCCACAGGACACCACACTCACTCCTGCGAGACTACTAGACCCGACCAGCAACCCCAATACTAACTGCCACTGTTCGTAACAGAACTCCCCGCTTAGATTGGCTTTCTAACAAGCTTGTCTGGGTGGAACAGTGGCCTTTGCCTAGGGAGAAGCTAGAAATAAAAGACCTTGTCTGAGAGCAGTTGTCTTTGGGACACATTCGTCATTCCCAGAGCCCATGGAATACTCATGACTTTGTGATTAAAAAGCACTCAGGAAGATGGCACCTCCTCCAAGATCTTCTTGCAGTAATAAAACCATGCAGGTTTGGGGCTCTCCCCAAAGGGGTTTGCCTCTTGCTTCTGCGATTCCCACAGGAATTCCAATCATAGCTATTGATATACAGGATTGTTTTTTCTCTATTCCCTTGTACCCACAAGATTGTAAACGTTTTGCCTTCTCTGTTCCTTCTATTAATAACACCAGCCCTGCCGACAGATATGAATGGGTGGTACTGCCCCAGGGCATGGCCAATAGTCCTACTATTTGTCAAGAGGTTGTTAAATCTGCCCTTTTTCCATATATTCATAAGGCCTTAAGGTTTTTAATTATATGGATGACATTTTAATATGGGGAGAATTAGATACAGATCTCTCTGCCCTACGTGATTTTCTTATCACTGCCTTAAAGAAAAATGGCCTTAATGTAGCTCCTGAGAAGGTACAGCTAATCCCTTCAATATCTTTCTTAGGCTCAGAGATTTCCCTAACGCAGGTTCGTCCTTTAAAACCTTGTGTTACTTTTCCTTCTAATCTCACTCTTGCTTCTTTACAAAGTTTTCTTGGAAATTTAAATTGGCTTAGGCAGTATCTTTATCTGCTTATGAGCTGCCTGCAACCACTGTTCGATCTGTTAAAAGGAAACAAACAGCCCTTCTCAAGGCGTATGTTAACCCCTGAAGCCTCCTTGGCACTGGAAAAAGTTAACCAGGCTCTCCAGGACATGCACCTCGTTCGGTTCTCCCCCTCCTCTCTGGTAAATCTTCTAATCTTTAACTTCCACCCCCACAGTAGTGGGGGCATTGTGGCAGAAGCATGGCATTCTCAAATGGCTTCATACGCCAGTAGGAGGAGCTCCAAGACTTCTTACAGAGATTGATGCCTTAGCATTTATGATTTGCCAAGGAAGAAACAGAGCGATACAGGTCTTAGGAAGGGAACCAGATTCAATTATTCTTCCTTTTTCTCTCTCAGATACATACACCACCATTCTTGTTTTGCCGTATGTTTAATGGGTTTTCCAGGACAATTAGATAATCATTTTCCTTCTAATAAATTGATATCTTCTTTACCTCTTTTGCCTCTACTAGTACCTAAACTTTTTCTCTCGAGATCCCATTCCCTCTGCTCCTACAGTCTTCACTAATGGTGGAAAAAAGGGAACTGCTGCCCTTATATATTATCCAGACAAGCAATATCCCAAATCTTTCCTTACTGAGCTTCCTGATAATTCCCCTCATTACAAAGAACTTTATGCTGTTTTCCTTGCATTAAAAGCTGTACCAGAATCCTTCAACCTTATTTCTGACAGTGTGTATGCTGTTAACTTACTTCCATGGCTTACTCAATCTTATGTGAGAATTGATGACAACCCACTTTCTCCTCTTTCAATTCAAATTGCCTATATGCTCTGTTCTTGAACCCAGTCACTGTATATTCAGCACCTTCATTCCCACAGCCCTCTTCCTGGTCCCCTGTCTGAAGGGAATGCTGCAGCTGACAGCCTTGCCTCCACAGGAATTCACCTAGCCTCTGTCTCTAATCCTGATGACTTTCATTCCATAACCCATGTTAATATTAAAGGTCTTTGAGCTCGATTTCCTGATATTCCTCTGGCATAGTTAAAACGTATTCTTGCTACGTGCTCCTCCTGTGCAGGTCTAATTAAGACATCTGTTGTTCAAACTCTTGGGTTTAACGCCAGAGGCTTAAAAGCCAATGCTCTTTGGCAAATTTATGTCACCCACTTACCCAACTTTGGCAAACAAAAATATGTGTTTATTTCAATTGATACCTTCTCTAAGTTTATGTGGGCTATAGCTCAGATGGGAGAAAGCTCAAAAAAGCTTATAAGCCATATGCTCTCCTGTTTTGTTGTAATGGGCATACATCTTCAACTTAAAACTGACAATGGGAATGCTTCTACCAGAAAACAATTTAAATATTTTTGTTCCCTCTCGAACATTACTCATACTACAGGCATTCCCTATAATCCACAGGGTCAAGGCATTGTTGAAAGGGCCCATCAAACCCTTAAGGCTCAATTAAATAAAGAATAAGGGGAACTTTACTCCCCCAATATGCAGCTGGCAAAGCCTTAACTACATTAAATCTCTTTAATATTTACAAAAACTCGGACCAACCTCCTATTATTCTTCATTGGCAAACACCACCCACCCTCCCAGCTATTAAAGTCAAATGGAAAGACCCACTCAATAAAATTTGGAAAGGACTTGATCTGCTATTGACCATGGGGAGGGGTTTTGCATGTGTTTTTCTGCAGAATTACTCAAAACCTGTCTGGCTTCCTGCCCACCGTGTCCGGCAATACCCGCATGATGGCGCTGATATCCCTGAGGAACAAGAAACACTACAAGAGGATTGGCTGCAGGAGGCACCCCAGGATCCATAATACGACATGGCAGAATCTGAACAATCTGGTTCACAGAGCTCTCCCCCTCCTTCTCTGAATGTCTTATGCTATGACTGGCCAGTGGTGTTTTGTGAGTAAGTTGAATGACCAAAAATTTTTGTATGACCCATTTTGCTCAGAGTACTCTGAAACTTAATTGACTTTATATAAAAATGCTGGGCATAGCCATGGTTTCTGGAGATGTCCAGAAATAGTCCAGAAATTGTTTTTTCCTCTTTTGATTTTTTTTTAGTCTCATTATAATGTGAAACGTTTAGTCTTAAACTGTGTGAGTAAAGATGGTTCATCTAAGACAGTACAGATCTAAATTCGTGTTTGAAATGATATGTCTTTGTAACAAAAGTTTTTCTCCTCCTGTGTGTTATAAACTACATGTTTAATGTGTGTGTTTCAAGTCTGGTAAACATTAACTTAACGGTTAAAAGTTTAACTTTGAAGCTACATTCTTACCAGGAAAGGTAAAATTAATTCGCTAAAGTAACTGAGTATTTAAGGTAAAAGTCTAAATAGTCAATGTGACAATTCATCATCTCCAAAGTTAAAATACAAATTCTCAATACAGGACATTTTTGGAGGGCCCCCAAAATGCCCCATTAACTAATCTTGTGGAAATTAATCCACAACAAATCTGGCATCAGTCTGACATTGTAAATGTTCAAAAAACCAAACAAACCATTGTCACTAGCATGTGTTAACTCTTTAAGTAACCTTAGTTTGTTTAAAGTCCAAAGTAAAAAATAGTTAAAAATCAATATATATTTTACTTAAATTTCGTCTGAATATCCTGCTGTACAGAGACTTCTACACAAGGTCACATAAGATGACCTTTAAACAAAATTATAAAGAAACTTAAACCAATTATAATCATCGAGTTATCAATTATAGTAAACTTCTAATTTGTTACAAGTTTTTTTCTTTACAAGTAATTGACTACAGCTATGTCAAGCCTTCACATGAAGAAGCATCTGCTCATACGGAATCCCCAGAAATACATCTTGGACCCATGTCCTCTGACATCACCCACAACTACAACTGCCCCCCCAGAAACCCATGATGTGACCTGACACGATCTGGAGAACCTGATTCACGGACTCCAAAGGAAAGGACCTTCCTACCGACTTTCTCTCACCCATTGCAGTCTGCCCTTCCTGCTACTGCTTCACCTGTCATGTTTTGGTGGTTCCAGCTCACTCTCTACAGAGAATCAAAGTTCCAGTGGCTCTCCTCCTCCATCGAGATAGACATGAGGCATTTCTTCCCCTGGTGGTTGGCATGGGACTGACGCTTCTATCGGACTTTGATGCACCTTAGGACACTCCCTTTATACTGCTGGACTTCTCGAGGACCGACTGTAGCAGTCCATGGACCTTGCATCCAGCTGTCTCAGGACTTTGCAATGCCAGATCACCCTTCTTGCCCCTCGGCCTATCAGGCCCCCTCCTCCACCCACCAGGCAGCCCCCCTCTCCGCCTACCAGGCCTCTCTTCAGTCTCACGCTGTCCCTTGCTACTCTTACTTATCCCTCCCTGTCTTGTGCCAGTTCCTTTTGAAGATGCCTACATGGTATCATTCAGGTTTGTTGGGTAGTATGCCACATCCCCCTGGCTTCTGCTTAACCATATGCCTATATAGGGATTTACTGATCCCATTCAAAGCTTTGGTCTATTTACATAAATCACTTTTACATTTACATAAAGCACTCCCTCCAGGGCATTGGTGGTTCAGTGATAGGATTCTCACCTGTTCCGCCCCCTCCTTGTCACTCTGATTTTCACCAGTCACTTTTCTCTCCACCCTCTCTATATCACATCCTGTTTCCACCCTACTTGGAGAGTATAAAAACAG
Organism: Erinaceus europaeus; assembly: GCF_950295315.1. NCBI lineage: Eukaryota > Metazoa > Chordata > Mammalia > Eulipotyphla > Erinaceidae > Erinaceus > Erinaceus europaeus. The sequence continues at coordinate 40,641,532 of NC_080173.1, read as the reverse complement.
CTGCTCTTCTGATTAAAGACACTTGGAAATTGCTTTCCGGCTCCGAGAGTTCCAGAGTGTATCTCCTGCGGAAGTTAGTGCGGCATGAGTTCCTGATCCCTCTCCCACGCAGCAGCCTAGATCGGCTCCAGTTGAGTTCTCTCCAAGCCAGAGAGCACTAGCTCGGGAAGAAGTACCCTCAGGCTATCCCAGCATCTGGCGCCCAGAACAGGGACATGTAAGCAGCAGATTTACAAGAAGACATCTTAGATAAGTACACACCTTTTGGGTATCTGCAATATTGTGTTAAGGCACTGTGATTTTTTTTCTTTCTTATTGTTTTCCTGAAATCTCTCCACCATGGAAAATCTTTTCCAAATTCTGCATTCTTTTTCCAGTATACAATTTTTATATATCTGGGACATTTTTCTCGGGGCTTCACCTTATATCCTGTTGATCATCATAGCAGCTTTTAAGGGATATATAGGGCAACCTCTCAAAAGGCTTAAGGACCTAGAGGCTGAGGTCCAAGAGATAAAGGAAGTGATCATAGAACTTAACCAGCACCTTAAAAACAAGAAGAAGCAAAGGCCTGTCATGATCTTAACCCACCCTTATTCCTCTGCATCTTGCCCTGAGGCCCCTATTTTGGCCCCTATTTTGGCAGACACGTGTCCGAATTCTCCTTTGAGAGGCCCCTATTTTGGGGCCCCTATTTTGGCAGACACGTGTCCGAATTCTCCTTTGGACTCCACAGCCACTTCTTCGGCCACCCCCATTTTGGCATACACGTGTCCGGAACCTCCTGCTGCCTCCACGGCTGCTTCTTCGCCCACCCCTGTTTTGAAAGACACATGTCCGAATTCTCCTGTAGCCTCCAAAACCACTTCTTCGGCCACTTGTCCAGAAGCTTCCACTTCGGTGACTCCTCCTACAGCTACACACTTATCAGAGCAAGTCCACACATTTCCGGTCAATGTTGCCCCCAATAGACAAAAACCTCAGGCCTAGTATCCATATTCCGCCACAGACCTGAAGGAACTACGCCAGGTGATCAAGGATGATGGTTTTCATGCCCCATGGACCAGGTCTATTTTACAAGGCCTGCTTCAGAACCTTAATACCCCCCAAGATTGGAGGGATGTGACTCGTGCTACGCTCCCAGGCCCCCTCTTCCTGCAATGGGAGGCATTCTTTTGCGATGAATGTTTACAACAATCGCGGAAAAATATTCAAAATCAGCCAGAGGGGAATTTTGATGCATTGTTTGGAACAGGCCAATTAGAAACAGGGATTCAACAGGCGGAAGCCAAGTTTCCACTGGGGTATTTTGATCAGGTACGCCTGTGTGCATTAAAAGCATGGGAGTGATTAACACCACCCATGGGAGCGGCCTCAGCCCCCATTCTCTCCCTTCAACAAGAACCTGATGAATCCCTCGCTAAATTCATTGCCAGGGTCCATTCGAGTTTGGAAAGGAAGATTTATAATCCTGACGCTCGTTTTCTCCTCCTGTGATCCGTAGTCTGGGATGGAATGCTTCCACATTTTCGACAGGCCTGTATCACTCTTAAAAACAAACACCCAGATACTTGGATTATAGCTACACAGGATCTCAGATCAAGCTCTTTTCAAGGACCTATGTTACAGGCCTATGCAGCTACCTTACATAAGCAAAAAGGGGCTTGCTTTCAGTGCGGTCGCCAAGGGCATTGGCGTAACCAATGTCCAGAAAATAGACCGCAACCCCGCCTCCAGTCAGGGCAACCCCACCTCCAGTCAGGGCAACCCTGCCTCCAGACAGGGAACCAGAGACCACGAATGCCTTGTCCCAGATGCCAGAAAGGATTCCACTGGAGGAGAGATTGTTGGTCAAGGTTCCATAGGAACGGCACGCCTCTGCCAAATGTAAACAGGGATTTAAACTAGGTGTGGGGCTTCCCTTAGCCACACCCCCAAGAGGGAAGGAAGCAGGTCGCCCGCTTGGTGCTGTGCCCTTCTTCCACAAACAGAAGCCCAGCTTGGGACCCAATCCATCGCTACACCCACCACGCCAAGTAACAATAACAGAGGGTGAGCAGAAGGAGGAACCCGCGGTATGTGGGAACTTCCAGCATAGAAATAACCAGCTGGAGCAAGAGAACAGCTCGAATTCGGAGCCTGAGATTTTATGGACCACCCCTGTTTTAGAAAGGGGTCACCCAACTATGACAGTAAAGATTGGTAATATTCCTTTTAAGTGTTTGATTGACACGGGAGCAGATAAGACAATATTAAGACAAGCAGAGGTTCCCCAGAGTTGGGAACTCCTCCCAGGACCACGCTTACATGGTGTTGGAGGACTGACTCAGGCAATCTGCACACGAGATTCCCTTGTTTGGGAAGATCCAGAAGGGACTACCAGACGCTTTCAACCTTTAATAGGTGATATAAGCACCAATTTATTGGGAAGAGACTTGCTGGAATCTTTAGATGTAGTGATATCCTCAGACACCTCTGCAGGACACCACACTCACTCCTGTGAGACTGCTAGACCCAACCAGCACCCCCAATACTAACTGCCACTGTTCTTAACAGAACTCCCCGCTTAGATTGGCTTTCTAATGAGCCTCTCTGGGTGGAACACTGGCCTTTGCCTAGGGAGAAGCTAGAAATTTTAAAAGAACTCATCCAAGAGCAGTTATCTTTGGGACACATTCGTCATTCTCGGAGCCCATGGAATACTCCAGTCTTTGTGATTAAAAAGCGCTCAGGAAAATGGCGCCTCCTCCAAGATCTTCGTGCAGTTAATAAAACCATGCAGGTTTGGGGCTCCCCCCAAAGGGGTTTGCCTCTTGCTTCTGCGATTCCCACAGGAATTCCAATCATAGCTATTGATATACAGGATTGTTTTTTCTCTATTCCCTTGCACCCACAAGATTGTAAACGTTTTGCTTCTCTGTTCCTTCTATTAATAATGCCAGCCCTGCCGATAGATTTGAATGGGTGGTACTGCCCCAGGGCATGGCTAATAGTCCTACTATTTGTCAAGAGGTTGTTAAATCTGCCCTTTTTCCATATATTCATAAGGGCCTTAAGGTTTTTCATTATATGGATGATGTGTTAATATGGGGAGAATTAGATACAGATCTCTCCGCCCTACATGATTTTCTAATCCCTGCCTTAAAGAGAAGTGGACTTAATGTAGCTCCTGAGAAGATACAGCTAATCCCTCCAATATCTTTCTTAGGCTCAGAGATTTCCCTAACGCAGGTTCGTCCTTTAAAACCTTGTGTTACTTTTCCTTCTAATCTCACTCTTGCTTCTTTACAAAGTTTTCTTGGAAATTTAAATTGGCTTAGGCAGTATCTTTATCTGCTTATGAGCTGCCTGCAACCACTGTTCGATCTGTTAAAAGGAAACAAACAGCCCTCCTCAAGGCATATGTTAACCCCTGAAGCCTCCTTGGCACTGGAAAAAGTTAACCAGGCTCTCCAGGACATGCACCTCGTTCGGTTCTCCCCCTCCTCTCTGGTAAATCTTCTAATCTTTAACTCCACCCCCACAGTAGTGGGGGCATTGTGGCAGAAACATGGCATTCTCAAATGGCTTCATACGCCAGTAGGCAGAGCTCCAAGACTCCTTACTGAGATTGATGCCTTAGCATTTATGGTTCGCCAAGGAAGAAACAGATCGGTTCAGATCTTAGGAAGGGAACCAGATTCAATCATTCTTCCCTTTTCTCTCACAGATACAGAATGGCTCATACGCCACCATTCTCGTTTTGCCATAAGTTTAATGGGTTTTCCAGGACAATTATATAATCATTTTCCCTCTAATAATTTGATAGCTTCTTTACCTCTGTTGCCTCTACTAGTACCTAAACTTTTCTCTCGAGATCCCATCCCTTCTGCTCCTACAGTGTTCACTGATGGTGTAAAAAAGGGAGCTGCTGCCCTTATACATTATCCAGACCAGCAATACCCCAAACCTCTCTTTACTGAACTTCCTGATAATTCCCCTCAGTACAAAGAACTTTATGCTATTTTCCTTGCATTAAAAGCTGTACCAGAATCCTTCAACCTTTTTTCTGACAGTGTGTATACTGTTAACTTACTTCCATGGCTTGCTTGATCTTATGTGAGAATTGATGACAACCCACTTTCTCCTCTTTTAATTCAAATTGCCTCTATGCTCTGTTCTCGAACCCATCCACTGTATGTTCAGCACCTACGTTCCCACAGCCCTCTTCCTGGTCCCCTGTCCGAAGGGAATGCTGCAGCCGACCACCTTGCCTCCACAGGAATTCTCCTAGCCTCTGTCTCTAATCCTGCTGACTTTCATTCCCTAACCCATGTTAATATTAAAGGTCTTCGAGCTCGATTTCCTGATATTCCTCTGCCACAGTTAAAACGTATTCTTGCTACATGTTCCTCCTGTGCAAGTCTAACCAAAACACCTGCTATTCATACTCTGGAGGTTAATCCTCGAGGTTTAAAAGCCAACGCTCTTTGGCAAATTGATGTTACCCACATACCTAACTTTGGCAAACAAAAATATGTGTTCGTCTCAATTGATACCTTCTCTAAGTTTATGTGGGCTACAGCTCAGACTGGAGAAAACTCAAAAAAGCTTATAAGCCATATGCTCTCCTGTTTTGTTGCAATGGCCTTACCTCTTCAACTTAAAACGGATAATAGACCTGCTTTTACCAGCAAACAATTTAAAGATTTTTGTTCCCTCTGGAACATTACTCATACTACAGGCATTCCGTATAATCCACAGGGACAAGGCATTGTTGAGAGGGCCCATCAAACTCTTAAGGCTCAATTAAATAAAGAAAAAGGGGAAATTTACCCCCCTAATATCCATCTGGCAAAAGCCTTAACTACATTAAATCTCTTTAATATTTACAAAAACTCAGACCAACCTCCTATAATTCTTCATTGGCAAACACCACCCACCCTCCCAGCTATTAAAGTCAAATGGAAAGACCCATTTGATAAAATTTGGAAAGGACCTGACCCCCTGTTGACTATGGGGAGGGGTTTCGCATGTATTTTTCCACAAAATTACTCCAAGCCTTTTTGGGTTCCTGCCCGCCATGTCCGGCAATACCCACATGATGGCGCTGATATCCCTGAAGAACAAGAAACACTGCAAGAAGACTGGCTGCAAGAGGACTGGCTACAGGATGCACCCCAGGATCCATAATACAGCATGGCAGAATCAAAAAAAAAATCTGATTCACAGAACTCTTCCCCCCCCCCCCGAATGAATGTCTTATGCTATGACTGGCCAGTTGTGTTTTGTGAGTGAGTGAGTGAGTGAAAAAAAAATGAGTGAGTTGAGTGACCAAAATTTTTGTATGACCCATTGTGCTCAGAGTACTCTGAAAGTTAACTGACTTTATATAAAATGGCTGGACGCAGCCATGGTTTCTGGAGACGTCCAGAAACAGTCCAAAAATTGTTCATTCCCCCTTTTGATTTCTTTTTTAAGTCTTGATATCAATATGAAATGTTTAGTCTTAAACTGTGTGAGTAAAGATGGTTCAACTATGACAGTAGATCTAAATTCACATTTGAAATGATATGTCTTATTTACAAGTTTTTCTTCTCCTGTGTGTTATAAACTATATGTTTAATATGCGTGTTTCAAGTTTGGTAAACATTAACTTAACAGTTAAATTGTAACTTCGAAGCTACATTTTTATGAGAAGAGGTAAAATCAATTCATTTAAGTAACTGAGTGTTTAAGGTAAAACTCTAAATATTCAATGTGACAATTCATCATCTCCTAAGTTAAAATACAAATCCTCTATTCAGGACATTTTTGGAGGGCCCCCAAAAATGTCCTGTAAGCTATCTTGTGGAAATTAATCCACAACAAATTTGGCATCAATCCGATATTGTATATGTACCAAAAAAAAAAAAAGTCACTAAAATGTGTTAACTCTAGTAACCTGAGTTTGCTTAAAAACCCAATGTAAAAATAGTTAAGAATCAATATATGTGACTTAAATTCGGTATGAAAATTTTGCTATATAGAGACTGCTACATGAGGTCACATAAGATGACCTTTACACGAAATTATAAAGATACCTAAACCAATTATAATCATTGAGTTATCAATTGTAGTAAACTTCTAATTTGTTACAAAGGTTTTTCATAAGTAATTGACTACAGCTATGACAAGCCTTCGCATAAAGAAGCATCTGCTCATATAGAATCCCCAGAAATCCATCTTGGACCCCTGACCTCTGACATCACCCACAATTACAGCCATCCCCCGAAACCCATGATGTGACCTGACACGATCTGGAGAACCTGATTCACAGACTCCAAAGGACAAGACTTTCCTACTGCCTTTCTCTCAACCATCGGTGTCTGCTCTTCCTGCTTCTGTTTCGCCCACCATGTTTTGGCGGTTCCAGGTCACTCTCTACAGAGAAGAAAAGTTCCAGTGGCCGTCCTCCTCCATCAAGATAGACGTGTGGCATTTATTTCCTGGCCGTTGACATTGGACTGATGCTTCTATAGAACTTGCTGGACACTCCTTTTATACTGCTGGACTTCTTGAAGAATGACTGTAGCTGTTCATAGAACTTTCTGCCAGCTGACTCGGGATTTTGCAATGCCAGATCACCCCTCTAGCCCCTCGGATTATCAGGCCTCCACTCCTCCACCCATCAGGCTCACTCTGTCTCTTGCTACTCTTACTTATCCCTCCCTGTCTTGTGCTAGTTCTTTTTGAAGACACTTACACACTATCATTCTGCTTTCTTCCCAACAGGTTTCTGTTCACCCCTACACTGCTATTCCCCTGACAGAGATGAAGCCTTTTACAGACATTGACCCAGTTATATATGGCCATTAAGTAAGATGAAGATGTTGGGGAATTGTGAGGATATGGTTGAGCTTGGAAGGGCTTGAGCCTGAGGGGTGTGTCAATCCTGTTAGTCTCTCTCTCCATGGAGAGGTTGAGCAAGGAGGGACAGTAGAACCCCCAAAAAGGTGTGCCTCTTATCAGTCTCCCTGCCTCACAAAGTGCCCTGCACTCCTGATACTATGGCAAATAGTTAAAAAGAAAGGGGGAGATGTTGGGTAGTATGCCACCTCCCCCTGGCTTCTGCTTAACCATATGCCTATATAGGGATTTACTGATCCCATTCAAAGCTTTGGTCTATTTACATAAATCACTTTTACATTTACATAAAGCACTCCCTCCAGGGCATTGGTGGTTCAGTGATAGGATTCTCACCTGTTCCGCCCCCTCCTTGTCACACTCTGATTTTCACCAGTCACTTTTCTCTCCACCCTCTCTACATCACATCCTGTTTCCACCCTACTTGGAGAGTATAAAAACAGCTGCTCTTCTGATTAAAGACACTTGGAAATTGCTTTCCAGCTCTGAGAGTTCCAGAGTGTATCTCCTGCGGAAGTTAGTGCGGCACGAGTTCCTGATCCCTCTCCCACACAGCAGCCTAGATCGGTTCCAGTTGAGTTCTCTCCAAGCCAGAGAGCACTAGCTCGGGAAGAAGTACCCTCAGGCTATCCCGGCAAGGTTTCTTCCCAACAGGTTTCTGTTCACCCCTATACTGCTATTCCCCTGACAGATATGGAGTCTTTTACAGACATTGACCCATTTATATATGACCATTAAGTAAGGAGGAGATGTTGGGAAATTATGAAGATATGGTTGAACTTGGCAGGGCTTGAGTCTGAGGGGTGTATCAATCCTATTAGTCTCTCTCTCTCTACTGAGAGGTTGAGCAAGGAGGGACAGTAGAACCCCAAAGGTGTGCCTCCTCCTATCAGTCTCCTTGCTTCACAAAGTGCCCTGCATTCTTGATACTATGGCCACTAGATAAAAAGAAAGGGAGAGATGTTGATTATTATGCCAGGCCCCCTGCATTGCTTAACACTGTGGTCTATTTTTTTGTTTTGTCTGAGACCCGCTCTGCCTGCAAGGCATTGGTTTAATCCCCACTGGTTAGAACCTTTGCAACAGCTGAAGACCCACCTTGCCTGCAGGGCATTGTTTAATCCCCACTGGTTAGATGGAAGCTTTCCTTCTCTCCACCCACTCTTCTATGTATATCCTTTTCCAACCTACCACTTCCACCTCGGAAGATATAAATGCCGATGAATAAAGCCAGCATGGCATTGCTTTCCTGCTCAACCACAGAGTTCCTGGTTCCTCTCCCACATTGCTGAGTAAGCAGCAGCCTAGGTTGGCTCCGGTCGAATTCTTCCAACCTGGAGAGCACGTGCCCAGGAAGAAACACACTCAGGCTAGCCTGGCACATAAACAACCTGCTATATATGGGGAAGGCATAGAGCATTGCACAGGCTCTGGGTCCTGCACACACAGGGAGACGGAGGCTCAGTCCTGCCTGCAGTGTCTCCAGATGGTCAGATCTGGGGTCCCTCCAGCTGGCTTCTCTTTGAGCTTCAGGAAACCTCACATGGTCTCAATTTCTCTAACTGAGAGTGGTGGCGGGGGCCTACCCCAAAAGCTCTCTGGAAAATTTGATATAGAAAAAACACAAATTGGGGTAAAGGAGGCAGCATAATGGTTATGCAAAAAGATTCTCATGTCTGAGGCTCCAAGGTCCCAGCTTCAATACCCAGCACCACCATAAACCAAAGCTGAGCAGTGCTCTGGTAAAAAATACTTAATTGATTAATTAAAAATTAATAAATAAAATAATTCTCTAGAAAAGACACAAAGAACTTAGGGCAGAAGTGCTGTAATCCTGCACCACCCTTGATGCTCACACTGGAGGGGTTGAGTACAGGCCACAGGGAGAGTAGGGCTGTGGAGATCAGAGGCCTCAGACCAGGGAAGAGTGTGTGCAAACAAAGCCAAGGTCAAGAACCACCAATACAGTCAACACCAAACACAGAACACAGACATGGCAGCAAGAAACCTCGTATGGCAAGATAGCTCATATGGATATGCTGGGAAATTGTGCTGATGCAGTCACATCTGCCATGTTGTCCCCTCAGGCTACTGCTAGTTCCTGCGAGAGTTGGGACATTTCTCAGAGTGCCTGTTCAGCCATGTTGTGCCCTCAGGGCATTGTCTATATCCCCGCAATATTTGGAGTGCTTTGGTTACTCCTCCCCCCTCCCATTCTCATGAGAGTTATTATCCTATCCTGGAGTGCTATGGTTACTCCTCCCCCTTCCCATTCTCGCGAAAGCTGCTCCTATAAAAGCCCTTCTTCTTCCGCACCTCACTCTCTTGCCAGCGCTTCACTCCTGTGTTCAGAAGCAGGAAAGGTTACTGCGTGAGGCGGCCATTTTCGCTACCTCCACGTGGCCCAACCTGCCTCTCTAGCACCCAACTCTGAGGTGCCAGCGCAAATAAAGATTTGTGTTTCCTCTTCGCTCCAGACCCCCTCTCTTTCTTCTCCGTGGCCCGTGCACAACAACATGGATACTGTGCTGCTCAGGTTGGAACTCTGCCCCTGCCTCATTGAAGGAAACATTGTTGCTATGGTCTCTCTTCCCCTTCTATGTTTCAGAGAAGGAGGAGATAGAGAAAAGAAAGAAAGAAACCACAGTTCCATTGGGCCAAAAAGACAGCATAATGATGATGTAAAAATACATTCATACTTAAAGCACCAATTATCCCAGGTTCAATCCTCAACATCACTACAAGCCAGAGCTGAGCAGTGCTCTGTAAAAGAAAAGTAGGATGAGGAGAAGGAAGGAAGGAAGGAAGGGAGGGAGGGAATAAAGGTAGTGGGTGCTGGGAGATGGCATACCTAGTAAAGTGTACATATTAAAGTGTGGAAGGACCCAGATATAGTTCCTTGTCCCCTGCCTGCAGGGGGAAAGCTTCACAAGTGTTGAAGCAGTACTACAGGTATCTCCCTCCCTCTCTCTCTCTCCCTCTTCCCTCTCAACTTCTCTTTCTCTCTCTCTCTCTCTCTCTCAAAAGTTAAAAAAAAGTGGTCCAGGCATTGGCACAGTGGATAAAGAGTTGGATTCTCAAGCATGAGGTCCAGAGTTCAATCCCCAGCAGCACATGTACCAGAGTGATGTCTAGTTCTTCCTCTCTTTCTCTCCTTCTATCTTCATGAATAAATAAGTAAAATATTTTTTTAAAAAAGTTAAAAAAGGAGAGAGAACCACCAGTCATGATGATCTCACATCTTTAGATGTAGCCCACCCTGTGTTTTCATCGAGCATGTTCTTTGTCAAGAGGACAGTGAGAATGGCCTGAGCAGCATTTCCCAGTCCACCAAGAAGCCAAAGCCAACACCCCAAAGGGCAGCGGCTGCATGCTCAGCCAAGTGGTTGTCTCACACCAGGCCCAGGACCGATGCCCAAGCCATGTGAATAAAGGCCCGAGACTCTGCTGGCCAAAGGCCATGGCTCCAAGCTAGTCCAGGATGCAGCTCCAGCTCCCAGAGATGCCCTCACCCACCTTCTCAAGTATCAGAAGAGACCTCTGCCTTCCCGTGTGAGGAGTGAAAGGTTGTGGTCCTCTCCTGTGCAGTAGAGAGAAAAAAGGAGGACTCAGAACAGGCCCTCAGAGGTGTGAGTAAGTGACCACCCTATCTCTTAGACAGGGAGAGGGTGCATGATTCCCCCCCTCTCCTCAGTCAGCAGGGAGCCTATGATAGTGACAGCGTGAGGAGGTTCAAGGCTTCAGGGAAGGTATCTCAACCGCCATCTTGGTTCCAGTTGGTTCCTTCCAGTTCTTGTCTGTCACCGGGACCTTGAGGAAGTGGTCAGTCTTATGGCCAACAAGTTCTGGTTTCACATTAATGGGACAGTGGAGATAGGCATCTTCCCTCCTTCCTAACTGGTCTGGCTGGCCTCCCAAGTACCACCTCACAGTGGTGGTACACCCAGTAGAATGCACACATTACCATGCACAAGGACCCATGTTCAAACCCCCAGTCCCCACCAGTAGGAGGTAAACGTCACAAGTAGTGAAGCAGTGCTACCAGGTATCTCGTTCTTTCTTCCTTTCTTCTTTCTTTCTTTTTTTAATTGGGGAATTAATGTTTTACATTCAACAGTAAGTACAATAGTTTGTACATGCATAACATCCCCTGGTTTCCCATATAACAATACAACCCACACTAGGTCCTCTGAATCCTTCTTGGACCTGTATTCTCCCCTCCCACCCACCCCAGAGTCTTTTACTTTGGTGCGATACTCTTTTTTTTTTTTTTTTACATTTTATTTACTAGTGAGAAAGGAGGAGAGAGAGAAAGAACCAGACATCATTCTGGTACATGTGCTGCCAGGGATTGAACTCACTTGAGAGTCCAATGCTTTATCCACTGTGCCACCTCCTGGACCACTTTCTCTCCCTTTCTTTCTCTCCATTTCTCCCTCTCAATTTCTCTCTGTCCTATATAAAATTTTAAAAAGGGACAACAACAACTAAAACAAATTAAATAGGAGCATATCCAGGCAACTGCATGTCAGTGGGCTGCTTCTCCCTGCTCCAATCTTTTTTGCTTCCACACTCCAGATTTCCTCAGAGATCTCACATCATGGGCCTTTCTTTTTATATATATAATTTATTTCTTTATTGCGGAATTGATGCTTTACATTCAACAGTAAATACAATAGTTTCTACATGCATAACATTCCCCAGATTCCCATTTAACAATACAACCCCCACTATGTCATTCATCATCTTTCATGGACCTGTATTCTCCCCATCCACCCACCCACCCCAGAGTCTTTTACTTTGGTGCAATACGCCAACTTCAGTTCAGGTTCTAATTGTGTTTTCTTTTCTAATCTTGTTTTTCTTTTTTTTTTTTTTTTTTAAGTTTACACACTTTATTTTTTTAATTTTTTTTTATTTAACAAAGGATTAATTAACAAAACCATAGGGTAGGAGGGGTACAACTCCACACAATTCCCACCGCCCAATCTCCATATCCCACCCCCTCCCCCGATAGCTTTCCCATTCTCTATCCCTCTGGGAGCATGGACCCAGGGTCATTGTGGGTTGCAGAAGGTAGAAGGTCTGGCTTCTGTAATTGCTTCCCCACTGAACATGGGCGTTGACTGGTCAGTCCATATTCCCAGTCTGCCTCTCTCTTTCCCTAGAAGGGTGGGTCTCTGGGGAAGCTGAGCTCCAGGACATATTGGTGGGGTCTTCAATCCAGGGAAGTCTGGCCGGCATCCTGATGACACCTGGAACCTGGTGACTGAAAAGAGAGTTAACATACAAAGCCAAACAAATTGTTGAGCAATCATGGACCCAAAGCTTGGAAAAGTGGAGAGGAAGTATTAGGGAGGTACTCACTGCAAACTCTAGTGTACTTCTGCTTTCTTACTTTGGTGCCATACTCCAAACTCAGTCAATTTCTGCTTTGCGTTTCTACTTCTTTTTTTTTTTTTTACATGCATAACATTCCCCAGATTCCCATTTAACAATACAACCGCCACTATTTCATTCATCATTTTTCATGGACCTGTATTCTCCCCACCCACCCACCCACCCACCCCAGAGTCTTTTACTTTGGTGTAATACTCCAATTCCATTTCAGGTTTGACTTGTGTTTTCTTTTCTAATCTTGTTTTTCAACTTCGGCCTGAGAGTGAGATCATCCCATATTCATCTTTCTGTTTCTGACTTATTTCACTCAACATGATTTTTGCAAGGTCCATCCAAGATCGGCTGAAAACGGTGAAGTCATCATTTTTTACAGCTGAGTAGTATTCCATTGTGTATATATACCACAGCTTGCTCAGCCACTCATCTGTTGTTGGACACCTGGGTTGCTTCCAGGTTTTGGCTATTACAAATTGTGCTGCCAAGAACATATGTGTACACAGATTTTTTGGATGGATGTGTTGGGTTCCTTAGGATATGTCTCCAGGAGGGGAATTGCAGGGTCATAGGGTAGGTCCATTTCTAGCCTTCTGAGAGTTCTCCAGACTGTTCTCCACAGAGGTTGGACCAATTTACATTCCCACCAGCAATGCAGGAGGGTTCCTTTGACCCCACAGCCTCTCCAGCATTTGCTGCTGTTACCTTTTCTGATGTATGACATTCTCACAGGAGCGAAGTGATATCTCATTGTTGTCTTGATTTGCATTTCTCTGACAATCAGAGACTTGGAGCATTTTTTCATGTGTTTCTCGGCCTTTTGGATCTCTTCTGTGGTGAATATTCTGTCCAAGTCCCCCCCACATTTTTGGATGGGGTTATTTGTTGTCTTGTTGTTGAGTCTGGCAAGCTCTTTATATATGTTGGTTATTAAACTCTTATCTGATGTATGGCATGTAAAGATCTTCTCCCATTCTGTGAGGGGTCTCTTGGTTTGGGTAGTGGTTTCTTTTGCTGTGAAGAAGCTTTTTAATTTGATGTAGTCCCATAGGTTTATACTTGCCTTAGTCTTCCTTATAATTGGATTCGTTTCATTGAAAATGTCTTTAAAATTTATGCAGAAAAAAGTTCTGCCAATATTTTCCTCTAAGTATCTGATAGTTTGTGGTCTAACATTCAAGTCCTTGATCCACTTGGAATTTACTTTTGTATTTGGTGAAATACAGTGATTCAGTTTCATTCTTCTGCATGTTTCAACCCATTGTTTCCAACACCATTTGTTGAAGAGACTCTGCTTTCCCCATTGAATAGTCTGGGCCCCTTTGTCAAAGATTAGATGTCCATACGTGTGGGGCCTCATTTCTGGGCTCTCAATTCTATTCCACTGGTCAGTGTGTCTGTTCATGTTCCAGTACCAAGCAGTTTTGATGACAATGGCCCTATAATACAGTTTGAGATCTGGGAGTGTGATACCTCCGGTTCTGTTCTTTTTTCTCAATATTGTTTTGGCAATTCTAGGTCTTTTCTGGTTCCAGATAAACATTTGTAGCATTTTTTCTATTCTCCTAAAAAATGTGCTTGGGATCTTGATGGGGATAGCATTAAATTTGTAGACGGCTCTGGGTAATATATTCATTTTGATGATGTTAATTCTTCCAACCATGAACATGGAATATCTTTCCACTTCTTTGTGTCTTTTTCAATTTCTTTGAGTAGTGACTCATAATTTTCAGTATACAAGTCTTTCACTTCTTTGGTTAGGTTTACTCCTAGATATTTTATTGTTTTTGTTGCTATAGAAAAAGGAACTGATTTCTGGATTTCAATTTCTTCTAACTTAGTGTTTGCATAGAGGAATGCCACTGACTTTTGAATGTTAATTTTATAGCCTGACACCTTACTGTATTGCCTGATGATTTCCAAAAGCTTCTTGCTGGATTCCTTAGGTTTTTCCATGTATACTATCATGTCATCTGCAAATAAGGAGAGTTTGACTTCTTCTCTTCCAATCTGTATGCCTTTAATTCCTTGCTCCTGCCTGATTGCTATGGCAAGAACTTCCAACACTATGTTGAATAGTAATGGTGATAGTGGGCAGCCCTGTCTAGTACCTGATCTGAGGGGAAATGCTTCCAGTTTTTCACCATTGAGTATGATGTTGGCTGTAGGTTTGCTATATATAGACTCCACTATCTTCAGGAATTTTCCATCTATTCCCATTTTTTGTAGTGTTTTGATCATAAAGGGATGTTGTATTTTGTCAAAGACTTTCTCTGGATCTATTGAAATGACCATGTGGTTTTTGGTCTTGCTTTTGTTGATGTGGTGGATCACGTTGATTGATTTACGTATATTAAACCAACCTTGCATGCCTGGGATGAACCCCACTTGGTCATGATGAACAATCTTTTTGATATACTGCTGTATCCGGTTGGCTAGAATTTTGTTCAGTATTTTAGCATCTATGTTCATCAGAGATATTGGTCTGTAGTTTTCTTTTTTGGTTGTGTCCCTGTCTGCTTTTGGTATCAGGGTGATGTTGGCTTCATAGAAGCTGGCAGGGAGTATTCCAGTGTCTTCAATCTTCTGGAAGACTTTTAAAAGTAGAGGTATTAGTTCTTCTTTGAAAGTTTTGTAGAATTCATTTGTAAAACCATCTGGTCCAGGACTTTTATTTTTGGGAAGATTTTTGATAACTGTTTCAATTTCATTAGCTGTGATGGGCCTGTTCATGTTATCCACTTCCTCTTTACTTAGTTTTGGAAGTTGGTAGGTATCTAGGAAATCATTCATTTCTTCCAGGTTCTCTAGCTTGGTGGCATATAGTTGTTCATAGAAGCCTCGCATGATATGTTGAATTTCTGCAGTGTCTGTTGTGATATCTCCTCTTTCATTTACTATTCGATTTATTTGGGTCTTCTCCCTTTTTTTGTTTTGTGAGTCTGGCTAAAGGTTTGTCGATTTTGTTTACTCTTTCGAAGAACCAACATTTACTTTCATTGATCTTTTGTATGGTTTTCCTATTCTCAATGTTATTAATTTCTGCCCTAACTTTAGTGATTTCTGTCCTTCTGGTTGCTTTAGGATTCCTTTGTTGTTCTTCTTCTAGGTCTTTAAGATGTGCAATCAGGCTGTTTATTTGTGCCTTTTCTTGTTTCCTAATGTGTGCTTGTATAGCTATGAACTTCCCTCTTAGGACTGCTTTAGCTGTGTCCCAAATATTTTGATAGCTTGTGTCTTCATTTTCATTGAACTCTCGAAACATTTTGATTTCTTCCTTGATTTCCTCTTTGACCCAGAAGTTGTTAAGAAGTGTACTGTTGAGCTTCCACATTTTGGGACTGTTACTAATCTTTTGTTGATTGTTAAGTGTTAGTTTCATTCCACTGTGGTCTGAGAAGATGCTTGGGATGATTTCAGTGCTCTTGAATTTGCTGATGCTGTCTTTGTGGCCTAACATATGGTCTATCCTTGAGAATGATCCATGTGGATTTGAGTAAAATGTGTATTCCAGTTTCTTGGAATGAATGACTCTGAAAATGTCCAATAGTTCTAGTTTATCTATCTCTTCATTTAGCTCCCTTATGTCTTTACTGATTTTCTGCCTGGATGATCTGTCAAGTTGAGATAGTAAGGTGTTGAAGTCCCCTACTATGATTGTGTTACTGTTAATATATTGCTGTAGCTCTTTCAGTAGAAGTTTGATGTATTTAGATGGCTTCTCATTGGGTGCATAGATATTAATAATTGTTAAGTCCTCTTGATTGACTGATCCTCTGAGCATTAAGTAGTGTCCATTCCTATCTTTTTTAATCTTATCTATTTTAAAGTCTATCATGTCAGATATGAGAATAGCTATTCCTGCCCTTTTTTGTGGGCCATTGGCTTGTATGATAGTTTTCCATCCTTTCACTTTAAGTCTGTGTTTGTCTTGTTGAGTTAGGTGAGTTTCCTGTAGACAACATATTGTTGGGTTGTGTTTTCTGATCCATCTTCCTACTCTGTGTCTTTTAATAGGTGAATTCAGGCCATTGACATTTATTGATATCAAAGATTGAAGATATTTTAATTCCATTCTTGTAGAGTTTTAGAGTGTTTTGATATATGTCCTATTTGTGGTGGTCTGTTTGTTTATAGGAGACCTTTCAGAACTTCTTTCAGGGCAGGCTTGGTGATGGTTGCTTCCTTCAACTGTTGCTTGTCTGAGAAGGTTTTGATGCTTCCATCTAGTCTGAATGACAGTCTAGCAGGATATAGTATTCTTGGCTGAAAGCCTTTCTCATTGAGCACTCGATAGATATCTTGCCATTCTCTTCTGGCCTGTAGTGTTTGTATGGAGAAGTCTGCTGCTAATCTTATGGGTTTTCCTTTGTAGGTGACTCTTTGCTTTTCTCTTGCAGCCTTGAGGATCCTTTCTTTATCCTTATTCCTTTCCATTCTAAGTATGACATGTCTTGGTGTCTTTAGGTCTGGGTTAATTCTGTTTGGGACCCTTTGGGCTTCTTGAATCTTTATGTCTTTGGTGTTGTCTAGACTAGAGAAATGTTCAGCTATTATGGCCTGGAAAATGCTTTCTTCCTCTCCTTCTCTTTCTTCCTCTGGTAAGCCAATAATGTGTATATTTTTTCTTTTGAAGTCATCCCATAGGGCTCTGTTGTTGTTTTCAGCATCTCTTAATCTCTTTTTGAGATCTCTTACTTCTTTTTTAGTTGTCTTGAATTCGTCCTCGATCTTGCTAATTCTGTCTTCAGCCTCATAGATTCTATTCTCTCTGCCCTCTACTGCTTTCTGGAGTTCATCTATTTTGTTGCCCTGCTCTGATACTGTTTTAGCTTATTCAGCTAGTTGCCTTCTTAGCTCAGCGATTTCAGCTTTCAGCTCTCTAATAACCATGAGATAATTAGAATTTTCTTCCATATTCTCATTTGTTGTTCCTGCATTTCTGATTACAATTTTTTCAAATTCTTTACTCACTCCTGTTATTATTTCCTTAGCTAATGTTTGGATGTTGAACTCGTTGTTTTGTGCTTCACCCTCTGGAGGACTTTTAGCTGGACTCTTGTCCTGGTTCGAGTCCCCAATATTTTTTCTTGTTGTTTTAACCATTTTATATATTATGTTATGAGTTCCCTTTATCAGTACTTTTCAAATTATTGATTACTATTGCCTGGATTGACTTCTGTCTAAGTAATTTAATTAAAGGGTTTACCGTGGTGGAAGTTTGGCAAAGGACAGCCCCTCAACATTAAGTTGGAGGACTCGAAGAGCAGGACTAACAGCTTGAAAGCTGTCAGGAGCTGCTTGTTGCTGGCTTTGAAAGTGACTGGGATCCATGTGGATTCAGTCGGCTAGGAAGGATCGTCAGTTTCCCCAATGAATGGGTACTCACGGGATGCACCACGGGAAGGTCGATCCAATGCAACCCAACTTAATGTTGAGGGGCTGTCCTTTGCCAGACGTGTTCTTATTGGTCAACTGGTGATACAGCATAAGGCAGATGTTATCTGCCTACAAGAAACACATATAGCAGTCGATGAAGCTGCTCGATTCACCATCAGTGGATTCGATTTAATATGCTATAATCTCCATCCTCAACACGGCCGAGCCATCTACGCCAAATCGTGTCTTGCGGACGTTTACTACACGGCCTCTTCGTAGTTCTACGACTTTATTACTATTGGAACTATTCAGCTCGTCAACGCATATAAGCCTCCCAGTGCCTCATGGGATAATGAGGTCCTGCCTAGCCCGAATCACCCAGCCGTTTATGTTGGAGACTTTAATAGTCATCACCAAGACTGGGGATGTTCCTCCACTCGTGCTGACGGCTCTATCTTAGCTGACTGGGCTTCAGCGAATGACCTCTCCCTATTATACGATCCCAAACAGCCAGGCTCTTTTCACAGTGCTAGATGGAATAAAGACTTGTCACCCGACCTGTGCCGGATTAGCACAGTCAAAGGCCAAGCCTTTCCCGCTATGAGACAAGTTCTCAAGATCTTCCCGCACAGTCATCACCGCCCAGCTATCATCCACATTGGTCTCCAGCTCCCAATGATTCTATGCTCGGAGAAACTAAGATGGAACTTTCAGAAAGCAAACTGGCGTCTGTTCAGTGATCTTACCAACAAATCTATTCCTGCAATTCCAATTAACTCTATCCCCTCTGAAGATTCCTACAGGCACTTCCGCCAAGCCATCTTCAAAGCAGCTTCCCAAGCCATTCTTCATGGGAGACATGCTAACTATACGCCTTGTCTTGATGCTGAATGCGAGCAACTACTAAAGCAGTATGATGAGTCGGGCGACCCAGATGTGGCCGACCATCTCATTGCCTCCCTGGATGCAGCACGCCAAGCCCGCTGGCAACAACTCACAGAAAGTCTGAACTTCACCCACTCAAGTAGGAAGGCCTGGAAGCTTCTTCACAGATGGGTGCCGGTAGCCAACCCCCTCCCGTATCTCCAAACTCAGTGGCCAGTCACCTAACTCAAGTTGGACGTGCTAAGATTGACCCAGTCTGGAAAAGAGAAATTTCCCATGAGTGGTCATCCCACTTCCGGTTATCTTGTCCATCTCCAAAACTCTCTCCCTTTACACTGTCTGAACTGGAAGACGCTTTGAAGAGGGTTAAACCAGGAACAGCTGCTGGCTATGATAACATCACCCCAGAACTCATTCTTAACCTGGGTCCCGCGGCAAAGAAGTGGCTCACTTAATTCCTGTCCCACATCTTGGAATCTGAGTCTATGCCCAAAGTTTGGCGTCGTGCGAAGATTATAGTGGTTTTGAAACCAAAGAAAGACCCAACACTGGCCACCAGCTATAGACCAATTTCTCTCCTCTCCGTGTGTTACAAACTCCTTGAGAGGCTGCTTCTGTCACAGAGAAATTCCTATCACCCGCCCAAGCTGGTTTACGCCCAGGAAGATCTACCTGCGAACAAGCCCTGGCCCTCTCAACTTACATTGAAAATGGATTCCAGAAGAATTTAAAGATGGGTGCTGTCTTTGTTGATCTCACAGCAGCCTATGACACGGTCTGGCACCGTGGTCTCCTAGTCAAGATCTCAAGATGCCTGCCTCCATGGGTGGCCAACACTATATCGTTTCTCCTCCAAAACAGAAGATTCCGGGTGCATCTGGGTGACAAGTCTAGCAGATGGAGACCTGTCTCAAGTGGCCTCCCCCAGGGCTCTGTTCTGGCTCCTACACTATTTAATATTTACATCAATGACCTCCCAGAAACTTCCTCAAGGAAGTTCATCTACGCCGATGACATCTGCTGTGCAACTCAGGCATCCAAGTTTGACATCCTCGAGGAAACACTCATGAAAGACATGTCTCTGATATCTGATTACTGTAAAAAATGGCGACTAATCCCTAGCACTGCAAAAACGGTATCATCTGTTTTCCATCTACACCATGCCTCAGCCTCGCGTGAGCTTAATGTGCAGCTTGGCGGTACGAGAATCCGGCATGAAGCCCAGCCAGTCTATCTTGGCGTTACTCTTGATCGCACTCTGTCATTTCACAAACATCTCATAAAAACTGCAGCAAAGGTGGGCGCGAGGAATCACATCATTGCAAGACTGGCCAGCTCCTCATGGGGCGCGAGCGCTTCCACACTACGATCATCATCTCTGGCATTATGCTATTCCACTGCAGAATACTGTGCCCCAGTATGGTTCCGTAGCCCCCATGTCCACTTGGTCGATTCCAAATTATATTCCTTCATGAGGATAATTTCTGGAACCATCCGTTCCACCCCGGTTCCATAGCTGCCAGTTCTTAGCAACATCGCCCCGCCAGATATTCGTCGGGATGCGGCATCATCTAAGTTCATTTCCCACGTCTACGCTCAATCGAACCTGCCAATATACGCGGATATCTTCGCCCACCCTGTCCAACGCTTGACGTCATGTCACCCAATCTGGTACCCTATGCCTACACTGAACTTCTCTGTTCCAGTCTCTTGGAAACAGAGTTGGCAGTCAGCTGAGGTAAAGAACAAACACCTCATCACAGACCCCTGCAAGCGTCAACCCTGCTTTGACCTAGCACGTT
Source organism: Erinaceus europaeus (assembly GCF_950295315.1). Taxonomy (NCBI): domain Eukaryota; kingdom Metazoa; phylum Chordata; class Mammalia; order Eulipotyphla; family Erinaceidae; genus Erinaceus; species Erinaceus europaeus. The sequence continues at coordinate 40,621,187 of NC_080173.1, read as the reverse complement.
ATGATTGGGCCCTCCTCAATCGCTATCGAACAGGCCATGGCTGGTGCGCCGCTATGTTCCATCGCTGGGGAGCCAGAGAAGACCCAAATTGCCCCTGCGGCTACAGACAGACTATGACCCACATAGTCAATGACTGCCACCTCTCCAGATTCAAAGGAGGTCTCGAAACTTTACATCAGGCTCAACCTGATGCTGTTGACTGGCTACGGAAGAAGGGCAAACGCTAGAAGAAGAAGGTGGAAGTTAACAGTTTTTTCAATCCCTGAGTTGGAGTTCAGTGGTGTAAAAGCCTCTTTTTTTTTCTTCCCTGTAGGCTATGGGAGCCTGAGGCCTTTTAAACTATCAATAGGCTTCTTAGCTTAATCACTGACTCCTGACCAAGAGATAAAGCAGGGTATGGCAGAGATAATCCAGTGGTTATGCAAAGAGACTTTCACAGCCCCTCAGCTATGCCACCAAGGTATAGGTCTTCTCCTGAGTTTCCCGGTTAGATCTCTGTCCCCTGGTGTCCCTCCCTGTTGTTGCTCCAGATTCTGAGGGTAGTAGCAATGGAGACTCAGAGTTGTACTTGGTGAGTCTCTGGGGAGTCCTTTCCTCCCTTCAGCTGTCCCCTTGTTGTGGAGCAGACTGGAGGTGGTGTCTCCACTGATAAACTGTTGAACTGTTAGCAGTCACTTAATCTCTCCTTAGGCCCCTCTCTCCTCTCTGTCACCAGCCACACATGTTTGTACTCACGGGTGATTTACTGGGTTCCTGTGGTCATTCTAGTCCTGTCTTTTTTTTTTTTTTTCGGTCCGGGTGGTCTCCTTTGGTATTCCTAGTTGATCCAGGAGAGGAGAGGAGGGGAGAGGAGAGGAGAGGAGAGGAGAGGAGAGGAGAGGAGAGGAGAGAAAGCGATCTGCTGCTCGTAGCTCCGCCTCCGGAAGTCCAATCCCATGGGCCTTTCTTAATGCCAAGGAGCATCCTTAGAGAGATGGCTATTTCACTGGTGTGAAAATCAAGGTCAAAGAAAAGGCAGCTGTGTTTAAGTTTATCCAGGAGCTAGCCCAGCACCACCCCCTAGGCAGCCCTGCACCCAGAGCCCCTGCCCAGCCTCTGCCATACCCTGTGGCCTCAGTGCCTGGCCTCACTCTGGCTCCCAAAATAGCTGAGTGGTGTAAGGATTCCCCCTTGTCTTCTGGGCATGTGCAAGTGGGCCCAGAGTATTGGGAGAGAGCTATTCCCTGCAGGGAAGTGTAGCCCTGGCCAGCTCCACACTGCCCCCCACCCCTGACAAGGTACAAAAGCCCAGAAGCAGGGAGGAAGCCTTCTGGGGAGCAGAAGAGGTCCAGATGGATGGAGACGGGGTGGCAAGCCCTAGTCCCAGCTCTTCTAGCCTACTAGGGTCCCAGAGGGAGGCCTGGGGTGAAGGGAAGGCAGAACAAGGAGGCAGAAGACATCAGGCTGGTTGGGGCAGGGTGCCACAGTCTCAGGGCTATCTTCCCTTTTTTCTTTTTGTCTTCAGAGCCAGGACCCCATATCTGTATGATTTCAGTACTTTCAGGCCCATTGCTCTCCTTTCTTTGTCTCTTTCTTTTCTTTTTCTTTTTTTAAAAAATATTTTGTTTATTTATTTTAATGAGAGATACAGAGAGAGGGGAGAGACACCAGATCTCTGTTCAGCTCTGGTTTATGGTGGTGCTGGGGATTGAACTTGGGACTTTGGAGCCTCAGGTACGAAAATCTCTTTGCATAACCATTATGCTGTCTCCCCTCTCTCTTTTCGTTTTTTTTTTTTTTTGTTTTGTTTTTTTTGCCTCCAGGCCAGCACTACGAATTCACTGCTCCTGGGGGCTATTTTTCTCATTTTGTTGCTCTTGTAGTTGTTATGGTTGTTATTGTTGGATAGGACAGAGAGAAATCAAGAGAGGAGGGGAAGACAGAGAAGAGGAGAGAAAGATAGACACCTGCAGACCTTGTGAAGCGACCCCCCTGCAGGTGGGGAGCTGGGGGCTCCAACCTCCTTACACTGGTCCTTGTGCTTTGTGCCACGTGCTCTTAACCCGCTGCACTACCGCCCGCCCCCTCTCTTTTCTTTTAATATTTTTAATTAATTAATTAATTTTGATAGAGACAGAAATTGAGAAGGAAGTATGAGATAGAGAGATAAGGATAGAGTGGTCTGGGAGGTGGTGCAGTGGATAATGCATTGGACTCTCAAGTAAGAGGACCCAAGTTCAATCACCAGGAGCACATGTACCAGAGTGATGTCTGGTTCTCTCTTTCTCCTGTCTTTCTCAATAAATAAACAAATCTTAAAGGGGTAATAGGGATAGATAGATAGATAGATAGATAGGTATATAGATAGATAGATAGACAGATAGACAGATGGACAGACAGACCTGCAACACAGCTTCATCATTAGTGAAGCTTCCCCTTGCAGGTGGGTACCAGGGGTTTGAACAAGGTAATGTGTGTGTTCAACCAGATGTGCTACCACCACAGTCCCTACCTTTTCTTCTTTTGTCATCACCAGGGCTTCACCACTCCAGGCCAAATTTTTCAAATGGAGAGAGACAGAAATAAAGAGACAGGGGAGTCGGGCAGTAGTGCAGGTGGTGCAAGGCGCAAGGACTGGCGTAAGGATTCAGGTTCGAGTCCCCTGGCTCCCCACCTGTAGGGGGGTTGCTTCACAAGCAGTGAAGCAGGTCTACAGGTGTCTATCTTTCTCTCCCCCTCTCTGTCTTCTCCTCCTCTCTCCATTTCTCTCTGTCCTATCCAACAATGAAGACATCAATAACAACAACAATAATAACTACAACAATAAAAACAACAAGGGCAACAAAAGGGAACAAATAAACAAAAACATTTAAAAAGTAAGATAAATAAATACTGTATATAAAAAAAGAAAGGAAATAAAGAGACAGAAGGGAAGCCACCAGAGCACAGAAACTTCCTTCATGTGTTGGGAGGTGGGCTTAAACCTAGGTCGTACACATGGCAAAGTAGTGCATTATATATGTGAGCTATTTTGCCACCGATCATTTATAATGGGGGTTGGGGGTTGGAGAAAGACTAGAGTATGTCTTAGCTGTAGTTTATGGTGGTGTCAGTGATTGAACCTGGCAACTCTGGGGCCTCAGGCATGACAGTCTGTTGCATAAACCACCATTTCCTCATTGCCGCCCCCCCCCCCCCCGATACTTTTTTAGATAGAAAGACAGAGAGGAGAGAAGCAGAGAGAGAGGGAAAGGAATTACAGCTGGCCTGAAATATGGACTAAAAACTTGGCAAGGCACATTTACTGGATGAGTTATTTCCAGGCTTCTGCGTATTGTTTTAGATTTTTAAAAAGTTGTTTATGAGAAAGAGAGAACTAGAACATCACTCTGGCATATACAGTGCTAACAGTCTAACTTGGGATCTCATGCTTGAAAATACTATATTCTACCCACTGTCCTACCAGAGCACTTTTCCCTCTTTCCCCCTCCCTCTCTCTGTCTCTTTTTCTCTCTCTCTTTAAGATTTTACTTATTCATTAATGAGAAAGATAAAAGGAGAGAAAGAAAGAACCAGACATCACTCTGGTACATGTGATGCTGGGGATTGAACTCAGAACCTCTTGTTTGAGAGTCCAGTGCTTTATCCACTACACCACCTCCTGAACCACTTTGTTTTTTTATATATTTTTTTACAGCCTAGAAGGTAGTGCAGCAACAGAGTGCAGGACTTGCAGACATGAGGTCCTTTTCCTCTCAATTTCTCTCTGTACTATAAAAAATAAAAAAAAAAGAGGTCGGGGAGACAAGGGGTAGCGCAGTGGGTTAAGCAAGCACAGGTGGCACAAAGCTCAAGGACTGGAGTAAGGATCCTGATTTGAGCCCCTGGCTCCCCACCTGCAGGGGAGTCACTTCACAAGCAGTGAAGCAGGTCTGCAGGTATCTGTCGTTCTCTCTTCCTCTCTGTCTCCCCTCCTTTCTTGATTTCTCTCTGTCCTATCCAACAACGATGACATCAGTAAGTACAATAATAAAACAACAAGGGCAACAAAAGGGAATAAATAAATATACATACATACATACACACACACATATATATATAGTCCGGTGGTGACACACCTGGTTAAGTATACATGTTACAACCCACAAGGACTCAAGTTCAAGCCCCTGGCCCCCACCTGCAGGGGTGAAAGCTTCCCAAGTGGTGAAGCAGTACTGCACCTCTCCATCTCTCTCTCTCTGTCTCTCTCTCTCTCTCTCTCTCTTACCTCCAGAGTTTTATCATGGGCTCAATGTCCACACTACAAATCCACTGCAGCTGGAGGCCATTTATTTCATTGTATTGGAGAAGACAGAGAGAAATTGAGAGTAGAAGGGGGAGATAGAGAGGAAGAGGGACAGAGACACACATGCAGACCTGCTTCACACCTGTGAAGCTGTCCTCTGCAGGGGGGGACTTGGGGGCTAGAACTGAGATCCTTGCACAGGTCCTTGTGCTTTAAACTATGTACACTTAACCTGGTGCACCACCTCCTGGCCCCTGTCTCACTCTCTATCTCCCTACTCCCCTCTCTATTTCTCTGTCTCTACCCAAATAAATACGTAAATAAAATATTAAAATTAATAAATATATTAAAATGTAGGGAATGTTCCTTTCTCTGGAGGGAGGTTGGATGGCATATTCTGCCTATCACCTGAGGATGATGGGTCCTGAAATTGGCACAGCCTGGAATGTTCCTAACAGTGACCATGGAATGTGAGCTCAGACCTCAGGGATGCAGAGGTTACATAGGCTCCTGTGCTGACTATGGGCCCCAGATCAGATTGATGGGGCTTACAGTTAACAATATTTATATACTTTCCCCATATTTGGGAGCTACTCTCTTCCCTGATCAAGTTTTCTGGTCCTTTTTCCAACAATGACACCATCCCCACAGACAATAGCTTAGGTCAGCTGCATATTAGATGTGAGGCACAGGCAAAAACTAATAAAGTCATGGGCCCCTTGGAATATACCTAAAATAGACCTACTAGCTTTTTCCAAAATGTAGACCCCAAATCGTCATCCACAATACTCCAGCCTTTAGGTTCATGATTAGTCAACAATTTGCTCTGCTTTTTATCTTAACTCTTTTTTAAATTTCTTTATTGGGGAATTAACGTTTTACATTCAACAGTAAATACAATAGTTTGTACACACCTAACATTTCTCAGTTTTCCATATAACAATACAACCCCCACTAGGTCCTCTGTCATCTTTCTTGGACCTGTATTCTCCCCCCACACACCCACCCCAAAGTCTTTTACTTTGGTGTAATACACCAATTCCAGTTCAGGTTCTACTTGTGTTTGCTCTTCTGATCTTCTTTTTCAACTTCTACCTGAGAGTGAGATCATCCCATATTCATCTTTCTGTTTCTGACTTATTTCACTTAACATGAATTTTTCTTTTTTTATAATTGTTTTAAATCTTTATTTATTGATTTTGAATAGAGACAGAGAGAAATTGTCAGAGGAGGGGATATAGTACGGAGGAGAGACAGAGAGACACCTGCAGCACTGCTTCACCACTTGTGAAGCTTTCCCCCTGCAGGTGGGGGTAACATGAATTTTTCAAAGTCCATCTAAGATCGGCTGAAAACGGTGAAGTCATCATTTTTTATAGCTGAGCAGTATTCCATTGTGTATATATATCACAACTTGCTCAGCCACTCATCTGTTGTTGGACACCTGGGTTGCTTCCAGATTTTGGCTATTACAAACTATGCTGCTAAGAACATAGGTGTACACAGATCCTTTTGGATGGGTGTGTTGGGTTCCTTAGGATATACCCACAGGAGAGGAATTGCAGGATCATAGGGTAGGTCCATTTCTAGATTTCTGAGAGTTCTCCAGACTGTTCTCCACAGAGGTTGGACCAATTGACATTCCCACCAGCAGTGCAGGAGGCTTCCTTTGATCCCACAGTCTCTCCAGCATTTGCTGCTGCTACCTTTTCTGATGTATGACATTGTCACAGGAGTGAGGTGGTATCTCATTGTTGTCTTTATTTGCATTTCTCTGACAATAAAAGACTTGGAGCATTTTTTCATGTGTTTCTCAGCTTTTTGGATCTCTTCTATGGTGAATATTCTGTCCATGTCCTCTCCCCATTTTTGGATGGGGTTATTTGTTTTCTTGTTGTTGAGTTCGGCAAGCTCTTTATTTATTCTGGTTATTAGCCTCTTGTCTGATGTATGGCATGTAAAGATATTCGCCCATTCTGTGAGGGGTCTCTTTGTTTGAGTAGTGGTTTCTGTATAAGTACCACGTGCTAACTCATTGTGCCACTGGAGCTCCGAGAGTGGTTTCTTTTGCTGTGCAGAAACTTTTTAATTTGATGTAGTTCCATAGGTTTATGCTTGCCTTAGTCTTCTTTGTAACTGAATTCGTTTCATTGAAGATGTCTTCAAAATGTATGCAGAAAATAGTTCTGCCAATATTTTCCTTTAAGTATCTGACAGTTTCTGATCTAACATCCAAGTCCTTAATCCATCTGGAATTTACTTTTGTATTTGGTGAAATATAGTGGTTCAGTTTCATTCTTCTGTATGTTTCAACCCATTTTTTCCAACACCATTTATTGAAGAGACTCTGCTTTCCCCATTGAATAGTCTGGGCCCCTTTGTCAAAGATTAGATGTCCATAGGTGTGGAGGCTTACTTCTGGACTCTCAATTCTATTCCACTGGTCAGTGTGTCTATTCATGTTCCAGTACCAAGCAGTTTTGATGACAATGACCCTATAATACAATTTGAGATCTGGGAGTGTGATGCCTCCAGTTCTGTTCCTTCTTCTCAAGATTGTTTTGGCAATTTTAGGTCTTTTCTGGTTCCAGATAAACATTTGTAGCATTTGTTCTATTCTCCTAAAAAAATGTGCTTGGGGATAGCATTAAATTTGTTTGTGGCTCTGGGTTGTATATTCATTTTGATGATGTAAATTCTTCCTACCCATGAGCATAGAATATCTTTCCACTTCTTTGTGTCTTTTTCTATTTCCTTGAGTAGTGACTCATAATTTTCAGTATACAAGTCTTTCACTTCCTTGGTTAGGTTTATTCCTAGATATTTGCTTGTTTTTGTTGCTATAGCAAATGGAATTGATTTCTGGATTTCAATTTCTTCTATCTTAGTGTTTGCATAGAGGAATGCCACTGACTTTTGAATGTTAATTTTGTAGCCTGACACCTTACTGTATTGCCTGATGATTTCCAGAAGCTTCTTGCTGGATCTCTTAGGTTTTTCTATGTATACTATCATGTCATGTGCAAATAGGGAAAGTTTGACTTCTCTTCCAATCTGTATGCCTTTAATTTCTTGCTCCTGATTGCTATGGCAAGAACTTCCAACACTATGTTGAATAGTAATGGTGATAGTGGGCAGCCCTGTCTAGTACCTGATCTGAGGGGAAATGCTTCCAGTTTTTCACCATTGAGTATGATGGTGGCTGTAGGTTTGCTATATGGACTCCACTATCTTCAGGAATTTTCCATCTATTCCCATTTTTGTAGTGTTTTGATCATAAAGGGATGTTGTATTTTGTCAAAGGCTTTCTCTGCATCTATTGAAATGACCATGTGGTTTTTGGTCTTGCTTTTGTTGATGTGGTGGATCACGTTGATTGATTTACCAACCTTGCATCCCTGGGATAAACCCCTTGCTTCTACTGATGTGGTAGGTCACGCTGATTGATTAAACCAACCTGCATGCCTGGGATAAACCCCACTTGGTCATGATGAACAATCTTTTTAATATACTGCTGTATCTGGTTGGCTAGAATTTTGTTCAATATTTTAGCATCTATGTTCATCAGAGATATTGGTCTGTAGTTTTCTTTTTTGGTTGTGTCCTTGTCTGCTTTTGGTATCAAAGTGATGTTATCTTCATAGAAGCTGGAAGGGAGTATTCCAGTGTCTTCAATCTTTGGGAAGACTTTCAAAAGTAGAGGTATTAGTTCTTCTTTGAAGGTTTTATAGAATTCATTTGTAAAACCATCCAATCTAGGACTTTTATTTATGGAAAGATTTTTGATAACTATTTCAATTTCATTAGCTGTAATGGGCCTGTTCATGTTATCTAGTTCCTCTTTACTTAGTTTTGGAAGTTGGTAGGTATCTAGGAAATTGTCCATTTCTTCCAGGTTCTCAAGCTTGATGGCATATGGTTGTTCATAGAAGCCTTGCGTGATATGTTGAATTTCTGAGGTGTCTATTGTGATAAATCCTCTTTCATTTATGATCCAATTTATTTGGGTCTTCTCCCTTTTTTGTTTTGTGAGTCTGGCTAAAGGTTTGTCAATTTTGTTCACTCTTTCAAAGAACCAACATTTATATTCATTGATCTTTTGTATGGTTTTCTTATTTTCAATGTTATTGATTTCTGCCCTAAGTTTAGTGATTTCTTTTTTAAAATTTTTTATTTATTATTATATTTATTTATTGAATAGAGACAGCCAGAAATCAAGAGGGATGGAGTATTAGAGAGGGAGAGAGATAGAGAGACACCCACAGCCCTGCTTCACCACTCATAAAGCTTTCCCCCCCTACAGATGGGGACCGGGGGCTCAAACCCAGGTCCTTAGCATTGTAATACATGTGATCAACCAGGTGCACCACCACCCAACCCCAACTTTAGTTATTTCCGTCCTTCTGGTTGCTTTAGGGTTCCTTTGTTTTTATTCTTCTCTAGGTCTTTAAGATGTACAATCAGGCTGTTTATTTGTGCTTTTTCTTATTTCCTGATGTGTGCTTGTCTGGCTATGAACTTCTCCCTCAGTACTGCCTTCACTCTGTCCCAAATATTTTGATAGCTTGTGTCTTCATTTTCATTGAACTCTCGAAACATTTTGATTTCTTCCTTGATTTCCTCTTTGACCCAGTAGTTGTTAAGTAGTGTACTGTTGAGCTTCCACATTTTGGGACTGTTACTAATCTTTTATTGATTGTTAAGTGTTAGTTTAATTCCACTGTGGTCTGAGAAGATGCTTGGGATGATTTCAATGCCCTTGAATTTTCTGATACTGTCTTTGTGACCTAACACATTGTCTATCCTTGAGAATGACCCATGTGGGCTTGAGTAAAATGTGTATTCCAGTTTCTTGGAATGAATGACTCTGAAAATTTCCAATAGTTCTAGTTTATCTATTTCCTTATTTAGCTCCCTCATGTATTTATTGATTTTCTGCCTGGATGATCTGTCAAGTTGAGAGAGTGGGGTGTTGAAGTCCCTTACTATGACTGTGTTGCTGTTAATATATTGCTGTAGCTCTTTCAGTAGATGTTTTATATATTTAGATGGCTTCTCATTGAGTGCATAGTTGTTAATAGCTGTTAAGTCCTCTTGAATGACTGATCCTCTGAGCATTAAGTAATGTCAATACCTATCTTTTAAAATATTATTTATTTATAAAGTCTATCATGTCAGATATGAGAGTAGCTGTTCTTGCCCTTTTTTTGTGGGCCATTGACTTGTATGATAGTTTTCCATCCTCTCACTTTGAGTCTATGTTTGTCTTGCTGAGTTAGGTGGGTTTCCTGCAGACAGAATATTGTTGGGTTGTGTTTTCTCATCCATATTCCTACTCTGTGCCTTTTAATAAGTGAATTCAGGCCATTGACATTTATTGTTATCAAAGACTGAAGATATTTTAACACCATTCTTGTAGATTTTTAGAGTGTTCCGATAGATGGCCTATTTATGGTGGTCTGACTGTTTATAGGAGACCTTCAAGAACTTCTTTCAGGGCACTGACTGTTTATAGGAGACCTTTCAGAACTTCTTTCAGGGCAGGCTTGGTGATAGTTGACTCTTTAAATTGTTGCTTGTCTTAGAAGGTTTTGATGCCTACATCTAGAATGAATGACAGTCTAGCAGGATACAGTAGCCTTGGTTGAAAGCCTTTCTCATTGAGCACTCGATAGATATCTTGCCATTCTCTTCTGGCCTGTAGTGTTTGTATGGAGAAGTCTGCTATTAATCTTATGGGTTTTCCTCTGTAGGTGACTCTTTGTTTTTCTCTTGCAGCCTTCAGGACTCTTTCTTTATCCTTATTCCTTTCCATTCTAAATATGATGTGTCTTGGTGTCTTTAAGTCTGGGTTAATTCTGTTTGGGACCTTCTGGCCTTCTTGAACCTTTATGTCTATGATGTTGCCTAGACTAGAGAAGTTCTTGGCCATTGTGTCCTGAAGAATGCTTTCTACCTCCCCCTCTCTTTCTTCCTCTGGTAAGCCAAAAATGCATATATTATTTCTTTTGAAGTCATCCCATAGGTCTCTGTTGTTGTTTTCAGAATATCTTAACCTCTTTTTGAGATCTCTTACTTCTTTTTTAGTTGTCTCTAATTTCTCCTTGATATTGCTAATTCTGTCTTCAGCCTCATTTATTCTATTTTATCTCCCCTCTACTGTTTTCTGGAGTTCATCTATTTTGTTACCCTGTTCTGATACTGTTTTAGCTTGTTCAGCTTGTTGTGTTCCCAGCTCAGCTATTTCAGCTTTCAGCACTCTAACAGCCTTGAGATAATTAGTGTTTTCTTCCAGAGTCTCATTTGTTGTTTCTGCATTTCTGATGACAATTATTTCAAACTCTTCACTCACTCCTGTGATTATTTCCTTAACTAGTGTTTGAATGTTGACCTCATTATTTTGTGCTTCAACCTTTGGGGAGCTTTTAGCTGGACTGTTGTCCTGGTTCATTTCTCCAATATTCTTCTTGTTGGTTTAACCATTTTATATAATATGTTATGAGGTCCTCCTCTCAGTACTTTTCAAATAACTGATCACTCTTGCCTGGATTGACTAAGTAAGACAATTAAAGGGTTCACAGTTGTGGAAATTGACGGTTGTTTCAATAGGATTTTAATCCCTGAATTGGAGCTCAGTGGCTTAAAAGCCTCTTTTGTTCTTTTTCTTCCCTGTAGGCTATGGGAGCCTGAGGGATTTTAAGCTATAAGTAGGCTTTTTAGCTTAATCACTGACTCCTGACCAAGAGATAAAGCAGGATTTGGTAAAGATAATCCAGTGGTTATACAAAGAGACTTCACAGCCCCAAGACTAGGCCACAGAGCTATAGATCTTCTCCTGAGTTTCCTGGTTAGTTCTCTGTCCCCTGGTGTCAGCACAGGGCCTCCTGCCACTGCTCCATATTCTGAGGGCAGTAGCAGTGGAGACTCACAGATACATTTGGTGAGTCTCAGGGGAGTCCTCTCCTCCCTTCAGCCATCTTTTTGTTGGTGAAACAGACTGGAGATGGTGTCTAAACTGGTAAACTGCTGGATTGTTACCAGCCACTTAATCTCTCCCTAGGCTCCTGTCTGTCCAGAAGCTAGATGTGTTTGCACTTACCGGTGATTTGGTGGGTTCCTGAAGTCATTATAGTCCTGTCCTGTTGCAGTCCCAGGAGTTCTCCTTTGGTATTCCTAGTTGACCCAGGAGAGGAGAGGACTGTTGGCAGTCCCACCGGTGATTTGGTTGGTTTCTGAAGTCGTTCTAATCCTGTCTTGTTGCAGTCTCAGGTCTCTTCATATTCCTAGTTGACCTGGGAGAGGAGAAGAGAGAAACACAGCTGCTACTGCTCCATAGCTCCAACTCCGGAAGTCCTCTATTTTAACGTTTTTTCAGCCACCATGTTCCATATGATACCATGATGCAACTGGAATTCCCCCAGGGCAGACAACTCTAATATGTGTCCTAGTGCTCCATCTCCCCAGGTTCCTCCCCCACTAGGGAAAAAGAAAGACAGGCTGGGAGTATGAATTGACTTGCCAATGCCCATGTTCATCAGGGAAGCAATGCAGAAGCCAGACTTTCCACCTTCTACACCCCATAATGACCCTGGGTCCATTCTGGGTCCATTAAAGAATAGGGAAGCTATAATGGGAGGGGATTGGATACAGAGTTATGATGGTGGGAATTGTGTGGAATTGTACCCCTCTTATCCTATGGTCTTGTCAGTGTTCCAATTTTATAAATAAAAACTTTATATATCTGCAGGGAGCAGTGGATTCCTTGCGCCAATTTCAGGACCCATCATCCTCAGGTGACAGGCAGAGTATGCTATCCAATCTCCCTCCAGAGAACAGAACATTCCCTACTATTGTTTATCCACATTGAGGGCTAGGTCTGATAGGGTCCCACAGAAGGGTCTATTATGTTGTTCCTGATGGAGATGACAAGTGACAGTGGTGAGAGGAATCTGTTAGAGGTCTAGACCCATCATGTCTGTGTGGGAATCCCTGACTAGGGCCCTAGGTGATGGGATGGCTTGGTAGTGACTAAAGAGTCATAATTAAAGTATGCCAGTCTCTTGCCCTTATTCATCTTTTGTAGTCCTTTTTTTTTTTAAGCAGAACATTGTTCAGCTCTGGCTTATGATGGCACGGGGGATTGAACCTGGGACTCTGGAGCCTCAGGCATGAGTGTCTGTTTGCATAACTATTATGCTATCTACCCTCTGCCCACAAAATTGTTTTTAAAAGTGTCAGGGAGTGCAATTTGGTCCCATCACCAGGCCAATAGCGCCATCTGGTGGAAGAAAATGACATTGTAGGGTACTCCGCAAAGAACCTCTTCCTTTCTATTGGCTGCTCAAACAAAAGATTCAATAGAAGGTCCAAATGGGCAAAGTGGTGGCCCACCTGGTTGAGCACACGAATTACCATGCAAAAGAATCCTAGTTCAAGTACCTGATTCCCACCTACATCATGGAGGCTTCACAAGCAGTAAATCCACTGGTCTCTTCTTGTCTATATCTTCCTTCCCTCCCAATTTTTCTGTCTCTATCTGAAATAAATAAAATATTTTTTAAAAAGAAAGTCCATATTCTCCTCCAGACCAACTTCCCAGACACACAATGAGCATCTAAACCCCAGAGAAGCTCCAAGTTCCAGTGCTGTGCTGTCTCTAGTCTCTATCTGAACTATCTCTATCTGAATAGGACTTCCAAGGGTGAACACCCCAGCCTGAACCCTAGCACATGTTAGAGCAGTGCCCCCACCTTTAACACACAAACATTTCTTCAAAAGTTACTAACAACTTCCTTAATATTCTCAGAGAGGTAAGAAGACAGCAACCATGAAACAAGAACAGGATTTCAACAAAGATAACAGAAAATTGTTCAAGAATCTGATTAAGAGTATACATTACATTATACTCATTATAATTTATACTTAAATTCTAGTTCATATAACTATTGCAATATGGTAAAATATATTGTATGCTATAGTTATTGACATCTTACATGTATTGGTATTTGTCTATTTAATTATTAATTTTTAACCAGAGCATTGTTCAGCTGTGGCTTATGGTGGTGCTGGGTTTTGAACCTGAATCTTCAGAGCCTGAGGTATGGAAGGCTTTTGCAGAACCACTTTGCTGTTTCTCCTGTTTTGTTGTTTGTTTACCAAAGCACAGCTTAGTTCTGGGTTATAGCGAATTGGACATGGTATCTTAGAGCCTTGGGCATGGACATCTGTTGTGTAACTGCCATGCTATTTCCCCAGTCCTACATTGATATATATTAATTTCTCAGGGA